>NC_056727.1:746603965-746948965 GCF_019279795.1 Protopterus annectens
TACTATCAATTAGTTTGGAAACATTCACATCCAGAAAATCTATGTTAAATGACTGGATTTTCCCAACAAACTTAATGCCCAAACTATTTGTATTTAAATAACTGACACATTTGTATCATGTTTCAATAGAACCTTCCCATATGCACCAACAATCATCTAAAAATCTGTGCCACTTATTAATAAATTGTTAATATGTATTTCCATCATGATATATCAACTTTGAATCCAAAAGGCCCATGAATAAATCTGCATATATAGGCGCAAAAATGATACCCATTGCTGTACCTTTAATTTGCAGATACCAATCATTCTTATAGAAAAAAGCAATGTTCCAAAATCAACCCCAATGCTTTAAGTAAAAATTCAATCTGTGTATCACTGTATAGTACAGATATTTCTGATCAATATTTCACAGCTGTTAACCCTCCTTCATGTGGGATGCTCATATATAATGACAGAACATCCAACTTGCATAAATATGCATGTACAGGTACTTGGCTCTCATCCATAAGCTTTAGAAAATTCATTACTGTCCTTAATCCTAGTTCTTATCAAGGGCAACAATGGTTTTAGCTGTTTCTCCAAATACATTGATAAAGGTTCAGACAAAGAACCATTACTCGACACTATTGGTCTTCCAGGGGCGGTTAACTATAGTCTTATGAATTTTTGGTAAAATATAAAAAGAAGATGGTTCAGGGTTATCCACCTTTAACTGTTCTCCAATTTCCTTGGTTAACATACCTTTAAAAACTGCATTATCCAAAAATGTATCAACCGTAAATTTAAAGCCTTGTCCTGGATCAAATGGTAATCTAAAATAAAATGCAGAGTCATTTAATTGTCTTAAAAATTTCACCATCATAATTCATAGATTCCCACAACACTATACCACCTCCTTTATCTGCTTTAACCACCACCACCAAACTATGATTATTATGTAAATTATGCAAAGCAATCCTTTGCTCAGTAGTCAAATTAACACCAACATTTCTAAAAATATTATTTTGGCGTAAATGTAAATCACATAAAATACGTTCTTCAAATAACTTTACAGTGGAGTGGTAGGGAGGTTGAAAACTAGATTTTTTAACTTTAAACATAAGTTCAACAACATTTCCATGCCTATTACTGTAATACAATTTCAGATTTAAATTATGGCAAAAACTTTTCACATCAGACACCACAGAAACATGCGACAAATAAAAAGCAGGTACATAATTTAAGCCTTTATTCAGCACATCAGTTTCATCTTTACTTAAGAGTGTGAGATGTTAAATTAACTACTAAATTGTTTTCATCACATATATTGTCTATTGTAGTTCAAGTTGTACTTCCAACATCTGCCTGAAGGTCTGTTCCATATTGCCTACATATATGTTTTCTTCCTCCACGTCTAAAGCGCCCTTACTTCATTTCTGAACTGGTGATAAACTCTCAGCACTATCAAAAATCTCCACATCAGTATCTGTCATATTCAATGAAAATTCAGATGTACTAGAATCTCTATCAACAACATTTTCACTTGGTTTTCTCAAAATAGAGAGTACCCTTTTCCTTTTTATTACTCCATTTTTATACATTTTAAATTCAGAAAACCGGACTGATTGTTTTTTCTGTTTCCATGTGTACATAAAATTAGTTTTAAAGTCATTAATGCCCCTGGTGTGTTTTTTAAGCTTACGTGCCCATAAATCTTGCTCAAACTCATCCATTTCTTGCATATATTTACTATTTCTAGTTGCAAAATTCACATTGGATGAAAACACTGTATTTCTTTATAATAGGTGTTTACTTCATCAGTCAAAGGCCCCAAATGCTTATCATAATATTCCAGCAGTAGTTCCAAAAAAAAATGTTGAAGTTACCTTTTGAACAGCAAGCCATTACTTAATGAATACATTTTCACTTTCCACACCTGGTTCTACATATACTCATGGACCTCTGGGTACAATATCTGTATTTAAATATGCCTTTAGAAGTTTTATATGCAATACAGAACTTCTAAATGTTTTAGAACAATCACTTAAATGTCTAAAATTTTTCTCCATATCCTTCAGGAACATTTCCTGGTCTCACTGCCATGCCTCTGCTTAATGTAAACATTGTAACATCATTCTTATCTGAGCCCAAATTATCCAAAACTGTGCGTAAATTAAATCCTGATGCCATCGGTAAACGTAAAGTTCAATTCCACATTAATATGTTGTACATAAGGTAAGGAAACCCTTGGTCAGCACTCACAAACAACAATAGAAATCCATACAACTGGCACACAAGCCGATGGCTGCCCAGAAACAAGAGCTGTGCACAAGCATATAAAATGTAGTACCAACAAATCCGCCAGCACTTGCTCACTCCAGAACACGTTCCGTGGTAAATAAACCACACAATGCAGAAAAAGGATTGGCCTTTAATGTCATTCCATATTCTACTTGTGAACAAATACACTTTGCACAAAAAATAATGGCCTCAGATAAAGGCTAAACAAACCAGTTACTTAGATTAGGGGCACTGTATAAACCAAGATTTAATGAAAATTTGTAAAAAAAAATTGTGATAAATGGTTTCCATAGTGTTTTCAAATGTTTAATTAAGGGAATTGAGTCACTTACATTTTAAATAAAATAGTATATATCTGGGGGATAGTGTCACTTCCTGTTGAATTATACACTGAGGATGCCTATATGGTGAGACAAGTTTGTTTAGCCTTTACCTGAGGCCATTATTTTGTGTGTGAAGTGTATTTGTACACAAGTGGAATGTGGAATGAAATTAAAGGCCAATCCTTTTGCTGCATTGTGTGGTTTATTTACCACAGAATGTAGTCTGGAGTGAGCGAGTGCTGGGGGATTTGTTGGTGCTATATATATATTTATATATATATGTGTATATTTATATATATATATATATATATATATATATATATATATATATGTGTGTGTGTGTGCATATATATATATATATATATATATATATATATATATATATATATGTGTGTGTGTGTGTGTGTGTGTGTATATATATATATATATATATATATATATATAATTTTGTTATAACAGAACTCCAGCTTAAGTCAGACTTTCTGAGGTTAGCGAATATTGGTGAGGCATAAAGGAGGGTAGAGAATAGATGATTCCTTGCTATGGAATGCCTAGTGGTATTTGTTAGGTAAGGCTTGCTCTATATAGTGAACCATGTTTAATGTGGACCTTTTTCATAACTAGAGTGAGGTGCTTGTCAAATTTTAAGTTGTCTGTTGTAACTCCAAGGCGTTACTCAGTATCATACAGATTGCTGAGAGGTGATCTGTGTCTCACCTACAAGGCAATATTTGACCCTGCCCTACCAGAGATGCTCCATATCCATAAGTCTAACTCCTTGTGTATTACCTGCTCAATTAGGCCTAAATCTAATATGCAACATCAACAAAACCTGCTGGAGAAACAGGCTTTTCTCCCAGAGGTTGCCCCGTCTCTGGAATAGACATACATGTCAAACAGAGTACCTCACTGACCCTCTTCAAGCTCAACCTTGATGAGTGGATGGAAAACCACAAATTTGTCCCAGGGGTTCCACCTTTGTCCCTCACTGACAGGGGCAACAGGTGCTGACTGAGGTTTCTTTTTTGGAATCTTTAGAAGAGCCTGGTCTGCTTATTTCTGGGGAGCTTGCATCAGAGACACTCAAGAGACATATAGGCAAAAGGTGTGCCAGACTGCAGCCTTTCATAGCATAAACAAGTCCCTGAATGTCAGGAGTCAGAGGCTGAGCACTTCTTTATGTTCTGTTCAGCATACGTCAAGGCTAGTGCAGTCATGGAAGAGTTCTTTTAGACTTTGCATACCCCTTGAGTTCTAGCTGCCAATGAGTACACCAACAGATAATGAAATTCCACTCAGTTCAAAAGGTGCTAGGTATGTCTGTTAGCAGGAATAGCATTTATTCAAATGGCAGGCTGGATGTGCTTTGTAAAGACAGATCCTGAGAATATCGTTCTGCAATAGTGTGGAACTCCTGTGCCATGTGACAAAAGTTTTATCATCAAAAAAGTCCCAGCAGAACACATTTTATATTATTGCAGAGCTCACACAAATAAGAACATGTGGGTGGAGAAACAAGAGCCATGGCAGCAGCCCACACCCGTATATGCTGTTATATTTTAAAGAAGGCAGCAAATAACACAAACAGCATTAGCTAATTGACACCCATTAAATTAAACATATTTTATCATCTCCTGAGGAAGCATATTGCACAGTATGTAGGCTGAGCAGCTGTGTAATTGATAGCTGGTCAAACTTGGGGGTACTCTTAATCATCATCTCAGATGAATACAATGTGTGAGTTTCTGAATAGCATGAACATAACCAAGCACATTGGCCTTCCTATGCCATGTAGTACTGTAGGCCTACAGCAAGAACCTTGGACAACTGTACCTAACTAGCCATGGCACTAAGAACAGGATGACAATGATGAATAGAGGAAAAGGACAACAGTGTTTGAGAGGTAGTCACTCACTTTAGGCTCATGTATAAGTGATTAAGTAACATGTAGTACAATGTTATGTTCTGCAAAATGCCACAAGTACTACAAGTAAACAGAGAAATGTGATATTCACAATGGTGTAGTCACCACAAAAATATAATGTAGCACAAGGTATTATGTGAAAGTCCTTACAACCTGTAGCATCAACCATCACATCTATTTATAATTATTGTTTAATTACAAAAGCCATAGCACTCATAATCTTTACAGGCATGTGTTCACACAAAGGAGACTATGGCAAAGACACTTACAGGTAAAATAAGGAATGTGCCATAATACAGGTATGTTGGCTATAACATGTGATAGTAATAACCACAAAAGAACCTCAAGGTGAAAGTATTCACAAAGCCCCATTCTAAACCCTGAATACTTGCTCAGGGAGCACTACTAGGGGAAGTGAAATTCCACTGCGGGTACATTATGTCTATATGCAGCAGTCTGTGGGGGTCAATCTACACAACGAAGCCCCATTACTATGTTATCAGCTATGTGCTGGCTTCCCATAAACTAAATGTGAGGCTGTAGGTCCTACATCCTTATTTTTCATACAAGTCTCTCAAAAGGCTGGCAATATCCTCAGCCCTTTTTATAGATCTGTCAAAAGCATTTGACATGATTAACCACAACCTCCTCATAAACACACTTAAAAACGTGTCACTGGATGCTCTTGCTATACAGTGGTTCCAATCATATTTAGATAATAGGCAACAGGCTGTACTATGGGATAATTCCTTATCTCCCCCCCTCCCAGTCACCCTAGGTGTCCCTCAAGGATCCATTCTGGGCCCTTTACTCGTCTCCATCTTTACTAATGACCTCCATGCAGTTATTCCACAAGCTGTCTGTATCTAATACGTGGATGACTCCACACTCATATGCTCTGCTAATTCCCCATCAGAACGTCAGTCACTAACCCAAAAGACCCTTAGCACAGTTGAAAATTGGCTCCTACATAGGCGTTGTATCTTAAACCCCCAAAAAACTAAAATGTTACTATTCAACCCCACCCGCAGTAACTCCCCACTTAACTTTGTCACCTCAAATAATGGCACTATAATAGCTCCTGAGCAAACCACTAAACTTCTCTGAGTACTAATAGATAATAACCTGTCTTATGAACCACACATTAACAACACCATAAAAACAGTCAATAAGAAACTAGGTTCCCTCTACAGGATCAAATCCTTTCTGACTCCTCCAGCTAGGGTCACCATTGCCTGCACCCACGTTATCTCTATCCTACTCTATGCCTCCCTGATCTATACCAAAATAAGCAAAAGCAATCTGAACAAACCCTCCTCCTTCTACAACAATACAGCCAGATTTGCAGCTGAGTCCTCCTATAGAACCCATCACTGTGGCAATCTAAATCAGCTAGGATGGTTAGAATTGCCAAATCTTATATTTTTCAAACAACTTATTGTAGCCCATAAGATCCTGCATCATCCTAACAATGCACCCATAATTACTTAGGTTCATAGGTTCATAGGTTCATACTAGGCTATCTGCCCTGGGGCATTTATAAGCCTAGCCCAGAGTTTTGTGACTTTCGCCACCCCTTTAGTTTGAAGGATACTATGCCCATTATTTAGCTGTACCTCTGTCAAGCAGTGACACTGGTGTGATCCCTGGGGTATACCTGCGATCTCCCATCCATTGGTCAAGATTTCTCTTGAACAAAGCCAGCGAGGTGCTCTACCTCACATGTACCGGGATTTTGTTCCACAGCATAGGGAGTCTCTGGGTGATGAATCTGTCCCTCCAGCACGTCCTATTTATGACCGTGTCAAGGTTCAAGTCTCGTGCTCTTGTAGATCGGATGGATTTAGATTTTTTGAGGTGAAGCATGTTCATTAATTCCGGGTTGGACATGGCCTTGTATGTCAGGCACAGGTCACCTCTGAGCAGGCGGTAAGCGACTGAGTAGAGCTGGAGCTCCTTCAGTCGGGCAGCATAGGACATATTTTTGAGACCCTTTATCCTTTTGGTGAGGAACTTTTGGGGCCTTTTCAGTTGCTGCAGGTGTCGGGTCAGATACATTCCAAATGGGGCGTTGTACTCAATCATCAGATTTCCCTAATCACCCCCTATAACAATCTCAAAACCCTACGCTCATCTAACAAACTACTTGTACACATAGCTAAATCCAATAATTCAGCTGGTGACACTCTGTTCTCTAATACAGTAGGTAAAACCTGGAACACCCTCCCATGTCAACTAACCTCCCTATCGTCAGTTTAACTATTTAAAAGAAAGCTCAAACTCTACCTTAAATCACTCTGGCCATGCCCTTGTGTTAACCCAGACTAACCACCTATGCTTTCCCCGACACCCCTGACTCTAACCCTCTGAGCATTATCTTGTGCTAGCCCAGTGATATTACTGTGTGGAACCTTTCAGAGGATTTTTTCCTCATGTAAATATGTATATACAGAAAATGACATCAAATACTGTACTCTTGTTTGACTGAATAGTAAAACTGTAACTTAGTTCTTCACCAAGGAATATCCAAACCAATTAACACTACTGTTTTCTTTTGAAACTTATGTGTGACTTTAGAATCTATAGTGTCTCTTAAATATAAATTACATAAAGGTGTGCTCATATCAGGTATTCCCTACAGGAATGCTAAATCGTACTTAGGCAATCTGTAACTAATCATTGTAATGTACCAATGTCTATTGTAATTACCACTGTAATGTACCAATGTCTATTGTAAATACCATTGTAATGTGCCAATGTCTATTGTAAATACCACTGTAATGTACCAATGTCTATTGTAAATACCACTGTAATGTACCAATGTCTATTGTAAATACCATTGTGATGTACCAATGTCTATTGTAATTACCACTGTAATGTACCAATGTATATTGTAATTAGCATTGTAATGTACCATATGACTATTGTAAATACCACTGTAATGTACCAATGTATGTTGTAATTACCATTGTAATGTACCAATGTCTATTGTAAATACCATTGTAATGTACCAATGTCTACTGTAATTGCTATTGTAATTACCATTGTAATGTACCAATGTCTACTGTAATTACCATTGTAATGTACCAATGTCTATTGTAATTACCATTGTGATGTACCAATGTCTATTGTAATTACCATTGTGATGTACCAATTTCTATTGTAATTTCCATTGTGATGTACCAATGTCTATTGTAAATACCATTGTAATGTACCAATGTCTATTGTAATTACCATTGTAATGTACCAATGTCTATTGTAATTACCACTGTGATGTACCAATGTCTCTTGTAAATACCACTGTAATGTACCAAAGTCTATTGTAAATACCATTGTAATGTACCATTGTCTATTGTAATTACCATTGTAATGTACCAATGTCTATTGTAATTACTATTGTAATTACCATTGTAATGTACCAATGTCTACTGTAATTACCATTGTAATGTACCATGCCTATTGTAATTACCATTGTAATGTACCAATGTCTATTGTAATTACCATTGTGATGTACCAATGTCTATTGTAATTACCATTGTTATGTACCAATTTCTATTGTAATTTCCATTGTGATGTACCATTGTCTATTTTATTTACCATTGTAATTTACCAATGTCTATTGTAATTACCATTGTAATGTACCAATGTCTGTTGTAAATACCATTGTAATGTACCAATGTCTATTGTAATTACCATTGTAATGTACCAGTGTGTGTTGTAAATACTACTGTGATGTACCAATGTCTATTGTTATTACCATTGTAATGTACCAATGTCTATTGTAATTACCAATGTAATGTACCAATGTTTATTGTAATTACCATTGTAATGTACCAATGTCTATTGTAATTACCATTGTAATGTACCAGTGTGTGTTGTAAATACCACTGTGATGTACCAATGTCTATTGTAAATACCACTGTAATGTACCAATGTCTATTGTAAATACCATTGTAATGTACCAATGTCTATTGTAATTACCATTGTAATGTACCAATGTCTATTGTAAATACCATTGTATGCACCAATGTCTATTGTAAATACTATTGCAATGTACCAATGTCTGTTGTAAATACCATTGTAATGTACCAATGTCTATTGTAATTACCACTGCAATGTACCAATGTCTATTGTAATTACCATTGTAATGTACCAATGTCTATTGTAAATACCATTCTGATGTAACAATGTCTATTGTAATTACCATTCTGATGTACCAATGTCTATTGTAATTACCATTGTGATGTACCAATATCTATTGTAATTACCATTGTAATGTACCAATGTCTATTGTAATTACCATTGTAAAGTACCAGTGTCTATTGTAATTACCACTGTAATGTACCAATGTCTATTGTAATTACCACTGCTCTTGCTTTTTTGCTGCTTGTGGAGCTTTTCTCCCTGGGCCTCCACTGAAAATGGACATATATCCAGCTGGACTAGCCCGGTCAACAGATGTAAAATAAAAATAAAATATTGCTTAAGGTATAATATAGCCACCATTGCACACACAGATAGGTTTGTGTTGAGTATCTGTCTACATGACAAGTCATGAACAGCATGTGTTAGTAAAGATAGCTTGTGCTGTTATGATCAGACAGCACATGGTGTGGTATGAGATTGCTTTCATGCAACTGGACATCACTCTCCTCAAAGCTAATACTACATGTTCTCATGAGTCTTTTAGCACCACTATGCACAGTGGCCAGGATATGCAATGCACCATGAAAGACCACAAACAGCTTGTTATTGAGACTATAGTCTGCCTTAGTAGGTGCACATTGCACTGAACTAGCCTGTATTTAGACAAGGCAGTGTATATGTGCTAAACGTGGCCTGAACGCCATGGTCATCACTGTCCAAAATTACTGCTTTTCTGCTATTGTCAAGCCCTGTTCACTGACAGGTAATGCACTGCAATGGTAGTGGTTACCATCCCCTGATGCTGACCCATTGGAAACATTGTCTGCAGAGCTGCACTAATGGTCAGTGTCACTGTCCACCAAACCATATGGCCCAAAATATTCATGTGTTTCATGGACTTTAGTGAAGCATACCATTGTGTCCAGCATATCAGTATCATTTGTGTCTGGTGCCATACTCTGAGTGCTGGTGGCAACATTGTGTGAAAATTATACTACTGACTGTACATGTACAACCCATTGGCCATGTGTCCATGGGCCATTATACCTACAGTCTGTAGTACTGGTTGGTGTACATGCTGAATGCATACCTGTTGATGATGCTATAAGGGAAATATGATGTATTTTTAACCATAGTTAAGCATGACATAAATATCTGACAGCCTAAAGTCAAACATGATCCCAAGGCCTTGATGCAAATCTTTAACTCTAGGACAGACACATGTCTGATGTCACCAAAACTGAGCAGGCAAAAAAAATGTTGGAATTTACAATATCCAGGTCATTGGCTCCAGCGGATGAACCACTTGGAATAAACTCGGATCAAAAATCACCGAATCTGAAGCTTGGATCAGAGAAGGAGAAACCATGATTGGGGTAGTAAGGCCTGGTCCCACCACCCCATGAGATGGGAAGAGCAGAAATAACCCTTAGATGAATCTGCGTCTTCAAGAAGGTCCTCATCATCCTATTCAGACTGATCTTGATGAGGCTTCTAGAAGACTACACTGATATGAACAAGGAAGCTGCCAAGACTGACCTAGTGGACCAGTGTTCATGTATTTCTGGTGGGAGAATCAGGGAACAGATTATATGCGAATATCAGTTCATTTGTAACGTGTTGGGGCTAAAACGACGCTTTGTGGAACTGCTTACAACTGGATTTACATTTGACCTAAGTGAAGTCAATACATCAGTATTTCTGGCGTGGTTTTTTGACTACGCCATTTTTGTATGTTTGAGGACTCTAGCTGGTCAATAACATAATGTCTATGGTCATTTGGGACATTGTGAAGTTTATACAGTGTAATATTACTTGTTTTGCATCTTTTAGTCCTTGACATTTTAACCAATTCATTTTTCAGTGTGTATGCATGTCATTTTTGACAAATGTCACTATGTCTATCTATTTTATGGAAAACTCTATGGTTTATATGTGATTCTTTGATACTTTGCATATATTTTCGGTGCTTCAAACCATGCAAGTTATATAGTCGTTAACAACATACTTAAATGTATTTAAAATCATTATTTAAGGTTTGTAATACATTTATTATACCATGCAGGATGCTACAATATTGAGGTGTATTTTATGCTTTTATACTATTTAGCTGCATAGTATTGGGCTAATATTGCTTCAAGCCAATTTAAGTAGAGTATTTGGGCCTTTTAAAGATTGTTGTTGAACATTATATACTTTTATGGAAACTTATGTCAATGTATGTCTATTGATACTCAGAACATTTTGGTGATACATTACAGTAAGCATTAATTTATATATGTGTAAGGATTTATATCAGGGACCATTTAAATATTGGTAGGTGCGGGTATCCAATACACTCATATATAGATTCCTTGGATGGAAGCTCTATTCTAGATTTGGAACTTTATAGTTCAATCTATGATTACTGTTATATTGTCCTCTGTTCTTGGTCTGATACTTATTTTTGAATGATCAGTTACCTACCAAACAAAAAAACATATCAGATCTATTTTTTATATAGTGAGGTGCTCTGGTCATATTAGATCACGTTTGTTCCAACTACCTTTAGTCTTTTCCTTGGTGTATACAGCTATTTGGAATTACCGCTGTGGATTGTTTTGGCAAGAACATACTGGGTACATTCCACTTTGATATAATTAATAAGCATATATACTATACCCAAGTTTGGATATAAATACCCAGTTGAATATTATATGTTTAGCTAATGGTCTTAGCTTTAACTAAATAATATTGGGTATGTGAATACTGTCCTTCTCACTACTTTATATTTTTTTCATCATTTGGTTCTGTTGTAATTAACAGACCTATTTATGATACTTGTTTAGTATATGATAATATACAGAATCTTTAGTTGGAGGTACTGGTATTTAATTGACTGCTAATTACGAGCTAAGTATTTTATATACTTAACCTAGTATTTATGGTATTGGCAATTGCCCAGCTGTTTAGGGTGGTCCTTTTTCTTGTCTTCTGCCCTGCCATACCCATATACATTACTTCCCTACTTTTGTCAGTCTATATATTTCACCTTTTGGTGATTTATCACTAACAAATATCATGGATATATAAGTCAGCACTAAAAATTAAAAGCACTACACCCTCACTCCCCACTGGCCCTTGTTTTCAATTAAGGATTTCCCAATATTATTCTAGCATGTCCAAAGGTCAGTTGTCAATCTCCTCTCCGGTCCAGCTGGTGAATCTGGGAATCTTGAGGCAATGTTATAACTGCCTCATGTACACAGACAACCCTCTCCTCCCTCCCACATACAACACAAATACTTGCGAGATGCAGCTATTTAGCCAAACTGGAGGCTGAGCTCTCTCAACTCAGGACTGGCAAGACCAGACAGGAGGAGAAGGAAACTACACACACCACAAAACCAGCCTCACAAAATACTACCACTCCACTGAATCAAACACATAAACACACAAAGACATACTCGAGGCTCTGAGTAAAATTTACCTAAGGGAGCAGGGCTCCAAAGCAGACACCCAAACAACTGCTACCTCAAGACACCCCACAAGCATCACATAAACCACAAAAGCAGGTGCAAAAGTCAGTCACAGCTTAAGGCCACAAATACACCAAACATACTTGTAATAGGTGACTCCATAGTCAGACACACTGGCCACCTCCACCAGGCTGAGCAAGAGAGGGTCACAGTGAGCTGCCTATCGGGCGCCCAAATCCGCCATAACACACAAGCACCACTCACCCACGTCACGTAACAGTCACACTCAGTACAAATCTGAGTCATCTGGTGAACATTGACGTGAGAGACTCGACCCTATGAAAAAGAAGAGACATAGAGGAGCCGAGACTCTCTGGCGCAGGCACGGTACTAGGTAAACCAGCCCTGAGCAGTATCCTTCCTTCACCAAGAATGATGCCACAATATATAGACAAGATGATCAGCTTTAACAATTGGCTTGGTGTCTGGTGTCATTCGAAGGATCCAGTGTCTGTCGTTCCTGATGATGCTTGATGACACCGCTGCTTCCGCACAAAGGCTTGCACCTGTCACCCCCTGATTCGGATGTTACTAGGCTGCCCTTACCCCCCCCCACCTTTTTTTTAGGGGAGGCTCAAATTCTAAACCTACCAATTCTAAAAACAAAAATGGGAAAAAACTGAGGTAAATGCTGCTGCTGCCAGAAGTCCTAAATCAAAAAATGCACACGACTCAAATCCCTTCTAGGAGAACAGCTGTATGTGTGTAACATAACTGTTGTCTGGTAAACTGCTGGCTCCTGATACCTATTGAGAGCACCCGCGTTTTACCATATTTTCATCATAAAACTGGACCAACCAACCCCAAAAAAAGAGGTGTATCCATATATCCAAAGGAATACCTACCCTCCAGGGTTCGTGGGCAACTAACGCCCGAGGCAACTAGCAGGTGCAGAAACCTAACCATAAAAACTACTACTAAACAAAACCACAGCTAGCTACACTTCACCCTCCACACTCAACCCCACAGCCCACCTGAGGACACTGCCTACAACCAACACCTATAACTGTATCTCCAAACACCATCATTTTGGGTGATTTCAACTACCCCAAATGCCAACTCCTAACTACAAAAGCCAAGCTTTCTAGCCCAGTCATTCCTCTGCCAGTTAAATTCTCACAAATGCCAAAAAACAGCTAGTCACTGTTTCCACTAGAGGAGAAAATAGATGCTCTGGGGACAAAATGCTCCACACCGACAATCTCTCCACACAGATCTGATCTCCCTCATTGGTCAGATCTGATCATAAACTAAGTCCAAACACCATCCAACACCACTTCACCATTTAAAACAACAAACACCAAGCTAACTTCACTCTCTACTACTCAAGACTGGTGTGGTATCCTTCAAGTCCCCTGAGCCAGTGGAAACCACAACCCAAGCTGCGGAAAGCCTTACAAATGCCTCTATGAACACCTCCAGGAGATTATCAGGATCCAAGCAATCCCAAATAAAACCAAGACTTTCCACAAAACGTCCAGTCTGGTGACCCCAGCCATTACAAACTTTTAACAAAGAGGATTTACAAGAAGAGAAGAAATATATAATAACCAAAAATCCATAACAAAAGTCACCCCTGATCATCATTATTAAAAAAAATAAAAGCACTCATGCCAAAATCAACTAAAAATTTAAAAGGAGAAAAAAAGCCAATCATTCAAGAAATCATAAGACCTTTTTTCAGCTATGGTATTTAGAACCTGGAAACTCCCATCCAGATATGCTCATAGTCCAAAATGATACAAAAATCACTGAACCCACAGACATTGCCAACATACTGGCAGGACAGGTTCAGTGACCACTCGAGTGTCTACTAAAGGGGAACTAAAAACCCGAGTGTACCTCCCCAGCCATCCAAATGCGCCTCGCGAAACTGCTCTCTCTAAAACTAAAAAAACACGAATCTACGGAGGATGGTAAAGGTGCTGTGTGCTGTACACCGTCTGAAATGAGGTAAAAAACCACATAAGGCAGCTATTTGGTCTCCAAGGATAAGGCCACTCCACAAAGGGTAGCCAAGGAGCGGCAACACCATGCCTCCACAGTACAAAAGCGGCGCCGGTCCTACCCTGGTAGTACACTACATAATAAGCTTACTAAGTCTGTATAGCTACAATTCATCAGTCAAGGAAGAGTAGAGGGGCAGATATGCTCATTGAAGAAGTTGGACCGACTTGGGCAGTCATTTGACCCGACCCAGTTTGAAACTTCTTCAAGGGAGTCTGCTTTGACTTGACAAGGCTTCTGCAAACAATACCGAAACTCAGTCCAAGGCCTACCTTGACCTTGCAAATCCTACCAGCCTCTATACCCACTCAGGTGTTGCCTAGCTCCACTCAAGCTCTTAAGAAAACATATGACTCTCACAAGATGGGTTGCCAAGCAAGTCGGTGTTAGAGGCGTCAGAAGGAGTCTCTGGTGCCGGTGTGGCGAGGGCTTCCGGTCACAAGTGGTGTCCCACAGGGTGTCTTCGGTCCTTGGCCCCTTGGTTGGGCATCTAAAGCTGGCAGTACAGGAAGGGTGCAGAGGCCAACAAACTGACAAGGCGACAACAAACGACTGGCGCTGCAAGCAATCCCATAGTGGAAAAGAAGTTAAACACGATGGATATCCTTAAGGTGGATCCCAGGAAAAAGAAAGCTGGTGCCAGCCAGAGGCCTAAAGTTAAGCCAAAAAAAACCAGTAATAGTATTTAAAGGAAAAACAAGGTAACCCCAAGCTACCATATAGGTGGCAATCCACTAAGCACAGAAGAGGTTGTCAGGACGCAGGGGACCCAGTTGACAGTGGCCTTTTCTTTGACACTCACCGCTGCTAAAGTGGTTGTTAAGACCTTTACTACATTTGCCCACCTGATCATGAAGGGATTCATTCCATCTAGTGAGAGGTCATGTTCTGTTCACTTCCTTATCACTCAGAAGAATGATAGAAGTACCCCCATTCATTGGGATAATTTCACCGACTGCTGCAATTGTGGAGAGGGCCCAAGGTTCCTCCAAAAGGAAGGAAAAACAAACTAAATCTCATTCATACGCCCAGAGAAAAAAACTCCAACTCTATTCGGTAGCATACTGCGTCTACTTGGACATATGGTGCCATGTGCACAGGTATAACCCATGAACATGGACATGCTAAACCTCGAAAATCCCCCAACCAATCCAACAAAACCACCAAAACTCTTAGGGATAACCTTAATTTACGTATGGATAGGGATAATTTGCTCTGTAATTTCCAGATTTGTTTACTCCAAATCCCGGTCCATGTGAGGGTGGATGTGAGGCTGACTCCACAGCTGACCAGTGCACTGAGAAATCTAGACCTGTGGATGGGAGATCGAGGTTTACCCTGGAAATCATCTGTGTCACTGCTGGACAGAGGCACACAAACTACTTGGCACAGTATTTTTCATATAAGGGGGGGTAAGCCACAAAATTTGGGGCTAGCTTATAAATGCCTTAGGGCAGATAGCCTAGTATAAACCTATGAACCTTACCCTGGAATCATCTTGTGTGTCACTGGGATGAGGCACAAAACAACAACTGGGCACAAAAATATTTTTTATATAAGGGTGGCAGAACCAAGAAAAGTGAACCTATGGCTCTGGTGAGAACACCAGGTCCACATGCAAGAAGCAACTGTGGACCAGACCCGAGCCTGATCCAACTGTGGTGGTGAAGCAGGAAGTGCTTGGCAGATGGTCAAAGGACCTTCAGAATCATAACAATAACCAAAGAGGGGTCAGGATACCTTTTCTGTACTTCCCTGGATACATCTTTATAGTGATCCCTATCATTTTCTCTAGACTTATCCCTCTTAGACTTAACCAATGACTTTTGGAAAAAGGGATAATGAAACAAAAGTGGCCGAGTCTGCCACATGAGTAAGGAGAAGGCTCTTTAAAACTTACTTGGAGAGGAGATCTGAGAGAGCTCAAGTTGCAAAAGGTGCACAAATCTCACAGTTTGCATTCAAATGCACCATCCCCAAGCAGTACACATCTTTCTTGTGGACCCGGAAATGGGATTTTGTGGCTGTGTCCTTGCACTTTTTGAAGCCAGAAGCCTTGTCAGCCATTCTGAACTCCAGCAAGAAGGAAGGAAAAACAAGAACTACAACAGAATTGATCCAACACAACAAAGATCGCTATAACAATAATGGCAATTACAGCACTGTAGCAACCAGAAAATACAGAGGAAAAATATTTATTTATTTTTTTAGGTGGATACCCAGTAGCGTGTGACAAAAAGGCTGGGGGAAAACACAACTTTGTCCAGAAGGGGAGAGAGGGAGGAAAAACAGACAATAACTGTCACAAAGGTTATATTCCTTACTAAGAAAGAACTAGAGAAAGTTGGACCAAATGAGTTCATATTTTTCCTTGTTGTAAGAGAAGTACTCCCATATCTTAAATTGATTAACACCACTAAATCTTGGGAAGATATCCCTGTGGCTATCTAGAGTTATCAAAGGAAAGATGTGAGGAGGAAAACACCCACCTTAAATGTGTGACAGGATTTTACTACCCTGCAAGGCAAGTTAATAAATGTAGTGTGTATAGTAAGAGAACATATGGAGAAACACAGGAGAGACAACAGGGAGCGCACATATCAGTTTCCACTGCTAGAAACAAGTGTCTTGTAATGTGGCAAGAATCTTTCAAAAAAGTAAGTGAAGTAAAGTATAGGGTAAGACAGAAACCTGAACAGTTATATCACATTAGACATTTTGAAGATTTGGAAAAAATGGAGCTTTTATAGTAAGTATGATTGTAAAGGAGTTTATGTAAACTCAGCATGTCTTGAAACCAAAACAAGACACCCTATGGTATCCAAAATTGTCTGGATGAGTTTTTTACCCTCCCACCCTATCATTTTGAGATTCAGAATGATCTATGCCGCAGTCAATTAAATACAAATCAACTGCTTCAGCCTTACAGCTCACTGGCAGTACTGGAACTCCTGGTGCTCTGTTGGGAGGTGCATTGTGACCGCTAAGCCAGATAGTACTGCGTGCAAATACACCCTCAGAGATAAATGACAGCAAGTGTTTAAAAATTATGACCACTCACTGGCTGACTACCTGATGGCTTTTTATACATATGGGTTGTGTTATGGTGTAAAATAGCTCTGTCTACATTGATAGTGATGAAAGTATATCTTTGTGCTTGACTTGCTGAAAGTATATCTTTGTGCTTGACTTGCTTTTATTACTTTACACTGAATGAAGTGTTTTAATCAGAGTGCTTGCTGTTTTGTTAGGGTACAGTATTGCTTAATTTGGTAGCATTTTGAATATTATGTGTTTTAATAATACTTATGCTGCTCTGTTTTTGAGAGGAATGTAACAGTTTTTATTTGTTATGATTACCCCACTACCCTACTAAACCGTGGAACAAGAAAAGACCCCTGCCTCCTATTTAATGCTCCTCCTTCTCTAAAAGCTCAAGACTTTAACATTCACTTTATATAATCCATAGCGGATCTGATATCTAAAACCAGCAACCCCACCCCCCCTCCTCCTCAACTACCCTTAACAGTATCTGTCCTGCTATTTCTGACCTTCTGCACCTCAGCAGCCAGAAACCCCACTCTGACAGCTCAACCAATTTCTCTTTACAACTCATGTCTACGTACAAAAAGGCTTCTGACCAATAGCCATTCTATCTCCCATCTCCAATATATTAGAAAAATGTATTCATCAACAACCAATGAAATACCACAAAACAACCTTCTTACACATACCCAACATGGTTTCCATCCAGGCTACAGCACATCCACAGTGGCAGCCCTCCTTATCCTTCACCAAAACAATAAACAGAGCTAGAGGTACTGCTAGCTTTCTATTTGCTATATATCTCGACCTTTCTAAGGCATTCAATACCATCTCACACTCCATAGTCCTGGACAGGATCTCTAATTTAGGACTTACCCCTCCCACCCTACAATGGTTCCACATTTACCTACATGAGCAACAGCATGCTGTAAAGTGGTTAAAATAAATCTCCCCCCTTTCTATATAACCCCACTGAGGTCCCACAAAGTTCTATCCTTAGTCCCCTGCTCTACAATATATTCACAAATGACCTATGCAGTGCCTCATACAATATGCAGATGACTCCAGTATTATCTGCACCTCTCCTACACTATTCCAAATTCTCACCAGCACACAACAAACATTTTCTGCCTTTGAATCGTGGCTTACTAATTATCAACTATTCCTAAACCCAAAGAAAATGAAACTCCTCCTCTTTCTGTCAAAAAATGCTGTATCGATATAAATCAATTCAAGCTACACTCGGCTGACAATACGATTATTGAAATAGTCCACCACACTAAACTGCTAGTTGTTGTTATAGATGATCAATTAAACTTCGATCTCCATGTCCAACACAACACAAAGAAAACCCATCAGAAAATAGGCATCTTCTATAGAAGCAAAGACTCCCTGAACTCATCAATCAAGATCATTCTTGCCAAAACTTTCCTTTTGCCCTCCCTACTATACAGAGCCCCTATTATCTCTAATCTACAAATCCCCATTAGATTCAAAATGGAGCAGAGCTGCAACAAAGTGGCAAAGTTTGTCACCAACTCAAAAACCAGCACACATCATTGTAGGGCATTACAAATCCTAAACTGGCTAGAGTTCCCCAATTACCTTCTCTATATCTAATTCATAATGCTACGAAACATGATCCATAAATCCTAGCCTGCAGAGCTCTGAAAAATGTAATCAAACTTTATAACCCTAACAGAGCCATTAGGTCCAAAGATAAGAAACTTTTTCACTATCTTCAAAGCTTCTTAAATACCAAGACAAAGCCTATATTCTCTCCCTGTTGCCAAAAGTGTGGAACTCACACAACTATCTACTAGAAATACTTCTGATATAGAAACTTTCAAAACTTCCCTAAAACAGCATCTAAACAACTCTTGGCTGTGCCCATGCTCTGCTCCTGACTAATCTCACCTCCACCCCCCCCACACTTAAGATAAGCAAACAGTCCGCTAATATTCACACTTCCTACAACCTCTCGCTCCTTTCTTGAAACTATGCTTTCTCTCTCTCTACAATTTGAAATTGCATCTCATTTCCACATTACAAATGACCAAAAAAAATATATAAAACTAATAACCACTGATCATAACATAAAAATCCATAGAATGCACTGTGCTGATATCCCAAGCCTATGTATGTAGAATATGTATCATGTATGTATAATATGTATCATGTATATATAATATGTATCATATGTTGCCTTCCTTAGTGATGTTAAAATACTGAGTCATCTGTCCAATGTATCTGTAACAATTTATTTTATATTTCACTGTACCCACTGTTATACTGCTAGTACATTAAGTCTGTAATTTGGAGCTTTTCTCCCCAGGCCTCCACTGAAAATGGGTTCTTTCTGATCCAGTTGGACCATCATGCTAAACAAATGTCAAATAAATAGTTAGTGGGGTTGGTGCCTTGGGTCTATTTGTAATAGTTGGCAGCTTGGTTCTTT
This sequence comes from Protopterus annectens, assembly GCF_019279795.1. Taxonomy (NCBI): domain Eukaryota; kingdom Metazoa; phylum Chordata; order Ceratodontiformes; family Protopteridae; genus Protopterus; species Protopterus annectens. The sequence continues at coordinate 746,623,670 of NC_056727.1, forward strand.
TTGTAATAATTGTGTATTTTCAGAGTTAGTAAATGTTATGTTGCAGGAGTGTGGTATTTGCCATAATTGCTAGTCAGTGTGGTAAATGGTTTTATTACTTTCTGTTACAGTTGTCTGATTTTAGAGGTAGAACATGCTATGTAACAGAGGTGTCATGTGTACCTAAGAAAAAACAAACTGTTTTTAAGTGCTTTGGATTTTTGGTAGATTTGATAGGTTGAGGTAGTGTTGATTGTCGCGTTCTTCTATGTACACAACAGGAACGTAGTCAGACTGATTTGTCAATGGAGACAAATATACATCCATACATATCTATATCTATATCTATATGGGTCTACTTCAGTATATCGAACATTCACTTACCCGACTTACATATTGCTGAGGCGAAAAGGCCGACAAACCCATAACACTGACATCCCGGAACACTGACTTTCCACTCCATGTAAGTAATTGTTTGGCCACCATGTTAAACTTTGCCTCCTACCCTTGTGGTAGAGTGATCTCGAGTTGGTATACTTAGTTAGGGGGGTGAAGCACCCAACATGGGTGGAATTTGTTTGCTTCAGTTTTACTGTTTTTTATCAGATTAGCCAAGTGGTTACTTACCTGGAATGGAAAGTTGGTGTTGCGGGATGTCACTGTTATTGGGTTAACAGCCTTTTCGTCTCAGCAATATGAAAGTCGGGTAAGTGAATGTTCGGTCTACTGAAGTAGACCCATATATATATATATATATATATATATATATATATATATATATATACACACACACATACATGCACACACATATATATAGATATACAAATATACACACACATTTGGGTGCAATGACTAAGACTCATTTTATCAAATAACAAAATATCTAAACAAATCATCTAAAACACATTTAATCTAATCAAAATTATTTCCATTTGTTTACCAATAAAGTCCAAATGGGCCGTTGAGAGACCCCTTTTCAGTTGAGGCCAGGGGAGAAAAGCTCTAGCAAGTTGACAGACATTTACATTCAAAGTGTTTTGTTTACATTGTATGAAACCTAGCATTTTAAAGTGCAGGGAGTTTTAATCTTAGAGCTAAGAAGCTTTAGAGCATCACAAAATGAAGAAGGAAGCATACAAGATGTACTATTTACATATGCACCTTGAAAAAAGTAAAAAAAAAAATTGCACAAAAATTGCAGTTGTAAAGTAGGATTATTAAGGTGTTACTACATGATATGAGTCAAGAAAATAAAGAGCAGTTCAAGAGTGAACATTAATGATAAGTGATGTAATAGTAATGAAAGTGAATTTGTGTAAGGGTTTGTCAGATGAAGTAGTCTGTGCAGATAAGTAGAAACAGTATGGGAAAAATATTTTAATATCTGTTATCCTATGACAAAGAGATCCTTAGATTTTAAGCAAACACCCAAAGTTAACAACCTAGAAAAATTACTGAAGATAAGAAGGCGAATAGGAGGTCTGAATATAGGCCCACAACAAGGATTTGCTTTGCAGATGGTTAAAAAAAACACCTCATAATAACCCTCGTTATTTTACAGTAAGTAGTCAAACGTTACATATTGTATACAGAAAGCGTAGTATATAGCCTTTTGAGGAACCAGGTCCATTGCATCTCTAACATCAGTTAGGCAAGTGGTCAACTCTGTTTCAACCTCTGTGGAGCCGAGTATCTGAGTTGTGATCCTTGTAACATTGATTAGTGAGCATTAACCAGTTTTCCCAATAATGTTCGGTTACTCAGATTACTTTATTAGGTGATATTGTATTGATAACTACTGATAACATGCTGGATACATTATCTGAACCACTTTAACTGTAAGACTGCACATCATTCCAGACAGACATAGCTATTCATTTCCTCCTAATCCAACTTCAGTTCAGTGAATTAAGATTAACAAAGGCAGAATGAAGATAACAATAGTTGTAGAAAAAAAATATGACCAAAGAATATCCTATTTATCTATAAACCAAACATATTAAACAATTTAAATCAGTCAGGAATTAATAATAAATAAACAAAAATCCTGCTGTCGCTGTAGTAGCCTTACAATGTTTGAAATTTGCTATTATCACTAAAGGGTACTCCATCAAGCCCCTCCTTTTTCATATTTGTTTTTCTTTCTTTATTTTATGGGGGTTGGGGGACTAAGCTTGATTGTGTTAACTAAAGGCATAACTTTAGTAAAATCAGTTCAACAACAGGGCCTCCAAAGTTGTTGACATATACATGGTATACTATGTCTTAAAAAGCAAGCACATAAAATCTGTTTTTGACTCATTGTATAGATAACTGATATGCTTTGTATAGTTTACCTACAGAAATTGTGCCAAGATTTGAACCTGCTACATACATGTAATTGAGTGGCAGGGGCATGCTGAAATTATTCAGTGACACTGCTGCAAGATACATGATACTGCAAACATGATCTGAAAGAGATATCTGATTAAATGAGTATGCATACATTAAAGAAGGAATCAAACAAGCATGGCATTACCTTATTACAAAATCTGAAAGTGACAGTCAGAGGCAGCAACACTTAGAAAATGAAAGAAGGGAAATACAAACGTGTACAGAATTTAAGAATGGGTAAGGGCTATATGATGGCACCTTTTATTTTTTTAAAGACTACATGAGAAATGAATTATGCTCCTGCATCTGTGAATGACATGAAAATTATATTCTGATGACAACACTTATTTAGAAGCAGAAGGACCATATACAGGGAAGGAGGTTGTAATTAATGAAGCTATAAGATGAGACAGAGGAAGGAACAAAAAACTTGTTGAAAGAAGTTTTAAAAGTAGTAAACATCCTTCTAGGTTAACATTTAGAGGGAAACACAAATGTCAGGATGGATGCAGTCTTCTATAATGCATTCCTAAAATGAAAAACATTTCTAAGGAAAAAAATAGTTGTACTTCTAGAAATTAGAAGCCTTAGTTCCACAGCATAGTGGGCAAACTACATCCTGTTATGTCTTTTTTTTTTTTAAATATGCATCACTTCAGGCACAGTGAGAGGATTTTGGGCTGTACTTTGTTGAGAAAACTGTTTTTATTGAAGCTACGTTCTCCAAATACTATATGTACTTAGAAGCTTTGGAATCTATTAATTTCTATTAAAATTTGAATGTTGATTTAAGCCAGTGACAGTTTTTAATAAAGTGCAGTTTACAAAAGCTCTTTATTTTAAAAAAAAAATGAAAAGCTTTGTGCCAAAAAAGAAAGTCCTACCATCTTGACTTCTAATTAAGTGTGCTATATTCTCTTCTTCTCCACTATCTGGGATGCTATAGACATGGATATGTTTTTGCAAGAAATTTCTGAAACCAACTAAACCTAATCTTTTACTTCCCATAGCTGCCACTAATTGTTGGAGATATTTGAGTCATAGTGGATGATCTTCAGGCACACCTCTCAACTGTTCAGATTTTCACAAAATGTCAAGATTTTTGCCTCTTATTTTTGCCTGTCACTCATAAAATTTGTGGTTTTCTGGCAAATAGTTGAGGATTTATATCATTAAATAATGATAGGTGTTTCAGTTAAAAACTTCATATCCTTCAGAAAAAGGAAGGTAATTCAAATCCTTTCAGTATATTAACATTCTAAACGTATAAGAACAATATTTAAAAAAGTGTTCCTATTTTTGGACTTCTGTCCCCATTATTGTTGCACTTGTCTAGATTTCTTGCATTTACAGGTTGAGAGGTATGTCTTCAGAGCATATGTACTGACCCTGCACATTATAAAACTCCCACTGGGCAGATGTTAAATCACAGGACAAGCAAATGATCAGTGAACCATGACAGAAAACAAAGGTAGATAAACAGAATATTCAGCACTTTTATTCTTTAATCAGAAGTTCATCAAAGAGCCATTAATAAAATAATGCAGCTTACATAACTTCTCAAAATGCACAATTAACTAACTCATCAGAACACACCCATGACATATGGAACTAATGACAATAAAGTCAAGAACCATTAGGAAAACATCTTACTATAATATATGGGTTACCTTGCAAAACTTGTTAAAACAGTCTTAGTTTTATTAGTAAGATGTTACAGTTTAATTAATTGATTTAATCTAGAGTGGATGTCTTTGTAAATACTTTAGTTGTTTTATTAGATGTTATAATTGTTTATATGTTAACTACTTGCATAAGATTGTCATAATATTTATTTTGTATGTTAAAATTAATAAACTTGTTTTAAAAAAAAAAGAACACACCCATGAATGAAATTGCTGATGGTTTTTACAGTTTTTGTGGTTTAGATTATTCTTATTTTTTTTACAGTTTGTAAGATGTTAAATCATCCTACCAAGCTACATTGAGAAGCAGACACATTAATATATATATATATATATATATATATATATATATATATATATATATATATATATATATGTAATATTTATGTATATGCATGTCTTTGTTTATATATATATATATATATATATATATATATATACACACACACACACACACACACACACACACATATATATATATATATATATATTTTCATGTGTGTGTGTGTGTGTGTGTGTGTGTGTGTGTGTATGTATATACATACATACATAAACAGAACACACATTAGGACTCAGCCTTTTCTTGACCTTTGTCAATGCTGATAAAAAATCGAAAGAAGATTCTTTAACCAGCAATCAGAAGGATATGAAACTGATACCACTGGTGATTCTTTTTACTTCCAACCACAACAGATGGAGAAGACTTCATCAGATGAAAGCACTGATATCATGATACACTTGTATATAAAATCACAAACAAATTGTTTGTGATTTTATATATAAGTGTATCATGATATCAGTGCTTTCATCTGTTGTTGAAAGAATCAAAATCAGTAGGATATACTTGAAAAATATTATAGCAAAAAAGTCAGCTTGGCTGTCAATAAGGGTGCTAATTAACAAATGATATATAAATGAGCGAGAAAGATGTTTAGGGCACATAACTTATTTCATTTTTAACTTCCTTACACCATTGTCCTGAATAGATGAGATTTAAAAATATCCTATACTTCCCCTGTAATGCTGTTTCATCTTCCTATAAATACTAATTCACAATAGTAAGTTCATATTGTATATTCTTGTTCTATTTCTGTTTGAGCTGTATATTTTCTTTCATCCTCTTTGAAATGTTGCTCTTACGTGTCTGCTGTATTTAGTACCGTACACTACAAAGCTAATGAGGTGGTGCAGCAGTTAGCGTTGCCGCCTCACAGCAAGAGGTTCTCCGGATCGATCCTTGGCTGGGATGCCTTCTGTGTGGAGTCTGCATGTCCTCCCTGTGGTCACGTGGGTTTCCTCCGGGTGCTCCAGTTTCCTCTCACATCCTAAAGACATGCTGTAGGTGGATTAGACACTCTAAATTGTCCCTAGGTGTGACTGCGTTTGCCTTCTGTGGAAGGTTGGGCACCGGGTTGGCAACTCGACACCATAAAACTCCACTGCCAATAATGAGCAGACAGGTGATCCGCTGTGGTGACCCCTAACCGGGAAAAGCTGAAAGAAGAAGGTGGCACTACAGAGCTAATGAACTTGTAAACTCTGGGAATTTTGTTGGTGATGCTGCCTTCAACAGAGCCAAAAGAAGCTTGCTGCTTATAAAGTTATTGCAGTTTTGGATGGATTTATAATTATATTAGGCTATCTGATTCATAGCAATTTAAATAAATGACTGTAAATTGGCTGATATGGCATTTATTAGTACGACAGTCTAACACATTTATACAATTTTATATTATCATGCATCATGGATGTCTGTGGAAAAGAAGGCAAATCATTAGTTACTAACTGAAGCATGTCCTTAACTGCTGCAGAAGTAAAGTGTTCCATGGATCATGATATTTAAATAAATGATAACAATTTCCTGGACTTATGCATCTAGTACCCATAAATGGAGAGCAATGTGGTATCCTAAGTATCAAGAAAGAGTGGAACTATGATATTACACAGTAAAAAAAGTACAGTTGTGTACACTTACCATAAATGTAGATGTTCGATTGTATTCACTGTTGCAGTCATCACATTTGGGTTATCTGCTTGCAATAGCCCTCAGTAAGCCTGATTATCAAAGTCTTGGGTCCTGCATCGGTTGCTGTCTCATCTTCCATGACATCAGATAGTCAGGGGTATAAAACATACAGCCGATGACATTACATCAGTTTTTCTTGCCCCAGATGTCAGGTGCCCCCATAATGGGAAGCAATTATATATACAAGATTACACCCCCAACAAAAAAGCAAATACACCAAAAAGCTTTAAGCATAGTAAGCAAGAATAGAGGTATAGCCAATAGAAGTCAGGGGACTGGAGGGAGGTTAACTAGGACTGCAACAGTGAATACACTTGAATATCTACATTTATGGTAAGTGTACAAAAACTGTACTATGTTCTTCATGTTTCACTGTTGCAGTCATCACATTTGGGTAGATTCCTGTAGCTAAGGATGGGAGGAGGAAATTAGATAGCATTAGGACCAGCTATAAGGCCCTGCAAGGCTGCAGTGGTAAAGCCAGCTCTGGTTTTGTTGAAAATTGGCAAATGGTAATGCTTGGTGAAGGTATGTATGGAACTCCAAGTAGCAGCTTCTCGGATGTTCCTGGTAGGGACACCTCTGAGAAAGGCTGTAGAGGTAGATGCAGCCCTGGTTGAATGTGGTCTTATCCCCTGTGGGGTAGGTTTTCCATGGTGCTTATAGCAAAAATGAATGCAATGGCCTATCCATTTAGAAATGGTTTGCTTTGAAATGGCCTTCCCCTCTGACCCTGCAGCAAATGCAACCAGCAGCTGTTCAGAATTCCTGAGAGGTTTAGTCCTGTCCAAATAAAATCTAAGTTGTCTGTACACATCTAAGGAGTGCAGTATCAATTCCCCTTTGTTCTGTGGATTAGAAAAGAAGGTTGGCAAATGAATGGACTGATTAAGGGCCACACTTGATACCACCTTAGGAATGAAGGAGGGATTGGTCCTGAGGGACATCCTGTCCACATGAAAAATGATGAAAGACTCCACAGCCATGAAGGCCTGCAATTCAGACACCCTTCTTGCTGAAGTGATGGTAAAAGGAAGGCTGTTTTCCAAGAAAGGAATTTCAACTCTGCATTTACTGCTGGCTCAAGAGGAGGTAGTGAGTTTTTCCAATAAAAAGTTAAGGTCCCAGGCTGGAGTAGGGGCTCTCCTTGGTGGTCTTAAGTTTTTGGCCCCTCTGAGGAACTGCTTCAGCAGTGGATGAGAGAAGAGGGTTTTTTTTGTGTTGTAATGAGCTGAAATGGCTGAGACATGAATTTTGATGGAGGAAAAGGAAAGGCCCTTGTGAAGCATCAAAGTTAAGTATTGAAGAATCTGAGGTAGGTTGGATGCTGCTGTGCCCATCCCCTGAGTTTGGTTCCAGGAACAGAATCTTTTCCATTTTTCAGTATAGGATTTTCTAGTACTAGGCCTCCTTGCCACTAAAATGACATCCAACACTTGCTTACTGAGGGATGGTAATGGAGAGATCAGGTAATTAGCCAGGCTGCCAGGTTCAGGGTTTGAAGCTGTGGGTGCAGAATCTGGCTCTCCTGCTGGGACAGCAGGGCAGAGTTCTGATGCAGGTGCCATGGTGCCAGAAGTGACACATGGCGCAAAAAGGGGTACCAGTGTTGACGTGGTCAGTCTGGTGCAATCAGTATCATCCTTGGTTTGTCCTGTTTGATCTTTAGTGATACCTTGGAGAGGAGAGGCAGAGGGGGGAAGGCATAAACTGATAGGTTTTTCCAGGTGAAGGACAGGGCATCCAATTTCCACGCTTGTTTGTGGGGAGTCCTTGTGCAGAATATTTCCAATTGGTAGTTCTGGGGGGGGGCAAACAGGTATATATCTGGGCTCCCCCATTTGTTTCTCAACATGTTGAATATCTTTAGTTCCAGTTTCCACTCATGTGGATCCATGAGATTTCTGCTTAGTTCGTCTGCCAGTGTATTTATCTTTCCTGGCAGGAATTGAGCCTGTAGGTGCACTTGGTAGCTCAAGGCTGTGTTCTACAGAGCCATGGCTAGTCTGCAGAGCGGGTATGAGTGGGTTCCCCCCTGCTTGTTTATGTACCACATAACAGTGGTATTGTCCGTCTTTATCATTAATTGCACTGAAAGAATGTGGTCCTTGAAGGCTGTCAGAGCATTCTGTATAGCTAACATTTCTTTTTGATTGATATGCAGGTGCATTTGACTTGGGTTCCATTTGCCCTGAATTCACTTGCCTGCCAAGTGAGCCCCCCATGCATAGTCTGATGTGTCTGTTGTTAGGGTTTGGGCAGCAGGGGGTAGAGTGAATGGCAGCCCCTTGTTTTGGTGGCAGGCCTCTGCCCACCAAAGGAACTCTATCTGTAGACAAGGTATGATAGGAGTCATTGCTTCTAGATCTTGAGAACGTCTACACCATAGGCTTTTTAGATACCATTGTAGTTTCCTCATATGCAGTCTTGCATATGGAATTAGGTGAATGCAGGAGGCCATGAACCCTAGGGCTTGCAGTATTTTCCTTGCAGATAGCTGGGTCTTTGTGGCCAGTAGTTTGCAGTAGGCTGTCAAATGAACTTTTCTCTGGCATGAGGAAAGCCATCTGGGAAGTTGTGTTCAAGCTTGCTCCCAGGAATACAATTTGTTGACAGGGTACAAGATGTGATTTCTTTTCATTTATGGTGTACCTCAGAGAAGTTAGCAATTTCTGTACAAACGCCTGATGATTCAATTGTATGTCCTGGCTTTCTGCCTGAATTAGACAATCGCCCAGGTATGGATGTATTTGGATATTTCTTTGCCTGCAAAATGCAATGACTGGAGCTAGGCACTTTGTGAATACCCTGGGCACAGTAGATAAGCCAAAGGGCAGTGCATGTAGCCTGCCTTGAAGCGTAGGTATCTTCTGCAAGATTGCCTAATCGGCATGTGCAGGTAGGCTTCCTTTACATCCAGCGTTGCCAACCAGGCATCCTTGCCTAGCATAGGAAGCAGCTGGTGAAGAGTTAGGATCTTGAATTTTGGGATCAACAAAAATGTGCTTAGGATAGGGAGGTCCAGGATAGGATGCCAGGAGTTGTCTTTTCTGTGCACCAGGAAAAGTCTTGAGTAGAAACCTTGTTCTCTTTCCTCTTCTGGAACAGATTGAATAGCCCTGATGCTTACGAGAGAGAGAATTTGCTTTTGAGCCTCTGCCCACTAATTTGGGTGTAGATCTGGCCAACCATTTGGGGTTGCTAAGGAGTGGAAGTGGAATCTGTATCTTTGAGAAACTATATTTAAAACCCATTTGTCCTGGGTAATGAGTTCCCAATATTTTGCCTGCAGGGCAATCTTTCCCGCTAAAGGAACAGTCAGTTGTGCAGGGCTTGGAAGATTTAAAGTTAAGTCACTGAGACAGTTTTCCATAGGGGGGAGTCTTACTACTCCCTGCTTTGGAAGTGGGAGCCCCCCACTGCTTAGTCCTATGAGTACCTTGGGATTGAAGTCTGGGTGTTCTGCTGGTTCTGGGTTTGGACTGAGAAGGCCTGCCAGAGGCAGGAAAGGGCCATTTTTTAGAGGGCTAATGCCTACTAAATCTGGGAGGCTGTACTTGCAGGAAATCTTTAACAGTTTGCATAGATTTAGCTTTTTCCTCCATCTTTTTAAATACTTCTTCTGTTCTGTTGCCAAACAGGCGGTCTTGGTTTAAGGGAGCATCCAGCAATTTAGCTTTAACATGATCTGGCAAAGATTGCTCCTTAAGCCAAGCATGCCTTCTAAGTACAGACCCAGTGACAGCAGCTCTGCAAGATGCCTCTAGTGAATCAAAACCACATTGCAAAGTATGTTTCCCAACTTCTTCAGCAGAATGCATTAAATCCTGTAAACCTTTATTTTCAGCACAATCAGGAATAAACATCATTTTCTGTTTAAGCAATCCAATAATATGCTGCTGATACTTTAACATATGAAACTAGCAGTTTAAGGCCCTAATGGCCAAGGTTGCAGAAGTGCATACCTTCTTATGCCATATATCGAGCGCCCTGGAACCTCTATCAGAGGGGGTAGGATTTTTGGCAGTAGTAGCCTTAATGCCCTTGGGTCCCTGTGAAATGGTCTCAGGATCCGCAGTAGGATTTTTAAAGAGGAACTTGTGAGAGTCAGGAACCCTGTAATATCTATCAGGATTTCTGGGAGCAGGAGGTAAAGAGTCAGCGACCAAGCTAGATTCTGAAAAGGTATCATCAATATCCAGTACAGGGGGGATAGCTAAAGGCCTGTGTCGGGGCAGGAGTAAGAAATCCCTCAGCCTCTTTTTAGAGACAGAGTACTCCTGGCTTTCCCAGTGAAAATAATCCCCAAGATTATGTAAGGTTTCACCAAAAGAGAAATCCCCTGGATGGGAAGCAGAGGGAATAGAGTCATCTGCATCAGAATCCTCATAGGTAGATAAGGGTAAATCCTGGTCATCAGAGGAAACAGAAATTTCAGAGTCCTGATCAGAAGAATCATAAGGAAACTCAGTCCTAGGTCTCTTAGAGGGGGAAGGGTGGCTTCAACAACAGCATGAATGAATTATGATTGCATTGTTCTAGTTAATTTGCTGTTCATAAAGCAAGACATGACTGAACTGTCACAGTGCTGTTCAGCCGATCACCAAGCAATAGTACTGAAATAACTAATAATACTGCTGCAGCTGAAGACTTCAGTTTTGTAACCCTACAACAGGATTTCAACACAGATACTGAGGACTCTCTACAGTGAATTAAGATAAAGTTGTGCTTGCCTAGACTACTAACACAAACTTGGTAGTCCACATATGCTGATTCATAACACCACACACCTGTTAACAGGGCTGCCGAGAGAAAATCTGGGCCCTGGTACAAAGAAGGTGTGTGGGCCCTTATACAAAATTCTACACATGCATGTAAGTGTGCATATTATTTATTTCTAACAATCGTAGATTACATTGATACATTTAGATAAGTTTGTATAGGTATAAATATAATAATAAAGTAATCTATTTATAACAGTAAAAGTAGTTTATAAAAGAATTTGTCTGCCAGACAAAGGTGCTTTCCTGACCTTTTTATTAGCAAAACTCTGAATTACATAATTAAAATTAATCTGTTTTGCTAGATCAGACTCAATACTGAGTCTTCCCAAATCTACTAGTCGTGCTTGTGACATAGTGGATCTTAGAAAATTTCTTACCAGCTTTAGCTTGCTGAATGAGCGCTCGGCAGAGGCGACAGTGGCAGAAATTTTCAACAGAATACACAGACTGATGCATATATTTGTTAAGAGTTCTTCCAGTTTGTACTTTTTCAAGCAATTCAGCAGCTCTAATGGGCTCACCTGGTTCTCTCCAAAATTTGATCGATGAACAGCTGGCAGATGACTCATCTCCATTACAAGATCTTCACTGATATCAGCAGGATATTGATTTGCCAGTGATTTTAATTTTTCTTTCAGTTCAGTTTATCTACAGGAATTGTTAGGTACTTCCAGAGGAAGCTGAACTTTTCAGAAATATTCACTGCAGCATTGAAACGAACTGTGAGTCCACCAATAACATTATCCAGCATTACATAGAAAACAGACTTTCTGAAATACGCTTCTTCAGGGGAGTCGTCCGTTTCATATTGTTGTGACAATTTGGCATCTTCACCATGGAACCTCCTTTTGCATTTTGCATCACCACGACTTCCAGATAGTTTAATTTCTACGTGTAAATTGAAAGCAACATGCTTAGCTTCACTCCACATACATTTCCAGCTGTTGAGGAGATCTGTCATTTCTGAAATCAAGGTTTTTATGTTGGACACTTCAACTTCCAGTGTTGCATTTCTGGATTGGGTAACTTTGTTACAGATATCAACTGGAACTAATATTTTATGCCATACAACAGACATTACCATACAAACGAATGACGTCACATAAGACAAAGCTCCTTTAATCTCTGTTCGTGTTTTGGCAGTTAGGTTCAGCTTCGAGAGGTCTTCTAATGCTAATTTGATGCCAGGCAGATGGGCTACAAAGGACTTCACACTTTCAACATGGTCTGACCACAGTGTGCTAGATATGCCATGAAGAGAACAGCCAATACGATTCTGCAAAATTTTCCATCGATGTGGACTAGAGCTAAACAAGTTATAAACAGTTTGTATAGTTCCAAAGTAGGTTATGGTTTCAGGAATACATTCTGCAGCATCATTTCCACAAAAATTGAGTGTGCGGAGAAAATATAGCAGTTGGACATTGCTCAAGTATTCTTGCTTGTGCACCTTTATATTTTCCTGACATGTTGGATTCGTTATCATAACCCTGTGCTCGGCAATCAGAGAGTGGAATATCATGTTTGTTCAATGTATCTACAATCATCTTTGCTATGTCAGATCTGGTTTTCTCACTGCAGTCAACAAATTTCAGAAATCATTCTACAATTTCAAACTGGGATTCATTTTGAATTACATAACGTAGCAGGAATGACGTCTGCTCAACATGAGATGCATCCGGTGTGGAATCAACTATTACTGCAAAGTACTTTGCAGTCTTTCTATCCTGCAAAATGTGTTGTTTCACAAGTTCAGAACATTCAGCAATTAACTCATTTTGAGAATCAGCAGAGAGATAATGCACTTGAAGTCGTTCCCCCTTTTCTTGCGACTCTAACTTGCAACACATGTTCTTTTAGAATTGGATCCCAATGAGACAACACCTCTATTAGCCCCAAAAAATTTATATTGTCCTCGTCACCAAAGCGCTGTGAACTACCATGCATGAGATTCTGTCCTTTCTTTCAGTTCTGCACTTGACTCACCTTGTTCTAAATCTAAAGTTTCATTTTTGTCAGTTTCTCTTGTTTTGCATTTAACGCCAACTTGAAAGAGTGTTTGCAGTCCTTTTTTATTAATTGATTAAATTAAATTATTGTAATTAGGATATGAAATAACTGTTAACATACTGTAAACAACCTCATGTATTTCACTGTAAGAGTACCTAATCTCCTTTTCAAAGTTTTTTTTATATTTCTGTAAATATTTCTTTTTTTTTTTAATATGGTGTTTATGTATATAGTATGACCTTGTAACTACTGTTCTCTCATTTATTTTTTTGTCTTACATTTCTTACATTTTTACTTTTTTCTCTGACAATTTGTGCATTATAAATTTTTTAAATGTTACTGTGGAGCTTTTCTCCCTGGGCCTCTGCTGAAAATGGAAATATATCCAGTTGGAATAGCCCGGTTAACAAATGTAAAATAAATAAAAATAAAATAAATAATCTCATCAAGTTATTGTTTTTCTTTACGTTTTTGAGATGACATGTTTAAGGCTGGTACCTGAAATGAAATATAGAACATAGAAATTTGCTGTATTGCTATCGAGAATTTTGTTAGTGGTTCTAAAGTTAGGACAATATTTATTGCTATTGATTTCCCGCTAACCGTCAAGCCGTTTATAGTCTCAAATCTCTTGATAACGTAGACAAAATGGCACGCAATGTCAGTGGGTCCTTTATGCTACAATTACAGCATTTACAGAGAACTTTACCTGTGGAATTATTTCTTCCTTCGCTTTCCTGTAAAGTCTTCTTTGCAGTCCACGATGAATCAGTGTGGCCCGTGTCTCATTTTCTTCTTCCTCCTGGGATTAGGCAGGAAAGCAAGGAGGAGTAATCCGAGCAATAAGTTTGAAGCTAGGAATGAACACATGAGAACACTCGTTGATAGTCACTTTCACAAGTTTTTGTTCGTTGAATCCTGAATGCACCATATTATGTCACTCAAAAGTATTTTATCATTGTCACGGCCTTCTTTTGCTTTGCGCTCACTCAACGCTTCGTGATCTTGTACGTGAAAGTTCTCGCGCCGTTCTTTGTCTTAGTTTGTAAGGATATCTCCTTCTTGAGACAATAACATGTTTCAGTTTTCATGATGTTTCTTGGGCTTCAATAGGCCCCCTGAGCTTCATAGGCCCTGAAGCGATGCACCGGCTGCACCCCCCTCTCCTCGTGCCTGCCTGTTACTCAGCCACACACTGCATCCATATATGGATTCACATATACTCATACATGTCTGCCAGCTTCCGAGTCATTCTCTCTCTCTTGTAACAAATAAATAAATAATTAAAAACACTCATATCATTCAGTCATTCATACTACGTATTTATAGATAGTATAGTTAGAAAGGGAAAGAAAAAAAGAATGAGAACATTTAAGTTGGGTATGTTTCAAAATTCAATGTGGGAAAATGATGGGGAAAAAAATAACTTTTTAGTCGGTAATATTTCAAGAAAGAAACATTCCATTGTGCAGGATATAAATCTTATTTGACTTTACATTATTAATGTTTGCCATGCAGGTATATGTTGGAGCGGAGTTAGCAATAGTGTATGGCTCCTGGAATAACACAGAGGCAAAAAAATCTTGCGGCTCATGGGTACAGCTACACCAGACAAACTGTCATCTTGCTTATTTTACTTTGGAATGTATAATGTGAATATAGTTTATGTCAATGTAAGCAGAGTCTGAGACATTTGTTAAAGAAATCTGATTTATGTGCTAGTGATATGTATTTATTTATACATTTTAGTTTGCAATGGACTACAACGAAGGTCCCATTTTCAGCTGTAACAGTATTTCATGAAATAATTGCGTAACACAATATTATAATCAAATAGTGGTACATTACAACTGGTTCATTGCACTCTGTTTAGCAGACAGATATCATAAGTTACAGATCTTCATTACATACTGAATTACGACTTTTTATTTGTTCTGACAGCTTAATATGATTTTTTTTCTACAAGGTAGCTGCCCAGAGTAGACCTGGACTTTTTAAAGAGTACGTAATGGCTTGATGTTCACTACACATGAATTAAAAAAGAAAGATTCCCACTATGAAAATACTTTAGAAACTATCTGAAGAGCACTGCGAGAGGAGCAGTGTGAGCAGCAAGCAATAGATGACCCATAGGCCTCTGTTGGTTTGTTTACATTACGGGAAGGAGTAGAGGAAGTGCATTTTGGATTATGAACATTCTGTAAAGATAAGAATGAAGAGAGACTGGAACTTGGTGTAGTAGGTAAAATGTTTGCTTTGGAAGTATGGCACAATGGTGGTAAAATCGGGTGAGCATATCACAGACATACAATTCAGTGTTAGCTGACAGTGACCACTGGTGACACAATTAACAATCCACACTGAAAGGTACATAGAAGCATATCTTTTACTGTGGTGTTTCCTGCCCCAGGTATTAACAGGTGAGTAATTCTGTGGCTGGTGACTCTGCATTCAGATTTGAACCATCTTATTAGTTTATATGTGATTTAATAACTGACAGGTAATGGTCAGTATGTGGTTCAGTGGTAAGATCATTGCTTCATGGGTCCTGGGTTTGGATTTCAAGCTTGATTTTCACTTACAGTCTGGTGTTCACACGCTCTTCCTGCATCTGTGTATACTTTTCTATACTACCTCCCAAAAATCAAGCTGTTTGGCTGCACTAAATTGTCATATACACTATATTAACCCTTGATCTTGACTCCAAGGTCATAGCTGAAAAGTGTGTATTGACCAACCCACTTATCAGGTTAATAAATGACAGAATTAAAACTAAAACATTAAATTCAAGCATTCTACAAGGAATCTTGTAATAAAAGGCACTATGTTGTTATATGCATCTGAGGTCCTCACCGTAGGCCCAATTCCAAAAGACTTGCTCTCACTGTAAGTGACATACTCCAGTTTTAGCCTGCACTGATTACCAAAGGCTTGTTTTACTGTGTAAGTGACTTACTCTGTATAAAACCTATATATAAAACAGGTTTAGACCCAGGTACCAGATTCCAAAAGACGTGCAATATACCAGATTATACAATTCCTCCCCTAAAACGTGCACGCTGATTGGCCAGCCCAACCAGCGTGCCCGTTGTAAATCCCTCAATATACTAACGGAAAAAGGTCCGGTCGCCCGGACTTTTTCCGTTAAATACTAATCTCGCTATGTTAAAAGAGTCTAACATAGCGACACAGGTTTAAAAAAAGCAACGGAGATCTCTGTTGCTTTTTTTAAAGCTGTCTCGCTATGTTAAACTCCTTTAACATAGCGACAATGTAAAAAGCGGAGATCTTGCGATCTCCGTTGCTTTAAAGCTGTCTCGCTATATTAAATGGGTTTAACATAGTGAGACAGCTTTAAAATAAGCAACGGAGATATCCGTTGCTTATTTTAAACTGTCTCGCTATGTTAAACCCATTTAACATAGCGAGACAGTTTTAAAAAAGCAACGGAGATCGCAAGATCTCCGTTGCTTTTATGTTAAATGGGTTTAACATGGCGAGACAGCTTTACAATAAGCAACGGAGATCTCCGTTGCTTATTTTAAAAGGTCTCGCTATGTTAAACCCATTTAACATAGCAACAGTAAAAGCAACGGAGATCTTGCGTTTTCCGTTGCTTTTGCCCATAGCTCTGATGTACTGCGTAGGCATGCGCAGTACATCAGAACTGCCGCAGAATACCAGACAGCTGCGGAAGGGCAGTAAAGAGGCATTATACAATGCCATTATTTAAGAAAAGTAATTATTTCTTTTCTTAAATAATGTCATTATATAATACAATAACCACTTCTGGGTGTGGGTAATGCTGGATTTACCCACGGTTGGCTTTGTTTGGTCCCTCGGGCTTCCTCAGGACCAAACCACGCCAACCGTGGTAAATCAGCATTACCCACACCCAGGCGTGGGTTATTGCTATAGTAAGTCACTTTTGTTGAGAGCAAGTCTTTTGTGATCTGGTCCCATGTCTGTTCTTGATATTCACCGATATATGTATTATATGGAAGGATCCAAATAAAAGAGAGAATAACAAAATACCTATGAATCTAAAATTATTAAATGGTCATTTAGGTAACTTAAACAGCAAACTCAAGTAGTCAGGCCAGTTTGCTTATACTGAAGAAAATAATATATATCCAGATGTGTCCAACTGAAAAAGAACAGTGCTTCTAATCTTTCAGAGATAGCATCTGGGAAGCAGCAGCACAAACTGACATTTAAGAGAAACCCATACAGCATTTTAGTGAAGAAAAATCAGTTTATTTGTCCTTCAGCAATTAATTTAACCTTTGTTTATACAATCTTCAAAATAATTGTTTAATGTTCCCTTTGCAGAAGGGAAGTACTATTTCATGACTGATTATTCAGCTGCAAGTGTTTAATTCTCAGTTTGAGAGAACACTCATCCGCTTGCCTGAACCTCTGACCTTTTACTGCAGATTTTAACAGAATGAATGTACATTACATCAGCTCTTTGAATTACACAATTTTTTGCAAAGATGATATTTAGTTTTAATGAGGTACTTATCATTTTTTTCTAAGAAATTATTACAATTTCAGAATTTCATAATTATTTTTCTAGGATGACTTGCATTAAATAGCCGTGATGTTTTGAACATTTTTTTCTTAATTTAGGATAATAATGTAAAAACTTCTAATGAAAGTCATAATATTACTAAGAATCTTATCATTGATGAATAATAAACCATTTCAAATGTATGACACAGTCTCAAAATGTACATTTAGTGTAAAACAATATGGGATGACTCATTTTCCCTTGCATCTTTTAAACAGTGAATCTATGCTTTTTTAATAGAAATTGCGAAGCAAATGCCTAAGAATGTGCAAATACACTGATTAAGATGTACTGTTGAAAATCAGTTGTTGCAAATCTATTGTATGTGGGCTGTCTTTACTGCACTGGAGACAGTACTTTCAAGTCAGGCTGCACAACTAGTCCTTCGGGTGTAGCACTAAACACTGTGCGTTTAGAACTGAAGGTGTCTATGGGTTAGAAAACAACACTTGGCATATACTATGGGGCTGGAGTTTACTGAAGTAAACTGGCAAAGGAACCAAGGGATTGGGAGCAAATTATTAGGGAAAGAAAGAATACATTTGGACTACAGGCTAGATACTGCCTTCCCTATCAAGGACTGATATCAGAGTGTAAGCAAAGAAAATTTAATAGGGGGATCCTAAGTGAAAGACCAGCACAAGTTTTTTAGTAGAATATAGAACAAAGGCTATTGTTAAAAAGGGGGATAATCAGTAGGGCATACAAAATATTGTATGATAACTATAGGAATCAATCAGAGGAGGTTAGACAGGATTGGGAAGAGAGAATGAATAAGCAATCAAAAAGAAACTATATGGGATATATGCATGGTTCCTGGATATGCAACAAAGTCTAGAAGATTTAGGATTTTTGCTTGGAAGTGTTTGCATGGGCATTTTTATACTCTAAGGAGATTCCAAATAATTTTTTCTTAGGTAGACTGAAAATGTTGAAGGTGCGACGGAGAAGAAAGAGGTTATTGGGAACATATTTTGTGTGTGTGTAATGATTTGGCAGACATTAAAAATACCCTGCAGACTACTCTATCAGAAATACTCAATGAAAAAATATGTGTAATTAAAGAAATTATTTTTTTGAGCAGTGATACAGAATCAGAATTGGCTAGACATAGTAATACCTTCCTGAGTCTAATTATGGTGGCTTCCAAAAAGACAATTACAAGAAAATGTAAATCATAAGTTTAAACCAATTGTAGTAGAAGTAGTGAATATAGTAATGAAGATAAAAGAACTGGAAGTGGGATCTTTAGAAAAGGGTAGGAGCAAATTACATATAAAAATGGGACTTGTGGGAATAATACATGCAGAATAATGTTCTGGAGGAGGAATGAGGTTTAAGAGAATTGAATGAGTACGTAATGTTCAACTATATAGATTCATATGTTCATACTAGGCTAATAACCCCCCAGGGTATCTACAAGCCTAGTCATACAACCCATCCCAGTTTTATCTCAGAGTTCCCTGGCTGACTATATGTCTGGGTTTGTTAGTACAGAGGAAGGTAAGGGTCATGCTAGTTGGAAATTAATTTACTTATTGTCTACCTCTGTCTCTCAGAGACATGGGGGTCAGGCCGGGGGTGAATTTGCAATTTCACATCCAATGATCCCAGTTTCTTTTAAATAAGGTCAGGGATGAATGCTGCTTCACACAGACAGGGAGCTTATTCCATAGTGAGTGGTTCCTTTGAGACACATATCACTCCCTCCAGCAGGTTTCATTTATGTTGCAGGTAAAGATTAGCTCCTTAATTCTAATGTCCCTAGTGCTGTTGGTTTTGCAGATGTGCAAGAGCTCCATCAAACCTAGATCTGAGGATGCCTTATATGCCAGGTATAGATCACCTCTAAGTCACCTGAAGAAGACTAAGCACAGACATAGGACCCTAAAAGCAATCTGTGTAGGACAGGGTATTCATACCTTGGATTCTCCTTGTGAGGAATCTTTGAGGGAATTCCAACTGTTGCAAGTGCCTGGCTAGTTGGTATTTTATTCATGAAGTAATTAGCTTGGGTGAATGCTTTCCCAAAGGGCACTATGATGCATTTCTTTGCTTTAAGTTTTAATCCATGACATTCACACCAGTCATTTGTTTGTGTTAGACCCTCTTGGAAAATGTTGGTGTCATGGAGGTGAATCTATGATGGTTCCTGGTTTACAGTGACCTGTGAACTTGGTGACCCAGAGACCTCTGACATTAGTTTTGACTTTTAAGAAGTAGATGCCAAACAGGAGCGGGCCCAACACACAGCTCTGTGGTACTCTGCCGGAGACTGGTCACTTGGTGGAGGTGGTCTCACAGATTCTGTCTTCTTGTGTCCTATCTGTGAGCTAGCTGGCAATCCAGTGAGTTAATTAGAGATTTATGCCTAGTTCTGAGAGTTATTCAACAATATCCAAGTGGAGTATTGTATTGAACACCTTGGTAAGGTCAAGGTAGGAGGTATGCAGCGGTTTCCCCTTATCTATAGATAATAATGACTCTCTTGAAGAAGTCTGTCAGGTAAAGTCGGAAAGACCTCTTTGCAAAGGCAAACTGTGATGGGTCCAGTGTCAGTAGGGCTGCCAATGCCCTTGTTGATAATTTCCATGGCTTTGTCTATTAGACCTGTCAGACTGATAGGTCTGTAGTCCCTGGGGATCAGTTGAGGGTCCACCCTTTGTAAGAGGGATGACAGTTGCAGCCCTCCATTCACCTGGCATATAACCTGTTTTGAGGCTGTATTTGAGGAATGCCTTAAGTGGCCCTGCTGGGTCATGTTTATGGTATTTAGGAGGCAAACATGGATATCGTTGGAGCCCATTGAAGCAGTGTTTTTGGTTTTACTGAGTACCTCCTGGACCTGCTCCCTGTTGATAGTTGGGGGAGGATATTCTAGAAGGGATTTCACAGGGGGAATGGGGTGTGAAGTTAGAGCTAAATTTATCAGCCAGAAGATTTGCTATGTCACTTTGGTCAGTGAAGGTTGTGCCATTTGCTACCATTTCTGTACACTGCTGAGTATTACCTTTAAGATTCCTGACAGAGCTAAAGAAGGCCTTGTGATTGTCCTTATCCTGGGAGGTTAATGTGGCCTCATAAATGGCATTGCTGTACTTTATTAAAACTCTGTTTCTTATTTTGTTGAATCAAAAAACTCTTGTCTCTGTGACAGTTGCTCTTTCTGATTTTGGCCATGACTTTTTCTCTTTTTTTTATATAGCCTATTAAAGTAAGGATTCCACCTGATTGGTTTGTTTTTGGTGTTATATCTGGTCTTACCTCTGGTAGATACAGCAGCCTCAGTGCAGCCATTTACATGTTTGTACAGGGTTCCTGTAAATGATTCTGCATAGGTAGCTGTGTTCTTGGGGTTTTGGGGGCTGTAAATTTTGACAAACTGTCGCTCAATAGAATGTAGTTTGCTTTAGTATAGTTTGTAACTGTTATGGGTTTAGTTGGGTACTCTAGTTTGAATTTTATTTTGATGGAGACAGCCTTGTGGTCTGACTTCACCAGTATGGATGTGACATGGGGGGGGGGGTGCAGTACAATGTTCTTCCATGTTGGTGAGTACTAGGTCCAATGTTTGATCCTCTGATTGGCAAGTGCACTGGTGCAGGGTATTTGTGTGTCCAGGAGGATAATTGTGATTTAGAGGCAGTGTACATTTCCCAGTCAACAGACAGGTAAAGTTTCCCATGAGCAGGGTATTTGTTCGGATGGTGAGCACCTCTAGTAGGTCTAGGTAATAGTAGTGAGCTTCGTAGGTCACAGAGAGTGACCTGTATCTAGTCAGTACATGGCAGTGAACCTTGTCTATGCAGACCTGGATATGGATGAATTAGGTTCATAGGTTCATAGATTAGTACTAAGCTAATTGCCCTTGCGAGCCATTTTAAGCCTAGCCAATTATCCCTTGTGAGACTCGAACCCTGCACCTTGTGTTTGTAAGGTAAACACCTTAACCATTAGGCCACCCTCCCAACTCCAGGGCATTATCCTATTTAACAATTCCAGAGTCATAACTGCTGCTAACATAGATTGAAACAGCTCCACCTTGAGCCTCTGTCTGTGTTGCTGTTGGTCTAAATATGTGGAAGGCACTGTAGCCTTCCACTGCTGGAGTAGTTTCTGCAGCTTTACACCAAGTCTCAGTAACAGCACAAGTGTCTACATTCTCCAGAATGAGGAGAGCTTGTAAGGTGTGGAGTTTCTTGTTTATGCCCCTAGCATTAGACATTAGCACCTTAATGTTGCTTTGATTTTTTTCTATGCTGGCAGTTTTGTCATTTTGACATTGCCTAAAAAAGACTGTAAGGGGTTGGACAAAGTTTTAACCAATATCTGAAAGCCCAGGGGAGACAGGTGCAGACCATCCTTGGCAAAGCAAAGTGGTCTGTTAACCATGTCCTCCCATGCTGTTAGATATTGGATTCCCACGAGTGACACCAGAAACTAAGCCAATTATTAAAATCAATCATTATCTGTTCACACTGTGGCATCATCCTTGGTGAAGTCAAAATGCTGCTCAGTGCAAGGCACATACCTGTCTGTAACACATATTCAGAAAGATTCATAATGTCTCTTTTCATATAGTCCAGTAACATATGCCTCATGTGATTTACACCCACATGAACTAGGATAGAATCATATTAGTACTCATGGTACAGTGACCTGCCTACATGTGTGATATTGCAGATTTAATTTCCAGATAGGCAACTAACCATTACCTTCTCCTTGTCCATCCTGGTGAGAGGAGCGTCTTTGTATTGTACAATAGAATCCCCTATGACAAGAGCACTAAATAAAATGCTTGCTTGCATTATGGACTTTGTTCTTGGGGGATCATCAGATGTAGGCTTATGTGTAGTTTTAGGAGTGTGCTTTAGTGATTGCTGAGGGTAGGTGTTGCAGTTTGATGGCTTAGGAGGTTTTTGAGGTTTGGAGAAGTTTATTTTAACTGCTTTAGCACAAGGTCTATATGTGTGGTGAGTGGTATGTGTAAAGACTAAGTGAAATTCAAGCTTGAACCCCAAACCCAGGACCCATAAAGCAAATATCTATATCTTACCACTGAACCGCATACTGACCATTGCCTGTCAGTTAATAAATCACATATAAACTAATAAGATGGTTCAAACCTGAATGCAGAGCCACCAGCCACATAATTACTCGCCTGTTAATAGCTGGGGCAGGAAACACCACAGTAAAAGATATGCTTCTATCTATCTTTCAATGTGGATTGTTAATTGTGTCACCAGTGGTCACTGTCAGCTAACACTGAATTGTATGTCTGTGATATGCTCACCTGATTTTACCACCATTATGCCATACTTCCAAAGCAAACATTTTACCGACTACACCATGTTCCAGTCTCTCTTCATTCTTATCTTTACACAATGTTCATAATCCAAAATGCACTTCCTCTACTCCTTCCCGTAATGTAAACAAACCAACAGAGGCCTGTGGGTCATCTATTGCTTGCTGCTCACACTGCTCCCCTCGCAGTGCTCTTCGGATAGTTTCTAAAGTATTTTCATAGTGGGAACCTTTCTTTTTGAATTAATTTGTAGTGAACATCAAGCCATTACGTATTCTTCAAAAATCCAGCTCTACTCTGGGCAGCTACCGTGTAGAAAAAACATATTAAACAGTCAAAACAAATTAAAAAAAAATCCTAATTCAGTATTTAATGCAGATCTGTAATTTATGATATTTGTCTGCTAAACAGAGCACAATGAACCAGTTGTAATGTACCACTATTTGATTATAATATTGTGTTACGCAATTATTTTGTTATGAAATACTGTTACAGCTGAAAATGGGACCTTCATTGTAGTCCATTGCAAACTAAAATGTATAAATAAATACATATCACTAGCACATAAATCAGATTTCTTTAACAAGTGTCACAGACTCTGCTTACATTGACATAAACTATATTCACATTATGCATTCCAAAGTAAAATAAACAAGATGACAGTTTCTCTGGTGTAGCTGTACCCATGAGCCACAAGCCTTTTTTGCCTCTGTGTTGTTTAAGGAGCCATACACTACCTCTATCTCCTCCCCAACATATACCTGCATGGCAAACATTAATAAGATCTTTCAGCTTTTCCCAGTTAGGCATTGCCACAGTGGAACTCCAGTCCGCTAATGATTGGCAGTGGATTTTTACAGAGCTGAGGTGCCAACCCGACACCCAACCTTCAAGGAAGGCACACCCATTCACGCACACACCTACCTGCATGTCTTTAACATCACTCGACCGCGGGGAGGACATGCAGACTCCACACAGTCAAAT
The DNA here is from genome assembly GCF_019279795.1 of Protopterus annectens. Lineage (NCBI taxonomy): Eukaryota > Metazoa > Chordata > Ceratodontiformes > Protopteridae > Protopterus > Protopterus annectens. The sequence goes on from NC_056727.1 coordinate 746,647,389, forward strand.
AAGTTTTATATCCTGCACTACGGAATGTTTCCTTCTTTTTTTTCTACATCATTTTCCCACATTGAATTTTGAAATATACCCAACTTAAATGTTCTCATTCTTTTTTTCTTTCCTTTTCTAACTATACTATCTATAAATACGTAGTATGAATGACTGAATGATATGAGTGTTTTTTATTATTTATTTATTTGTTACAAGAGAGAGGGAGACAAACAGGAAAAGCGAGAGAGAATGACTGGGAAGCTGGCAGACATGTATGAGTATATGTGAATCCATATATGAATGCAGAGTGTGGCTGAGTAACAGGTGTGTTGTGTTATGAATCAGCATATGTATGACTACCAAGTTTGTGAGGTTGTTAGTAGTCTAGGCAAGCACAACTTTATCTTAATTCAGTGTAGAGAGTCTTCAATATCTGTGTCGAAATCCTGTTGCAGGGTTACAAAACCGAAGTCTTCAGCTGCAGCACTATTAGTTATTTCAGTACTATTGCCTGGTGATCAGCTGAACAGCACTGCGACAGTTCAGTCATGTCTTGCTTTATGAACAGCAAATTAACTAGAACAATGCAATCATAATTCATTCATGCTGTTGTTGCATACTGAATATGCGTCTCGCTCAGACTGTGTTAGTTTCTTTAAGGATTAAAGGATTGTCTGAGTAGATGAGACAATTGTTACGTTTTCTCAGCATGTTCATATTTACCAAGCTGATCACAGAGACATTAAGAAATTGCAAATCCATGTTGTTAGGACCTGTATTAGGGCTGGGTTATTGCCAAATTAAGGGATAACTATACATTTCTTGGCATTAAGCTTGAGCCCATGGCTCTGGCACCAGGCATCTGTTTTTGTATGGCCAGTTTGTAGAATATCCACATCATTTGGGGATTCAATAATGGCTCCCATTTTGCAGTCATCTGCAAACTTTGTTAGCCAGAGTCCCTTAGTGTTGGCCTGTACTTCAGAGAAGTAGATGCCAAACAAGAGTGGTCCCGAGACTGAATCCTGAGGTACTCCACTTGTCACTTGTCTGGAGCTGGATTTGGAGTCGGCTACTTTTACAGTCAGGGTTCTGTCAGTAAGCCAGTTGGCAACCCATCGAGTGACATAGGGATTTATGCCCAGCTTAGTAAGTTTATATATGATTCCAGAGTGAGGGATGGTGTCATGTCCAGATAGACTGTGTGGACCACCTTACCCTTGTCCACAGCTCTGGAAACTGATTCGAAGAAGTCAATCAAATTCAGGAGACAAGATCGGCTCTTCACAAACTCAAATTGGGTGGGGTCCAGTGTTTGAAGGTTGCCAATGTCTTTGTTTATAAGTTCCATGATAATGTGTTCCATGCCCTTGCAGATCAGGCTTGTTAGACTGATGGGATGGTAGTTCCCGGGATCCAATGCGGATCATCCCTTGTGGAGCGGTATAACTGTAGCTGGGCGCACTCAGTGGGCACGAAGCCTGAGGTGAGGCTATGATTAAACATGACACTTAGGTGAGGTGCCAGTTCATTTTGTAGTTCATGTAGTACACAGCCTGGGATGTCATCTGGTCTCATTCACCCAAGATTAATGTTGTTATCCCCTGCAGTGTTGTTCCCTCCAAGTCACAATTGGTAATCCAATAGGAGATGGCAGAGATGGCAGGGGAGGTGGTAAACACTTGAAGCCTGCAGTGGTAACCTGGAGAGGCTGTACATGTCATACAGAGCTGCACCACTGTCTGTCACTGCCTTTACCAACATTACAGCCACAGTTGAGCAGAAAGGATAGTCACAGTAGCAAATTACCTTTTCCCCAGTCTATCCAATGCAGCATGGCTTCAGGAGTGGGATACTCACCGTATCTTCCATCTTAGTGTTCCCCTTCTTTTTATGTCACCTCCCTCTCTCTCTGTTAATCAGACCCCCCCCCCCATCAGCAATTGTCCTGTATATCAATATATACATTGACAATCCCCCCCATTTGTATCAAGACATCCTTTTTTGGTCTTGTCTATATTTTACTTCTTTGTGATCCTTACTGCGATGGTGGTGCTGCAGTAGCGTTGTCGCCTCACAGTAAGATGTTGTCCTGTTCGATTCTATGCTAGAGCGTCTTCTGTGTGGAGACATGCGTGAATGGGTGTACCTTCGTTGAAGGTTGTGCGTCAGGGCCGGCAACTTGGCAAGTAAAAATCTACAGCCAATCATTAGCGGACTGGAGTTCCACTGTGGCGACCCCTAACCGGGAAAAGCCTAAAGACGCAACAACAACTTCTTTGTGATCCTTGCCTCCATACCCCTACCCTCTTTATATCCTCAGCCTTCGCATCCCCACTCCCACTTTTACTTTTTTTGTATCAGTATATATGTTCCTCTGCTTGCTCCTTCCTCTTTTCTGGTGGTTTTCCTGTACACCTATTTCCTACTCATTTCTATCAATAGATTATATAAAAACATTGCTGGGAGACACTTATTGTAGTGTCCAGCCATTCTCTTATCATCACGAGTTTGCAAATGTTTACTTGCTTACTTCAGTGGCAAGCAATTAGTTGTGCACACGCTACTTTCTCAATTCTTTTATATGTGACATTTCTAGATAAATTTGCAGAAAACATTCTCTTACTACTGACCTTGTTATATTCACAATCAGATTTCTTAATTAGTTGCTGCTTGATCCATAAAATACCTACTAATTAATTGATAATTACCTTCAGGCCTCATTGCACTCTGCTTCTCTTTAGAGTTTGTGCGATGATGGAAGACATGTTTCTGCATCCCAGGGTATCTCATGTGCACGTTACCATAGCAAAGTAATACTTATACTCTGCTTATGTAATATTAAATCAAAAATGGTCACTGATTATGAATCGGTAAGACAGTAGGACTCTGGAATGGGCACATTGTACATACACAAAAGTCATAAATCAAATATAGTTTTGACAAACACTCTGCATGCACACCTATGTAATCAGAAAGCATAAAGATTTGAAGACAGTTGGTGGCTGAGAAGAAAGTTTTAAAAGTATCACTCTAGTGGACGTTTAACTATTGCAGATGTGTAAACAGTTTTTAAAACAGGCAAGCTCACGACCATGGACTACTATTCTGCTATTTTCTTTCTTGATACAAATGCCAATTTTTTTGTCATTATTTACAGTTTTCTCCTCTCGTATTTTAAAACAGGAGCAGAAAGATGTTTCTGTCTGTCAAGTATTGTAAGTACTATAGCACTAAAATGCACACACACACACACACACACACACACACACATGTATGCACTCTCACACACAACAAAGAAACAGGCTGGATTCAGAAGAGTGCCACATCATGGTAAGTGAATCTGTAAGATGAGTGGTCAAGAGCAGGGTGTGTATGTGTGATTCAGAAAATCAAGCTCTGTGATATGGCCAGGCCAAGTAGCACAACTGGGTATAGAATATGCTAATGGCTGTATAACGACATGGTAGTGAGCACCATTAATAAAATATGTCTCTTTGTATATGCTAATGAGGCAAAACAAGATGATTGAGCTATTCAGAAATGTATTGATGCTACAGGATGGAAATGCATCCACCATATTTATGAACCTGGCTCATATTCAGACAGAGAAAATTTCTAAGTTATCCTAGGTGTTGCTATAGTATTAATGGATGCATATATGCAAGACGTTCTTATTGCCAGTGCAATGTGTAACAGGGTGCAACACTGCTCCCAAATTCTGCTGGGCATTAAACCAAGCTTAGCCTTTTATGGACTCCATGACACTGACATTGTAGACTGACACTGTGGGGATAAGAACACCACCAAAAACAGACATGTGTTGGCTTCATTTGTAGCCCAGTAGGAGTCATGGGGTCCTTATCCCACTGGATGCTAACTTATAAGTGGTTTTATGTCTATTAGCTACAAGGACCTCTCAGTGACCTACTGGGGATCCCATGGTGAAATATTAGGCATCTGCCAAGAAAATACTTCATCAGATTCTTCATGCCATTCTTCAGCACAAGGGAGAGCATATGTGGTTCCAATGTGCCAGAGAGGAAAGTCAACAGCATGTGGAAAATGTATGTCATAGACCAATTCCCTAAGGTACTGGAGACCACAAACTATAGCCACATTAAAATAAAGGCCTTAGCTGGTGAGCTGGGAAGAATGTTTGAGAACTGCAAAGGTTATCACACCATCAAGTGCCTGGTGGTCTATAATTGCACAGGGTATCAGCTACATTGTGTGTGCAGGCTACGTAAGCAGTCTTCATGACTGCCATATATGGCACACTTGTCACCTCTACTAACAGTTTGTAAGGGAGTGAATCCCCACAAGGCAGTCTTGTTGGTGATGTTGCATATGCCCTGGAACCCTGGCTCATCACACCCATATGAAATTAATAAAATTAAACAGACCATAGGTACAACTGTGCCCAATCACAAGCAGGAAACATTGCTGAACATATGCTTGGGTTCTAAAGACATACTTTCACTGTCTGGATTTGTCTGATGGTGCCCTGCAGCTTGACCCTGGCATATGTGCAAAAATAATGTCAGTGCACGCAGTACTGCATATTATCATACTTAGGAAGCAGTTACAGAAGAGCATGTATTTGCAGGGGCAGCAGTCCCAGGTAGTGGAGGGTAAGTCAGATGAGTAAGTGGAGAAGCCAGTAGCAGTGGGGGTAATCATTCCATATGGAGGTGGGGACGGTATGCTGAGGTATTGGCAAAGAGGCAGCAGCTTGCACATACCTTCAAAACGTAGTACACAAGAGGAAAGCAGATACACTACTGAAAAAGTGATGCATGCAAAACCAATACCAAGCCGTGTTTACCTATGCATAGTCCGACCATGCTGTGCATCAGAAATACACATCCAAAGTAACAATGGACAAAAGGCAGGGCACAGTCATCATCATTTGCTCAGGTATTGAAGGGGAATAGGAGTAGATGTTTTTCACAGGGAGATATCCAAGTGCTGAAGAATATGAAAGTAAAATGTTTTTTTCTAGGAAATGTCAGGATTGGGGGCTGAATTTAAAGTAACAGTTGGGGAGAACAGCAAGTGTCATTCGAGGTTTATTGTGTAATGGAGGCTATGGTGGTGGTGTGAGTATTGGTCTGCAGGGATACAGCCTCAGCAGTAGTTGCAGTGGTGGCGGCACTGGGGCTCAGTCTACTGGACAGGTCCTGGTCAAATGAATCAGAGGATTCAGCATCTCAAGTATGCCCCCATTCACGATGGCAGGCTCTAACAGGTAATTCACTATATGTGGCATGACCCTGTTGAAATGCTAGCGTGCTGTAATATCCTGAGTTGTGTCTGTGCTGAGATGTACCACTGTGATGAAGCCCATGACCCATGACATTAGGGAATGTCCTCCCCTGCGAGTAGGTATTTCCTCAATAGATGTCACAATGTAAGTGCTAGCATTGCGGGAACAGGATTTTGGTCATTCATGGGCATGTTGTCTACCATCTGTGGATGTAGCTGTTGACCATCTCTGTGGATGGCATATCATTACTGGCAGATGAGCCAGAGAAGAAAGTGCATGTTCCATTGTGTTTGTTGAAGGAATAGTACCAAAAGTATAAATGCAACTGAGTTTTACAAATATAAACATAATAAAAATAATACTTATGTGCGTATGAACAGGCTGTCGATGTTGAACCCCTGCTGCACCTGTATGCTGTACGTCAGTCAGCTTCATTAAGTTTGATTGTGACTAATGGTGCAGAGGACTTACAGACACGGATATCTAGAAAGATGCATACATACCTGGGGAATCTCCAGTGGACTGGCTCTAAGCCATGTCTAGTAGATCTGCATCCAGCACTAGGTGACCTGTTCAGATGCCTATTGCTCACTGGCTGGGGGTCTGTCACATTTATTTTTTAATTAAAAAAAAAATTACATGTGTTTTTTAAGGGCACTTTTCTTTAAGAGCATCTTCATTGTCATTGTCAGAAACACCTGTTTCATCCATCAGTCTCTGTGTACAATGATGTGCTTGCATGCATCATTGTTGCCCAGATATGCTGCTTGCTTCTTCCTTTACAATTCCCACATGTGGAAGTTAAATACAAGATGACATTCCTGTGCTGTATCCATACATGGCACAACAGATTTCCTGCCTGGAGCTGATTTGATTCAGGCACAGACAGATACAGGTAAGGTAAGTGATGGCAGGTTAGTTAATTTGCTTAGACTCAAACCATGTACCTTAGTAACAAGAGACAAGAGCCTGAATCCTCTAAACCAACTATCAAGCTGCTAAAAATTTTGGGTTTCAGTGCCTTTTTAAGGAATTGATGTTCAAGTGCATTTTCAGGGAACTGAGTTTCTACTGCATTTTCAAGGAATTGAATTTCAAGTGCATTTTCAAGAAATTGTGAGCTTCAGTGCATTTACAGGGAACTGTGAGCTTCAAGGGAAGAGATGTTTATTGCTGCTCATGCTAAGTCTGTTTTCAATGTGCATCTGTTTTGTTTAGCAAATGATCATCACTACTGTGCTATAGAATTTAAAGATGTTGTTAGTAGCATATTTTCTTTTGATGCAGAAGGCTGTGGGTTCTACTCCAAGTGCATGCAGATAGATTGGTGATACTGTGTTGTACTTTATGGGAGGGTGGGGTGCTGCACTGTGATACTGTGTTGTACTTTATGGGAGGGTGGGGTGCTGCACTCCTGAATATGTCCACCTTTGGATGAGATGCCTAGTGATTATGAACATGTTGTCAATTTGCCATCTATTTTTTAATGTAACATAAACAATGTATTCTTCAAGGGCAGCAGGGTCTGAATTTGTAGATGACACACTGAAATATAAAGTTGTTTGCTAGCAACAATCTCTTCCATTAGTTACAGATCTCTTTAATGTGGAATTATTAAAATGATATTTACTTCTGCAGAGATTGGGCATATTAAGTGACGTTGGATTACAATGACAGAACTTTGAGTGGTCATTTCTGGTTGAAATATTCTGAATTGGGCTGTTTTGTTATTATTGGTTCATACATTTTATTTCATTGCGTACTGAAAAGAAATGTTCAAAACAAATTTAAAACAAACTCTAACAACTAGTACTGTATTATATAAGGAGTATAATTTAATACAACAATGAAGGTGAATCAAAAAGCACATGTATGCATGCATGGTCCTAAAAATTCTTGCAAGTGGTTAGTGGTTTGAAAACAGTCCAAAGGTAAGCTATCCGCCACTTACCAGATGCGTTTTCTTTGAATGTGGGTTTAAATTCTGTTTCAATAAATGTAAGTTTCAAATCAGAGAAGTTTACAGTTAATGTCAACTCTGTTTTCATTGTGATACTGTACTGTTTTGTTTAGCAAATGTCTATCAGTGTGCACGCTATAAAGTTTGAAATATTTTTTTAATTAAATGCAAATATGTGTAATCACTGTAGAAGTAAGGCAGAAAACAGTATGCACACTGAGAAGTTTGAACAGTGTTTATGGTAACTGGGGAGAAATAGCCAAGTAATGGGACATCAAAATGATGGGAGGGGTTGGGAGGTTGTGTATGGTGGGGGGTCAAAACATTACTCTCCCTATGGCCCCATTTAACCATGATCCAGCTCTGATATCCAGCTCTGCCCCAAAATCTAGCATCAAACTGTGGGACGCCATATTAACGCCACTTTCTATGAGAGAAGTCAGGAACTACCTTAATAGCTATGATTCTAATAGTGACTAAGCACAGGTCATTCTACATGTATGTATATATATATATATATATATATATATATATATATATATATATATATATATATATATCAATAGTAAGCGCTTTTGGCAAAGGATTTTCCTCTGCCTTCTTCAGACTTGTACAATGACATACTCACAGCACAGCTTTTTATACAAAACAGAAAACTAATTAAAAGCAATTAAAGTAGTTGATTGAATTAAACACTTAACTAACTACATCCCAATATTTTTAAAGGGCTAGAACAAGAGGTTTTCTGGCAAATTAGAACACTTGCTCATTTACCCCCAGGGTTGAATGAGTATTATTTTAGTTTTTAGTTTTTCGTTTTTTTACAAGTTTATATATATATATATATATATATATATATATCGTCACTGCTCGACACTTACCTACTACCGCTCCTAACCCTACTCACTTAACCCGCCTATAAACCTAACTAACCCTACCAACCCTTTAACACCCTCCCTAACTTCCCTAACCCCTACTCCACTTAACCCACCCTATCGCCCCTCTAACCCCACCCCCTATCCCCACCCACCCTATCCCCACACTTACCAATCTCGCACCCTAACGTCCGTCACTACCGCCACACTGGCCACCTTTCCCCATGTCGGCATGTCGCATCCTGGGTCGGTCATCCGTGTCCGTTAAGGCTTCTGCATTGTCGATGTTCTGCCTTTTTCGCTCGATTTTCTTGGTCTTCACTCACTTTCGATCTTCTGGGCTCCAGTTCCGATGTGGGTCTCCTGCGCTTCAATCGGTAAGTCCATATATATATATATATATATATATATATATATATATAGATAGATAGATATTCATTACAAAGACATGAGACTAGAGCATTTCTCCCTGGGCCTCTGCTGAAAAAAAAAAAAAAAAAAATATATATATATATATATATATATATATATATATATATATATATATATATATATATATATGTGTGTGTGTTTGTAATCCAACCTTAATCATCATGCTGTTTGTTTCCTAGCTGATAGGATAATGATCTTAATGGAAAACTAAACACTTATCTGTACAGAGGTTCTTGCTGGTCCAGTGGCAGTGACATTGTATGTGAAATGTCATGGTTTTCACTCCCAGATGAGAGCTGATATTATCCCTTCACTTCTATGATTAAAAATGGGAATGACCTAACTCTTCAAGTCAGTTTGTGGCTTTCAATGTTTATCAGGTTTCTTTAGCATCAGACTACAGAGCTAATTGAAAATTCACAAATCTTCAATAGTTTTATGGCCGGGGGGGGGGGTGATTACAACTGCAAATTACCCTAACAATAAAAGAGCAGTGACCCCTAAGCACCTGAAAAGCTTTATGTACATGTTGGGTGGAAAGTAAAAACAAATACAAATACTTCTATGAGACCTGTCAATTGTCCCTATTTTGAGGAACATTCATATTTACAGACCTTGATTAACCTCTGCACATGATGCTCCTATTTTTTGAAGGTATAGCTTTATTTTCAGGCTTGATTTACCATGCCGCACAATTTTCTGAATCTATCTCATCACACATGATTTTTGAAGCTGTCAAGTATATAGACCACCTGACTACATGACTAACATACTAGTGGCACCAAAAAAGTAAAGAAAGAGGAAACGCATCTTATATCCCCCTTTTTCAGAAGCAAAAATTAATAAACTTATGTGGTACAATATTCGTTATGCAGTTCATTAAAGTCCACCAATTTTAAAGTGTCTCTGATAATGTGTTTATATAATTCCGTTGTTTTTGTCACTCTGTTGTTTTTGTGTGTTTCTGAGTAGTATGCCACATAGCTACTGAAATCAGGAAGAGTTAGGTGTTATTTGATATTCATAAATTGGTTTAATTACTTTTCAAGGGCCTTTGTTCCTATTTTCAACGTTTGCAGGCTAACAGGTATGCTTGCTATGTATTTTTCCTTGGCAAGAAACATTCAAGCATGATAGATGAAACGATTTAAGTAGAATGAGAAATTCATGAACAAGTATTGTGAGATTTCACACATCCTAAGCATGCTCAATACTGAGAAAGCTAAGTAGAATAGAATTGTCACAGAGGGAATCAAACATCTAAATCATGTTCTTAATATCTTGATGTATGGGAACCTTTCTGGAGGGAGGAAAGTACATCCTGAGGAAAATAAATGTTGTGTTTCAGGTGCAGTTATCGTTTAATTTCCTTCCAAAATAATTTTGATAAATAAAAGAAGGAAATACCAACATAAGGTTTCAATAATCAAGATCATGAAGATCAGTAGGAAGTAAGCTTGAAAACTGAACTAAATAACCGCAGATACTAGTTTATTATGGAGTCTATGTATCATTGACTGATTATACTACATATCAGTGTAATTGGCAATGTCACATTTTTTAAGTAAAAAGCCACTCCCAACCCTCAAATCATGGTCCAGACAACCATTTCAATTGGATGTATCCCTGTATAATAAACCCACATGAATCTGTATGCTGCTGAATATCTAAGTTTCCCAGCCATCTCTGCTGGCCTTCAGTGCATCACTATTTCCTTTCGTAAATGCCCACTATGTACTATCACACTATAGGAAAATGTTAGATGCCCAATCAACCCCCTTTTCTTTAGATGACATCAGTTTTGGAAGTCTAGCTGCCATCCTGAGAAGAAGCAGACCCATAACTTGTAAAGGCTATGGTAAGCTGGCTTGAAACAGCACTCTGCGAAGCAAAGAGGTTGAAAAATAATTGCATTGTCCTACTTTGGACATCAGTTCTAGCCCAGACTGATGTGAGAACAGAGTTACCAAAACAGCTTCCTAATGGACATCAAGTCCTACAGTTTCTCTTCCTGCTCTTTTGCATGCATTAAAAAAAGCTTATCCAGACGGTACATGATGTACCCTGCAGAATTTGTGTTTTCTACAGAATAAGATGAAATATACGTGTTCATCCTATAGCATACCCACTGCCATTAAACTGTCAGATACAGCCACACCTTGACTGAGACAACTAGAGGTACCAATCTTAATGTTTTACTAGGAATTCCTAAAGGGTTATTCCCTGCCCTGCTAAGACAGCTACTGAATATACTTCTTTACCACTGCATCCAACTAGGGTTCATACTGAACCTTTTTGGGCGTTTGTTCGTTCACTGATATTTATTTCTTACTGGGGCTGACAGGAGATAGGCTAAATTTACCTGACTGTTTTCTAGAATGAGCCCCACTTGTACAGGTGGCAAAGCTCTTCTTGTGTTGTATGAAAGTGGACCCTCCATCACTTTTGTTAAAGAAACGTTTGTCACTCTCCTCTTTTACTTAGTTTGACATAATGTTAAAACATCTAAGTTCTGACATTTCTTTAACACTCTCTCTCTCTCTGTATATGTATGTGTGTATCTATATGTGTGTATCTATATATATATATATATATATATATATATATATATATATATATATATATACACACACAGACACACACACATATAATTATTATAGTGGGACTGCAAAGCAAACCTTCAGCATAAGATTTGTATGGCATTTTCCTTTTAGTTTACCTAAACACTCTAAAGAGGGTCTCAACATTTTAATAATGTTACTTGTGTCAGTTCTAGCCATAGCAATCCTTTGTCTGTTTCTCCAGATCTTATGATTACCTTCCCACAGTCCTTTGCTCTTTCAGTTGCTCTGACCACCCTACTTCATACCATTCTATATACCAGCTAGTTTCAGAGCTTTTGGATGACTGCTCTCTCCACAAATAAAACTGAAATGAAGGCTCTTCTTTCTTCTTTTTTCATCATCAAACACTATTTTCAATTGCCTTGTTTGGTACCCACCTGTGCAAACTGCAAAATTCCCTGAACCTTTAAAACTTTTGAAAAATACAGACTAAATTTTCTATTTTTCTATTAATCTATTTATTTTCTTCTGCACAGATCAATGAGGCATACATTGCCAAACACTTTCATATGCACTTCGATGACCCAGTAAAAAAACAAATGGACAACCGCAATCTTAATCGACCACAAATCTTCTTCCATCATCATTTCTAACAGAAACAGTATCAGCAGCCACTATCTTGAAGTCCCTAAACAAGATGAAGTGAAAGCTGTAACCCCAAAGAATCTCCCACCAGGATTCTTGAAAATGGCAGTCAGATCTATTGTATGTTAAATCACTACTCTAACAAATCATTCAAGAAAGGAAAGTTATGTCATCATGCCCTGGAATAAATGAGCTCATTGAGGCCTTTTCACAAAGACAGTCAATCTGCAGCAAACACCAGTTGCTGTCCCACTGTTCTGCTATCCCACTAGCCAACATACATAAGAATTCACTTTCAATTTCTTTCAGATTCCCAAAATGGATTTCACTCCAGCAATGGTTCTAATAGCTCTTAACTGGATGTTGTTAAATTTATCTGCACAGAACTGGACAGAGGTAGCTATGTCATTGCAATATATCTTGACATTTGACATTGGTAACTATTGCAAGTTCCATCAAATCATGAACATATTTGACTCCAAATGAATGCAGTGGAATGGTCCCCTCCTTACCTTACCAACAGAGCTCAGGATAGTAGATGGAATTGACCTATATCTCTACCTCTCCTAATTGATTTCAGTGTACCCTAGTGTTCGGGTCTATACTATAAGATCAAAACTTTACAGCAAACACCAGTTGCTGTCCCACTGTTCTGCTATCCCACTAGCCAACATACATAAGAATTCACTTTCAATTTCTTTCATATTCCCAAAATGGATTTCACTCCAGCAATGGTTCTAATAGCTCTTAACTGGATGTTGTTAAATTTATCTGCACAGAACTGGACAGAGGTAGCTATGTCATTGCAATATATCTTGACATTTGACATTGGTAACTATTGCAAGTTCCATCAAATCATGAACATATTTGACTCCAAATGAATGCAGTGGAATGGTCCCCTCCTTACCTTACCAACAGAGCTCAGGATACTAGATGGAATTGACCTATATCTCTACCTCTCCTAATTGATTTCAGTGTACCCTAGTGTTCGGGTCTATACTATAAGATCAAAACTTTAGGTAGTGGAATACCTAAAGCTTGATCTGCAAATATCGAAAGCTAAAAAACAATTTGGGTTTAAAAGTTTGTATTTTTTTCATATGGCCAAGCAAATTCTTTCCCTGTGTGCATGCTGCCATTTGCAGTTTTAAGCTTTTGATATTTACATTTCGAGCTTTAGGTATTCGACTAGCTAATGCTTGGATCAGTGCTGTGTGTCCTACAGCTGACAGTCACCTTCTCTGACAACTGCACTGATAGCAAGGAAAGTCAACAATACTGCTTTCATTTTTTAGGATTCTAGTTATCAGAACTACAGTTTTATCTTAACATTAATCAAATTAATATTGTGCTTTTCATCTCCACAAAAACACCAACTGGGCACAAATTGCCTGCTCCAAAACTACTCTTACGATACTCCATCCCAAGCCAAATGTTGACATTTATTATCTTGGCAATTACTCCATTGTAGAAATCTCCTTGATCAGTTCTGATGTGTCATCATCAGTAATCTACTTCAAATTGACTAACATACATATCATAAAGCATCATAATGAAACCAGAAATGAGGCTCTGCATGTAGCTGGTCCAATTCTGTCTGACACAGCAAAATTATGTATGAAGCTGGTCCAATTCTGTCTGACACAGCAAAATTATGTATGAAGCTGGTCCAATTCTGTCTGACGCAGCAAAATTATGTACTGTTTACTTGTTACTCTTTACCTCTTCTCTGTATTTTGCTTACCATTTTGCAGGAGTTCAGTCATTTCTTCACCAAAAATTGCAGCAAGCCTATGATAAGATTGCATGTTTTAAAGTATGGGTCATAGGAAGTTTTACCACTGCCTGTCTGTTATTAAATTGCTTTCAGTTTAACAGGCATATATTTGTTTTTATTTTTGGCTCACATACAAGCTGCAGTAATAGAATAACTATCCCTGTTTCTCCAGAATTACATGCTATATATTTCTTCTATATACCACGGCTTTTAAATGGAAAAAAAAAAAGTTAACAAGAAAAACAAAACACATAAAATTCTACCTAATACAGAGACATAGCTGGCATATTATCAGAATTTTAAATATATGCTTGGAGCCAGAATAGGTCATCTGACATTTTTCATTTCCTTAAGTTTTAGGAAGTGGGGCTTGAATTTAATTTGGCAAAATAGCCCAAAAATATCTGTAGTGCATGAGGCAGCATGATTGTACTCCAAACTCATGAAAATCAATAAACATGTTAAGTGCTACCTTGGCATAAGATAGAATCTTAACAGAGCTTTCAGGTGTTTAACAAAAGCTTGCTAAGAACATGGAATATATACTAAGGACTAACAGAAGACAGCTCTGAACAGAAAAAACAATGTCAGAAGCTATAACAGCTTTTAAAAGCTATTAGAACTTCACTCTGCCACACTTTAAAAGAGAAAATGTGTCAGAACACATTGTCTAACAGTTTGTAAAAGCTGTTTACCTTTTGCAAGAGGAATACTTTGTTTCTGTCTACTGAACCTCTAAAATGACACTGATTTTGAAGAACATGCCTAATTTTGTATCATATCTTGGCACTGTTCATCATAAGATATTTGATTTTCTGTTAAATCACTGAGTATTACAGCCCATAAAAAATGCAGACATTGGAGATCTATACTTCTTCTTCTTGTTCAGAAAATACACGTTGATTGCAAAACCTATTGCTCTATTTACTTTTTAAGTGAATTAGAGCAATATTTAAAAATTGTCCCTGATTGTTTTGCTTTTCCCCTATTATTTTTGAATTAGTTCAGAGTACTTAATCAAACAATTTGAGAGGTATGATGCTATCTGTTTTACAGCCTTCAGTGACTGCTTCACTGGCTTTCAAATCCAGTAAAATACCTCTGTGTACTACAAAGAATTATGCATGGTTCTCCGATCATAAACCTTATTATGTTTTACTGACATGGATGCCAAAAATGATTAACCTCGAGAGCAAACCTACTCATAATTTTCAATATTATGTGAAGCTATTATAAGTAACATATTGCCGATTCTAACCACCCTCAGCCCACTATCCTTTTAATTTTTGTTTGTTTTGTTTTTTTTTTTTATTTTTTTTTGTGAAGTCACAAAAATCACAAAGCTTTTTTAATGGGCTGCTAATTTAATACCTTTCTCACTAAGACATGGTAGATGAAGCAAGAATGGAACTCAAAATAGCAACAGAGATGGTCTTAGTAGTTTAATACTTATTTTTTTCTGGAAATGAGAACTCTATTCCTTTCTTTGCAATCCTTGATATTTTAATTTAGACTTATTCATTAAAGGCTGGACTGTGGAATTCACACAACTTTTCTATTGTAGCTCTATGGTTGCATCTTTGAAATGAACACATCAGCAGCTGTGTATCTTTTGAGCAGAACATGCTTGTTTTAGAAGACATCAGAAGGAGGCAGTCCATAGAAATCATA
Organism: Protopterus annectens; assembly: GCF_019279795.1. Taxonomy (NCBI): domain Eukaryota; kingdom Metazoa; phylum Chordata; order Ceratodontiformes; family Protopteridae; genus Protopterus; species Protopterus annectens. Next base: position 746,662,564 of record NC_056727.1, read on the forward strand.
ACACAATATATTGTTAGAGCTTTTCTTTGTTACGACATTTGTTCCATAGCAAAGGTAAAGCAAAAAGGAATAGACAATATCATTCTCATTCATGGATGATTTAAAGTTATTTCCTACATGATGGATATGAAAAATTATAGCAAAGTGCTGTAATGTGTGTGTGTGTGTGTTTGGAACCAAGTAGCATAGCCACTCTCCCATAATGGCTCATCCACACCAGGTTAGAAATCCATTTTGTATGCTATTATCTTACCAGCAAAGGGACTTATGCTTTCAGTAGCGCAAGCAACAGTGGCACAGAGTAGCACAAGACAGAGAGGGAGAGTGAGGGAAAGACTCAATTATGACCACACAATCATTTATTAATTTGGCTTGCTTTAAGTTTGCCAAAATGGAAGCCATGTCACAGAGCCTTACGATCATACCATTAGGACACCAATATTCTTTTACATTTTAGCATCTTCATAAAGCTTCTTGGCCAGTATGCTTTTTAACATTTTTCATACTGTTAACAAGTTCTTCTTCTGCTTGATTTATCATTATTATTTTACAGTGACTGCAAAAGAATCAGATGCAGGACTTCTCATAGTAATATTATTAACAGTGTTGTCTGGAGCTCAAGCCTGACCCCTGGTCACTCTTTGTGTGAAGTTTGCATGCTCATCCCATGTCTCAATAAGTTTTTTGTGGCTAATTTGGGTTTATACCACCTCTCAGATACATGCAAATGGACTAGCTATTCTAAACTCTACATATAAAATATATTCTAAACTCTACATACAAAATATATTTACCTTGCTATTTTGCCATGGGCTATGAATAAAAAGGGGCTGGATTAACTAGTTCACTTCACCCAGTTTACAAATGATAATTGAAAGTAAAATACTAACACTAATACTAATATTAATAATAACATTAATACGAATGCTTACACTAATGCTAGCACTAATACTAATACTGATGCTGATATTTATACTAATACTGATAGTGACAGTAATACTAATACTGATATAAATACTAACACTAACATTAATATTGACCTTAACATAAATATTAATACTAATAATAATAATAGTGATAAAATGAGTGTGATTTCCACATGTATAAATTTCTGTAATGCACCTGTCAATATATCTGCAAGTCTGAATGCCTCACTCAATGGCACACACTAACAAAACACAAAGTAGATACATTAAATTATATTGGCCAATCATTTGAAACTATTTGTCAAAAGACTGGTCTTACATTTTTAGGAAAGGCAGCAATGAAAACTTGACATTATTAAAAGGTGGCTTGTACCACATTATGTGCTTTACTATCTCGTTTTTTCTACCAACAATAACGTTCTAAATATCCACTGATTCTTTACTCTAGTGTCTGTTATGTGTTCCCTTAGTGGGCTTCTGAATTTCTATGTAACTTGTATAAAATTTTTACTGAGCACATAAGATACATTACTGGTGCTGGTAATCTGTTGGCAAACTATATTATGTAGGAATGAAACACCCAATGTAAATAGCATTAAGTAACCTGGTAAAAACACTTACAATTATGATATCCTACAAGTGACTTTATGAAGAAATAAGTCAACACCTAGAGCAAAAGAGTTAAAATGCAAAGGAAAAGTAGGACTTCCTACACTGAATTGTTTATCATTAAAATAGTAAACAAACTTGTTGATGATAATAATTGTCAAGAGACTTCTGGTCATCATGGCCAGTCTTCCTGCAAAATCTGCAACTGTTCCCCCGTCATTACATACCCAGTATTCAGCTGTATTTTTGTATCTAATTTTCTATTCTTTCGCTCTCTTTCTTTTTTCAGGCTTACAGATCACAGCAAAGCATACAATCTCTGGGAATTACACAGATATCTTGAAAATATTCTCAAGTTGGTATTATACCTTGGGTGATTATGATGTATTTTTATTATTTTATGTTTCTTTTCAGTTTAAGAAAAAGTTGCAAAATTTACAATTGCACTGAGAGTAATAAAACTACATGTGGAATAGCAATATGTTGCAATTTTTTAAAAACATCATTCCAGGGAGATTGATCTTTTATGGTACATAACACAGAACAGATTGACAAAAGTCTATTTGGGACCTTTGTGATCATCACAGCTGGTAACAAGATAATAAGAATTTTCCAAATATCAAATACACATGCAATACATAAGAGAAGGATCTCCCTAACTTTCTCACACCAGTGTTTTATTTATGATTTTATTTTGTAATTTAATGACGGTGATGATATATATATGTAATTGCAAGTCCCTAATCTGGTTTAGATAAACTTTTACACACACACACACACACACACACACACACACACACACACACACACACACACACACACACACACACACACACACACACACACACACACACCTATATCTATAACAAACAAATCCAGAACTAGAAAGAATATCTAGAAAGGGATTTATCAGGCCAATGGCTTCTAAAACTCACATGGTTTTGCTACTCAAGTTTCATCTGTGTAATCAGACTATTGAAACCGGTTTGTGTGTTTTAGAAGTGAAAAGCAAGCAGAAGGAGAATGTGCAACAGCAGTCAAGCCATAATGCTGAACACTGACGCTGTGAGGCGGCACTTCCACTTGTAAGACCCTATACTTAATTTTGTTGATATTCTAGGGAATCAAGGTAGAAGGTCTGTTAGTAACCATTACTGCCATCTCAGGAATATAATTCATAAGCATAATAAGTTATACAGCACATAGCTTGGTTTCTATAAACTAAGGTGTGCTTTGTGTATACTAATATATGATGAACTATAATCAAACATGGTGTTGGAATCTCCTTCTCTAGCCTTCTGTTTGTTTGTATGTATGTATGCCGCCCACCCCCCTTCATATCTCCCTCTATTTGCTAGGTATTCCAGGTTTTGCTTATGGGGTAGACGTGAGACTACTTTGAGTGAGCTGACTTGTGAATATTGATACTGTATGGCTAAATATGCTTTATTTATTTTTGTAATTTGGAATAAGAATTCCAAGCTGGACAACTGTAATTTGCAAGTCTTCCCTTTCTAGAACACTCAAATTCTCAGCCATTTCATTTACACACTGCAATAAAAAGGAACTGTCTAATTATTCAAATGAAACACAAAATACCTCTCTCTATTTCTCTTCATCTCTCTCTATCTTTCTACATAAGATTAGATTTGTAGAGTGGATTCAGAAGAAAGATTGTCAGCAGATAAGGATATAGCCATAGTGTTGTTCAATATAATTATCAATGAGCATTACCTGTGCAATTCCTTTTGTAAGGAAATTATATTAAATTTTCTGTCAATATACATTTTCCATTAGTGAACTTAGCCTTCTAGAGACCTAAATTTAGGAATAAAAGTTTACTATAGAGAAGGGAAATGCCCTTAACAAAGGGAGGCTGTCATTTTTGTATATACATATATATATATATATATATATATATATATATATATATATATATATATATATATATATATATATATAATATATATATATATATATAAATATTTTATAAGACAACATGAATATTGTTTAATTTATTTTATTGTTTATTTTACTTTACAAAGGATATATTTGAGTCTGCATCACATTCCGCGGTGCTATAGAGTAGGGGGATAAAGCACAGCAGACTGGAGGTCAACAAGTGGTTCAAGTACTTGATCAGCTGGAAGGAGAAGGGGAAGGAACACATTTTTCTTAAATTCCCCACTCCAAGTTGGAGAGAAGGAGAGGTTTCTGACCCCAATCTGGCACATGCCAAGTGATACAGATGGTGCCATCATTATGAAGCAGATTGCCATTAGCATTTTGGCATTGAAAGTGGTCTAGAGCTAACAGACATTATGTGTGATCTTGAACACGGTGCTATTCCCAGCTAAGGCATGGAAAAAAATTCCCTGTCATGCAGCACAATGTTTGTGATGCTGTTGGTTTCTCTGTTGAGATCCATCCCCCTTCCTTACCCTCAGTGGTGCAGTCCTAGCCATAGGAGATATCTCACAGGGACACTAAGGTAAGATGGAGTTGTAGGAGCAGCATTAGACTACAGATGATGGCGAGCTGGAAAGTTTAAAAAAAGCATGTATGTATTATGGCGAGTTAATAAGCTACTGATGTAAGTTAAAGTGCTTTAATATCAACTTGCTCCTAGCAAAGGGAGTAGATCACTTATTTCACACTGGCTAAAAAAAGTACACTTGGAAAATACCTGTTGTGCTTGCATGATATAATCATTTAGCAGTAAAGACAAGTTCAGGTCAACTACTTTGAAACTGAGTAGAAAAATACATCACAGTACTTCCTTTACTAGGTGCAAAACATGTTGCTGAGACAGATATGTGTCTCAGAGGATGAAGGAGAATCCATTACTAACCCTATTTAAGAATAACCTTGACCAATAAATGGTATATCACAAAATCACCCCCGGTCTAGCCCCATGTCTCTGATAGAGGCAGACAGTAATGCCCTGCCTAACATACCCCCCCACACACACACACACACACACACACAACCTCTAGAAACTTCCTAGTTAACATATCCTTACTAATAAATGCCCATGATTCATAGGGAAACCATTGGGCTGAATTGCATTCCTAGGCTTATAAAGGCCCTAGTGGTCATAAGCCTAGTACATAAGTATGAGCCTATGAACAATAAAAAACAGATATGTAGGAAATTAGTTAAATCTGGAGAAAGAAAACAAGTTATAATTTATAATTCCTTAGCCTGTCTTAACATGAAATATTTATGAGATAAATGTTTTGTATAAACAATGGGATTATTGCACAAGGTACAGGTAATGCAATGTTCTATAAAAATGGCAGGCATGAACTACCAAGAGAATAATACATTAGCTTAGAATATATGTAATTTGTGTGCAGTATGTGTGTTATAGCTAAGGGGGGTGTGAGGACACAATGTGCTGACATGTCAACCTGAAGTTCTTACATATGCTTAGGGAATGCAGCAGTTCACACTCATTTTTGTTGCACTCTAATTTTTCTGAATAGTAATGACTTCCAGAATGATAAGCTTATTAATTCCATTCTTTAGAATAGAATGCTGCTTTATATCATAATAAATTCTCTCTTGGCATAAAACAATACATTTGTTAACATTACACAACCCCAAACAATCTTTCAAGTGTAATTAACTTTCACATGCAATACCAGACTAACAATTGTAGTCCTTTAATACACCTAATCTGTACCCACTGCTAGTTGCTCAAAGTTCTTAAGTTTTTTAAGGAAAAAAGTTCTTAAGTGGCAATAACGTCTCATAAAAGTAACATCGATATTCAAAGTACTAACTGTCAGACTTAACAAATCAATTGGTCTAATCTCTGTGGTCCGTCTTTCCAAAGTTATATGGAAATGTGCTAAAAGAACCAGAACTGACAGGTCTCATACAGAATGATCACACTGGGGAATTGTCCTGCCAGGGGCTTGTCTGTCATTTTGCATTAATAGTGTGTTTATTGGCAATCATCCCAGCTTTGAGAGTTCTCTCTGTTTCTCATACATAACCTGGCTCAGGATGTTTCCTGCATTTTATTAGACAAGCCACATTCTTAGATGTGCATGTGAAGGAACTTTGCACTTTCAAAATTATGTCCTGTGAAGTTGTGAAGCTAGTTGCAGTATAAATCATCCAATGTGTTTTGCATTTTGCATTATATTCTGCTGTCTCAATCTGCATCTCAAGAAAAGATTCTTTAGATTTTGTGGTTGTTTAAATGTTTGTCGACATGTCATCCTCGCTAAATATTGGTAGGAGGTTCCATGCAATTTTGTAGACTTTTCCTGAAGTTCTAGATGTTCTGATATCACCAGTGGACTTTTGCCACAGATGCTTTCTCTTTATGCTGGAGCAGCCATCTCTTGATGAATGCATTGCTCTAACTACTGACCTGTCAAACCTCCTCACAAAGTGACTTTGAGCAAGAAAGTGTTCCTTCCACTGTGCAACTGCTTTTCTCTTTCTGCCTCACTTAAATGTATTGATACTGAAATGCTTGACCATAAATAACCATCTTCTGTGTATCTGAAATGGTTACTGCTTCTGTGCAGTTACATCTGTCTGTCAGATCATTTTCCATAAACACGTACAGTGACCTTAGTATTAAGGAAGTATAATTAATGATCATGCTTAAAGTCAAGAACTCCAAGGAGACTGTAATGGATGCATCAATTAAGTTAAGTATCAGGTGGAATTCCTTAAGGGAGTAAACTAAAAGGGTTGCATATTATGGACCCACAAAGGTTCCAAAATATGTAATTCCTTTTATGGCAAACCTAGAAGAATTTGTTCAGTACTTCATCCATAGACTGCTCACTTGCTTCTATTTTACTGATGATGTTTTCATATTTAGATACTTAGCACTGACTCCCTCAGGTACATAATGGGACATTATAGAGGTGTCCTTAAGAAGATTAAATGCTCTAAATATCTGTTAGATGCATACGCACAAGAAAACGTTTCCTTTGCTAGCTATTTGAAATTCTCTTTTACAGTAAAGCAAGATATCATCCACTTGAACAAATTCCAGCTGTTCACCACCCAGCCTGGAGACTGTGAGTATCTAATCACCTGTCTAGTTCCTTTCCTATAGGACAACTCCAGAGTAGGAAAGAGAACACTCCTGATTAAGAAGTCTGATTCTAGAACAAGTTCTGTACTTAGAAGTAAGATTTGACTATATACAGCTGATACTTTCAATCTCCAGCACAAACTATAGCTCCCTCCCCACTACAGAGGTAACATTTGAAGACCCTGCAGTAGGGACTATTCCATCTTATTCCATCTCATATTCCAACATGCCTGAGCTGTTTAAAGTTTACCTTGTGGGTGGGGAGTCCATATGGCAGATTCACACAGCTTTTTTGATAGTTGATTAGGGGTGTCCAGACACCAAGTGATCACCAGAGATCATCACTTCCAGGCTTGCTTTCAAAAAGTGTATACCAGTATCCCTGCTCTAGATGAGGTTCTCCAATTCTTTGAGTGAACTATCCTTGCATTTATATTTGCTTAGCAGCTGCAACAGACAGTAAACATACATAATCTTCCCATTTGAGAGTACTTAATATTTTACCTCCCTTCCATGCCTGTTTTCTCCCTTTACCATGTTTCCACCTATTGCACACCTTCTTGAATGCTTCTGAGGATTTCCTCTCTACCACACATTCTATTCATCCATTCCATGGGTCTGCAACTTTCTTCCTCTCTGTGAAAAAGTACTTTGGGAGGTCAAGAGTGCAGTAGTCCGTACATTCTGTTGGATGTTCCCCCTTCATCACACTGTGTTCTTCCTGGTAAGAGTGCCTCCTTCACATCTCCTTAACCTGATCACTTGCATAAGTATCATGCTTCCCCATCTCTTCTGGCCTCAGCAGACAGAAGAGCTTCAGCTAATCTAACCTCTGCTCATTATACTTTCCAAAATCCCATGTATGAAATCCATCTAATGTTTTTATCTGGAGTCCTATCATCAGCCTGATGTCCTTTTCTTATTCCATAAATACAATTACTAGTCAAGATATGATCTGGAGAAGGTCCTGGAGGGTAGATGTGCTCTTTGCACTCTAATTTATTCCCGTAAGGATACACCCCAGCGTTTTGCTTCTGATGCCATTGCCATCTCAGTCTGCTCAGTGTGTGATCAACATCCCAAGAGTCTTCTTCTGCTATCAGTTCCACTCACCTTCTAATATATCCACATGAAGACTGTAGTGGCTAAGTGAAATCCTTTGAAGTTTTTAAACATAACCTCAACTCAACCTTTCTTACTACCCTTCCGCTCTTTCCAAAAACGTTGCTAGACGTTTTCCTTATCCTCCATTGGTGTTTTTATTTTTTGTTATCAGCAAACACATTGATCTTATTGTCTTTTCCTTCTTATGACCCTCAGACAAGCCTAATGAAATGTACCAACCATAGGACAGACCCTTGGGGCCCCCTCCTAGTCAGTTTTCCTGATTTCTGACATTGTTCCATTCACCACAACCATATATGTCCTACCATTCCACCATCAACTCTTCATTTTCCTCTTCTTGAATTTGTCCCCAAACCCTCCAACTTTCCTAGCAGCCTTCCATATGACATTGAGTCAAAGACCTTGCTGAAGTCCAGGTAAGCTACATTTACTAGTACTCCCCTATTAAGTCTGTCACAAAACTAGATTAGGTTTGAATGGTATATCATTCTAAGACAGGACTCATGTTCTTTGCTATTCCGGAGTTTTCTGACCTCTAGAAATGCTACCAGCTTCCTCTGAGATTCACTTCATAATCTTCTCTGCCTTTTTAAGCTAGTTGAACAGAAAACAGAAGTATACCACATGAATGAATGTAGAGTTAGCACAAAATACAATCCAACAGGTAAACACAAGCTCAACCACCATGGCTGACACGTACAAAACATGGAGAGAAAAACAATAAAAAACAAAAAGTAAAAGGTAGTCGCTTTCATGGCTGGAGGCCACTTGTTCACATCATAGTACTCCATACAAACTGCAGCATTATTAAAAGTACAAGTTGCCCAATCAGAAACAAATAATCAAGTCACATGGCTATTTGGGAAGTGGTAGGGCAAAACCATTCATAAGAGCATTTTAAAAAAATATAAAATCAATGCCTTAAACCAAGTGCTTGTAAAACTGATTTGATGGAAACATTATTATTAAAACCAGGGGGTAAATCTGCTTTTTATACAATAATCCACACCTATGTTCAGCACATTCAGTAATGGTTCTGATAACCCCTTCTCTAAAGTGCTTACCTTTTACTTTTTGTTTTTATTGTTTTTCTAGTAGTTGTATACATGTCAGCCATGATAATTGAGCTTGTTTTTACCTGCTGGATTATATTTTGTGCTAACTTGACATTCATATACTTCTATTTATTGTTCATTTTTGTTGTTTGGTTTTACCAGTGAAACATGGCTGAATGGTATGATTTGGAACTTGGTTATAACCCTAACAGGACTTGTGTTTCTTTACAACAACTGTTGTCTTTTGAAGCTAATCCATTGCTATATATGCTTACAAATGCTCCTTGTGCTAACTCCAGAATGGATTCAAATACATTTGAAGCATTTATGGCTATACTGAAGGAGCTGGAGAATAAGATGTTCACATTTAAGCATCTTCAATGGCAACATCTACATTTAGAAGCTGCACTTCATCATAAGGTTGTACCTCAAGGGTTAGACATTCTAAAGATGCCTACTTATGGTACCAATTATCCTGAATTGCTGAAATACTGGCAATCAATTAACTTACAGGTGAGCTTTCATTAGATTATTAAGTTTTTTAAACCTGAAGAAATTTTATTATGTGTGGTTAAGAAATTTTAAACAGGCATTATAAGTAAATTTGCTTCTGAACAACATAAAGCTTACTTGTATGATTTATTTGACAATGTTTTAGCTTATGAGTCCAGGCTGCAAATGACAAAAAGGAAGAAACTACAAAGAGATTTACCTGATTTTAGTAAAGGCAATGTTTTTCCTGACCTCGTGACAGAACCAACATTGCAGATACTACTGTTGGTTCTGTACATGAAGAAGACATTATTACATCTGATATAATATTACACAGGCCTAGGATGGCAATTAATAGTAGTAACGGTTCTTTAACAGTTCAACCACCCGAAGTAACTGTGCATGGTACTTCGCCCCCCCATTTTTTGATCATGGAAACATTACCTATAGAGATGGAAGTCAACCCAGAAGGGGACACTTTCACTCCTTGAACCAGGGCAACAGAGTATCCAGGGTAAATACAAGAAATAAGTCTCAAAGAACTTAATTTTTAATATTTCATCTTTTGATCTGACTTGTGGTCAAAAGAGTCTGTTGAACAAAGGCCTCGCCTTTATACCAGCCAAGAAATCAAATACTACTGATATATTATTGACTTGAAATTATTTGCAAGAAATGCTAATTTAAGTTTAATGTTTCCTCAACTAGAAGCTTCTGATTCTAATTGCTTTAAGAAACAAGGTTCCTTTATGCCCAATATGCATCCATTGATTGATGTATTTGTTAATCTTTGTGAGAATGACTTACGTTGAAGTTCTCTGTTTGGTCTTCACTAACCACTGATCTTTCCGAGGGCTCCATTTGTGGATCTGTAAATGCACTGGTCAGATTTCTCTAGATTTTGCAAGGCAGCTCAAATGGTCTTTGTGCTTGATCATTCATGAGTGCAACCAGTTGCCTCTATATTTCCTCCCTTTCATACCTGTTTTTGATTAATGACTTTCCCTACTCTGTCCTGCCTACCTCTCATTATTGCATCATTTCATTGCTTCCATGTGTGAAAACTGAGAATTTGTAGGTATTCAGTACCTTAGCTATTTCCCAGTCTTTTGTGATCTACCAACCTTCTGTGCTTGGCTGGGTCATTTTTGACCCTCCCTTCCGTTTTCTGTTATTTACATAAAAAAGCCCTTGTTTCCATCCATGATACATTTTACTAACTCCCGTTCAACTTCATCCTTTGCTCTCCTTACCACCTTTGTGGTATTTCTTTTTGCCATGTGTTGTGCCTTGTTCACTTCCACAACTTAGTCTTTTTCGCTCTAAGTGCTGGTTGTCTTTCTCCTTCTGGCATGCAAATGACATTGCACACCCTCCTGTGCATCTCTTAAATTATGTATCACTGTGTGACATTTTTGAACTAAATATCTCCTATCTGATGAGTCCTTGCCCAATTCCTTCCTTCTCCGCTTGTAGTGTTGCTTCCTGTCTGATTACTGTACCTCTAGCTACATCTCATTCTTCACCTTCCAAACAGACTTCTTATCCCTTGATTTAACTTTCATGGCTGTGCCTCCCACTTTCTACATTCATTTTATTCTGCATTGATGTGCATGTCTCCATTCTCCTAACTACCTTTTTCATCCACTTTTTTGGCTGGCCACAGTGTACTACAACTGCCAAACGTCCCCCTCTTCATTCATTGGGTCTACTGAACTCACTTTAGTCTCCCTTGAGCTATGCCCAATCCATATCAGGGATGGGTAAGACATCAATGACCCTAGGCCAGCATCATACTGCTTCCAGAAAGTATTTTACCACCCCCCTGCATGAGCCCAGCACAGCCTGGGTGGTATGTATGAGCTCTAATGCGCCCTTCTTTTCCTCAAGGGGCTGATAGCAGAATACCATCACCACCACGAGCATCCCCCTTGGGGCCTGAGTTTCCTCCAGGGAAATCTATCATATTAATGTGCCCTCTCCATGTCAGCCTCACTCCATCACCAGAACAGGCATATACCCATCCGACCTCAACCAATTCTCAGATGCCTTCTAGCCTCCATGAAGTATAAAGCCAAAATTCTCTAGGTCACCTATGACAAGAAATGCAGTTTCCAGTACCAAAGTTATCAGCATTTAAAGCTGTATATACTCCAGAGTCTACATCTATATAATTGTAAGAGATACAGTATTTCATCTGATATGACATTCAGAGATAATACACAGTTATAATCATGTTAAGGCCAGGATAGGATATGACAGATTAAATTTTTTTTGCCAGTTCTCCCTTTGAAGTTAAAAAAAAAAAAAAGAATAGTTGCTCTGAGAAGGGACGAAATAAGCTGTGTCACAGATACATCAGCAACATTTCTGAACTGCACAGACTAATGTGATAGATTAAGTCAAAAGTAAGTCCAGTTCTAGTCATGATAGCAGCTGAAATGTGTGTGTGTAAGTGTGTGTGTATAAGTGCGTGTAACTTACAGCAAGGTCATGATTCATGTCAGCTCGCAAAAGGTAGTTTCTGCGATTGCAAACAGATCGAAAATCATTCAGTAAAACTACCTCCTGTTTACATTGGAACACTTTTTTCTGCAGAGGGGCAAGCCTCCCTGCATCCTGCATGTGGGGGGACCCCCCAGACCTATATACACCAACTCTAGGATCACACAAGCACTGTCAGCAAAAAAAGTTTTAGTGAACAGTGTTTGTTCTTTTTGCATTTGGCAAAACTATCTTTGTTGACCTGGCACTCTCTCTAAGATCCAGGTCCCTCAAACTCTAATCATTCAATGGAATTTTGAATGATAACACAGACATACACAAAAAAGCTAAAAACATGGTTACTGAAAGAATGTGTATTGTTCAAGACAGAGAAAGGTATACATATATGGGGAATGGTGTGGTTAAATAAAAAAGTTTGCTTTTTAGCCCTTGTAAGTGAACCACATGATTTGATAATAAGAAAAATACATTAAGGTAATGACTGCATATATCATGTAGTCAGCTCAGTCACTGTCAGTGACAATGTTTTGTGTATCACATCATTAGGGAAAGAGTTATATGATAACAAGATGTATTTTGTTTGACAGTTTAGTCCAGATTAGTGTTATGACCTAGTAAGGAGTTTTATTCTGTAGTCGTGTGTTTGATTCCATCTGACTTCATTTAAGCCTGTGTGACTTTTAGCAAGACATTTAAACAGACTGTGTTTCTGGGTTTCCTCCATATACATTTTGTGGATATGCCCTGATTAGAAAAAAAAAAAAAAAAAAAAAGCTTTAGGCATGGTTTTGCTTAGGATGTTTGGGGTTCTTAGTGCAGCACTGGGAAGCATAATCAACAAAAGCTGAAGGCCGAAGTCCGCAAAAGTCTAAGCAGCGCTTGGTGGATTTGTATGAGATAATGCAAACACATTCTGCTAAATTCAAGATTACTGAGTTTTATACTTACTGTAGAACACAGGTGACAAAGCATATTTGGCATAAATGCAATATAGGATATTTAGCTGGTTTTCATAAAGAAGGGTTATGTGGTGTGTGTGTGTGTGTGTGTGTGTGTGTGTGTGTGTGTGTGTGTGTGTGTATGCACATCTATATTTTCATTACCACTGCCCATCTACAATGCTGTATATTTTACAAACCGCACATGGTTCTTTCTAGCAGATACAAGAGGTTTAGAATGATTTAGCTATGATTAAAATAGCAATACAGTAGAGCACACATGCTAGACCCATGGGTTAAAATGATCTTTCAAATCATCTGAAATTATGCTCTGAGGATAACTGAGAAACTCTGCTTTATAAATACTTAGCCATGAAACTCATTTTATCAGACTGCAGATTGATTTGATGTATGCAGAATGTTTAAATGCCCACAGATATCATTGTACCCCTAAGGCACATCATAAAATTATTTTACTTTTGTGTTGCATTTCTACTTCACATTTTTCACCAAGTTTATATATATATATATATATATATATATATATATATATATATATATATATATATATATGAGCATAAGGTACATAAAATGCTTTAACAAATTTAATTATGGTATGTATTTGCTTTACATAATGAAAATGAAATTAGAATGTATGCATTATTTTTCAAGAAGGTTTTACTTTTAGCTTATAATATGGCTGTTAACTTCTCAAGCCTTTCATCAGACAAATAATTTTGTTTAGCTGTCAACATGGAAGCAAGCTCTGTATCTGAGCTGCATTTAGTTGTCTAACCTTTCATTCTTACACCTGGCTGCTATCAATCACTCCTGCACAGAAGCAAACAGCTGCTTTACATTTTGAAGTAAAAGAATAGATTGCATGTAGTTACCTGCTAACAGACATCAGCCTTTCACTTTTACCACAATACTGAAATTACAAAGCTTTCTGAAATCCATGGGAGACTCAATAAGTGGAAATTGTAATGCATTACTACAGCTGTCAAAATATAGTTTAGTAAACTTTGAGTCTGAAACTGGTGCAAATGCTCAGCAAATAACATTGTTACCTCACAGCAAAAGGTTTTCTGATTTGATTCTCATTTGGATTACCTTCTATGCAGAGTCTGCATTTCCTCCCTTCATCGTTATGAGATTTTTTGGTGCTCCAGATATCAACCACCTTCACAAGATGTGTGATAGCTTAATTGGCAATCTCCAAAATTGCTGGTAGTTGTTCAAGTAATGTGGAATGAGAGAGAGACTGTGCTTTCTGCAACAGACCAGCTTCCTATCCAGAATAATGTGTGTGTGTGTGTGTGTGTGTGTGTGTGTGTGTGTGTGTGTGTGTGTGTGTGTGTGTGTGTGTGTGTGTGTGTGTGTGATGTTGCTGGCAAGAACTGTTCTCCTAAGAATGTAGTTTGTGGCTAAAGCTGTGAGTACTGTAGGTTTCCTAAGAAATGATTTATTATAACAGCACACAAACTCCAAATAACGTTTATCTCTACAGTTTCACAAAAATTTGTCCATATCTTGGAAACTTTACAACCTAGATATATATTGTCTCATATTAGTTCATATGTTCATAAGTATACTATAGTATCTGTCAAGGAGCATTGTTTCCAAAATTGTAGGATCAAATTCATTTGTAACTATCCAAGAATCTAAAAGCCTTAAAAGAATTCAAATGTTCTGCTTTCCTAATAAAATTGGGGTTTTATTCCATAATACACTAAGTCTCAAAGATGTATAAGAACTCCTTAGTTTTGTCTCAGAAGAAGGTATAAAAATCTTAAATTAATTTGTTTATACATTTTATCAAATCATAAAATCATATAAATTAATTTCTTTATCATAACAAATTCTTAGTATGAAGATTATATTTTTAAGAATAAAGTCTAATTCATTCATTACTTTATTTCTGACTGACCCAGCATGTCTATCAAATGAAAATGTTTAAGTAATAATCCCTAAGTCTGTATATCTATCCACTTCTGATACTACAAATGAGGAAAGAAATATTTAAATACTAGCTCTACATTTTCCAAAAAATATAACATTACATTTAGCTTGACTAAACTAAAAGCACATGTCTTGGCCCATTTACTGATCTTAACCATGTATGAATAATGACCTCATGGTTACTATTAGGAAAAAAATACAATCTTGCAATCTTCTGCATAGTTAGATGATATCCAACAGCATGCATCTATTGCAATAATGCTGAGTACTAAATTAAATAACACAGGTCCCAGTACTGACCCTTGTAGAACTCCACATTGGATTTCAGTAGACTCTGATTTGATTTCATGTATGTATACCTTCGGGTCCCGATCCAATAAACAGTTGGAGATCCAAAAGACTTTAAAAATCACACAGTGTGGTAATAAGTCAAATGCTTTAGGCAATTCTAAGAATATGATACAGAACGTAATCCCCATTCTACTGCCCTGGTAACATCATTCAAAAATGTATCAACTTAGTCAAGGTTGAACATCACTCAGTGAATCCATGTTAATAGATACCACATTTTCTAAAGTTTATTTCTTTATCCAGTAAATGACTGAGCCAACATTCAATACACTTACCCAAAATAGATGTTAAACTGACAGAGTGATAATTCTGCATATTGTGTCTATTTTCCTTCTTAAAAATAGGAGTAACATATGACAGTATCCATGATGAGGGAACGGTGTATTTACATATTAAATACATTAAACAGTAAAGTTCCCATAAGTCCAGTAAGTTTACTATATTAATCACTGGTATTTTATCAGGAACAGTAGAGGTGGATGTATTTATCTTCTCAAGTGACTTTCCCAGTATGTTATGAGTAATTAGGGGACATCATCTCAACTTAGTTAACTCCACCAAAGATGTAATGTTGGGTTTAACCTTAAGACCTGATTTAATATTAGCAACATAATTGCTAAATATATTAGCAACAGTTTTATGTTCTGATGTAATTGCTCCTTCAAATTCAAAATAATGTAGAGGGGGAACAGTATTAATAATTATTTATATACATACAAAATCTTTTCTTATTGCTAGTGTCAAATGTCAGATTATTTTCATAGGTACCATTTTCAGATTTAATTAAACATTTCACCTCTTTACTGGGCTTATTTAATTTACTCTTATTAAACCATTTAGGACACTTCTTATATCTCGTTCAGAGTCTCTTTTTCCTCTTATATAATTTATAAAGGTTTGATTTCCTCCAGTATGATATGGTTCTTTTAATATTTATGGAGTTATATACCACAACGGACTCAGCATTAGTGCTCAGCATCTGATCTATGTTGTAAACTAAACAAACCTTATTTGAAACTGTATGTAGATTAAAATTAGATAGACAAGATTTTACATTATCATAATCGACTAAACCAACATTATAAGTCCCCTTATTAAATAGTTTTATATTTAGAGTTAGCAAGCAAATCAAATATTAGTGATGACTCAGAAGTACCTGATGAAGTGTCAACCTCGACTGTTCTTATCATGCTAAAAATATTTTTTGCTCCAAGATCTAGAACATCTCTTCCTCTAGTAGCATTTTTTTTATTTAATTGAAATAAACCATGAAAGGAAAGAATAATGAGGAATTCTTTAGAATAGCAATTATTTGCAGTCATGCTATACCAATCCATTCCCGAGTCATTAAAAATCTCCAAGCAAAATGATATTACAAGTGTTCAAGATTATATGTAACCCACCTAAGAATTCCCATTGAGATACAGAATTTCCATGGGAAAATCTGTAAAACCAAATGAATTGCTTGATTCATTACTAGATTACCGACCTGAAGGATCACATATTCAGTTTTATCACTTATCTCAGAGTGCAGTCAAGTGAGTTACTAACTTATAAAGTGCCCCCCACTTTGTAAAATTTCTCAAGTGCTCATTGTTAACACAGTTAGGTAAATTTAAGTTTGCTGAATTCCAAGCATCATAATGGCAACAATGTTGTGGCCTTCCACCATAACTGTATAGTTTAATTCATCTCCCTTGGAGAAGTGCCTAAAAATACTTCATTTACATCCAACACAATACCAGAAAATGGGGTCAATCTATATCGACTTAGACAAAACATGTCTTGTGAAAATAACCTTCCATTTAATACAAACTCTTCTCAAAATAGTTATGTAAATGATATTCCAAACATAGTTATCTTAATTAGTTGTTAAATAAATAAGCCTTCGAGCACTGATAGTTACTCAAGCAAGGTGCACGGATAATTTCACATAAAGCAAGCATCACACCAGCTACCTCCACATGCTCTGCTAATTGCAAAATTGCTCTTAATTACATTTAGAAGAGAGGATAGTAAATAATTTATCCCTGAATGTACAATTATATGCATGTACTTGGGTGTTTAACTGAATGCCCTCAGCATCAGCACACCTATATCTAATAAGCTTGATAATGAAGATATAGTTACTTTGGATTTGTCTGTATATTTTGTTTAGAAATACATGAGTTTTTGCATGATAGCAAGAAATCACTGTATGTGTTTGTAACCTGAAATAGTTACAAAAAGGTGAAAAAAATTATGCTTATTGTAATAATGCATAGGAATGTCACCCTCTAAAAATATACAACTTACAGTGCAGGTACAAATGATTCATTTGCAGTAGTGTCATTTCACCTGTATCATACTAAATATCATAGCTCTCATCCAATCAGGACTAAAACTCAAAAGAATCAGGGAACATCCAGAAACAAGGACAGTCAAGCGCTCTTTTAAAATATTAGTACTATTAATTTTAGACATTAACGGAATATGAAAATGTGAGTTAATCTAAATCTTCTGAAGAAGGTTAAAACTTTTTATGAAGTGTAATTCACAACCTTTCCTCCAAAAGTCAGCACTTTTAGAAGTGATTAAGAAGGACAGAGCTAAACTCTGAGTCAAAACCAAGAGCATCCCTGAGAAATCTGGGATGCTGAGTATAGTTATATTTTGCATCATTCTCCATTTATAATTTGTGTTTCTGAGTGGTAGTATTCCACTATTCTACTGGAAGTGAGTGGAGTAACAATAGCATGCATGCAGATATTATGGTGATTAGATGTCCAGACTTTTGACAGGATGTGCCAATTTTTGAATAGCTTTTTTCCTTATTTTCAATGTCTCCAAATTAAGAGATATGGCATGTCTGTATGTGCGCAAGCATGTATCAGGCCTGAGAGACAGCAGTATTTTTATTATTACTCATTACAATACATATATATTACATTTATCATAACTTGGAGTGCTATAGCTTTCTAAGCTGCAAAACATTGATAATTTCTACACTATTTTTGTTTTTACTATATTTCAATGTACATGGAAGCAGGTAAAGTCATGCAATGCAAAGAGTTATGATCAAGGTTTCCTGACATAAACAGGGAAGCTGTGTGTCCTCATGGATGTCAAGATTTCTTCTCCATATCTTTGCTCTCAAGGTGAATTTTCTGACATACATTGCCTTGAATAAATACAGTTCTGGTTGTGGTCAAAGACCTGATCATAATCCTCATTGTAGTGCATTAAACATCACAACTATGCTCTAAAATTGGTAAAAAGACAGGCTTGTTAAGCATCTCTCTGACCTCAGTGCTGTTAAACTCCATTTTAGCCAAATAGCTTCCCAAAGCTCTTCTTAGATGGCCATCCTCTGTCTGGAAATGGTTAATGCATTATGGATTTCTACTAAGCCTTTTTTATTGTTTTCCTTTTATTCTCTTATTTTCTCTTTCCAATCATAACCCTTGAAGTTGTGTGTTTTTGGCATGGATATCCAGATTCACTTCTCAAACTTTCCACTCAAGGTGACTTTCTCGATATCCATTCTTCAAACACATAATATCCAAGTTATGATTATAGACCTGATTATAATCCTCTAAGTACATTAAAGTTCTGTAAGAGACAAAATAAGTACATGAAAGTGTGCAAAGGATACTGCTGTGCAAAGGATACTGCATCAACATCTGACAGATAACTAGTTTGGAAGAGCCAAATATACTAAATATACAACCTATGTGTGACAAGGTTGCCTGGTCTGTCTGAGTTGGAAACATACGGTGAGGCTTAATGTGAGATCATTTCATTAGCTACAAGACTCTTTAGTTGGCTTAGTCACTTTTCTTTGAGCCTATATATTTCGCTGCTCACCCCTCAGTGGAATTTAGCAATGCCTTGCATAGATGCAGACAACTTAAAAAATAAATTTTCCCTATAAAATTTCTTCTGTAACTTTATGCAGTACACAGCTGTGCAAAGAGCAACTTATTTGCACATTGAGGAATACTGTCGCATGCCTTCAGTCATACATAATGTTGTAGTTTCTACCCTCATAGCATCCAAGTTAGCATGCTGTTCCACCCCCCTTTGTAGTTCATTTTAAAAAGACCTGACCATAGATGGGTACTTTCCCAATTTCGTAGTCGGCAACTTGATAGATATGGACATCCTGAGGCAATGAAGGAATTCTCTCATTTTCACTGATTACCAACTAATCCATAAAGAAACGGATACAGTATGTGAGACATGTTGTGATGCCCCTGCACTGGTCCAGTATTCAAGGAGCCTTAATCCTCACCACTAGCACCAGTGAGGGAAGTGCAGATTGGGAGGATGACAAGTACACACACAGTAATGTACAATTTCCTTTAAAAGCACACAGAGATTGCAGTACGTCTGGGGCTAGTTTCTTCCTCTTTCTCCAGGTCCCCAGTATGACTCCCCACTGGCACAGCTATAGGATTAAGATCTCAGACAAGTGGTCAAGCCAAAAACTCTAGCACCCTCTCTGTCCAACCAGTGTTTCATGTCCCTGCCCAAGTAGCTGACACACACACACTTTGAGATTTGATTTATATACAAACACACACACACACACACACACACTTCATGGAAAGGCTGGCACAGGTTTACTAACTATGCACCCTTCTCCCCAGACTAAAAGGCAGTTATCACTGCCACCAACCAGCTCTTTATCAGCTACTATAAGGCCCTTCCCAAAGGGTGACCAATTCTACTGTGTAATGTTACTGTTATCCAAATGGTAAGTGTGACCAACAGCAAGGCTATTGGAGTAGCCTATACAGTGTCACCAAGTACATACGCAAGTAGTCTAAGAGCTTAAATATCTCTAAACAAACCAGCCACAATTAAAAGGTTTAAATATATTAGCATTGTCTCCTCACAGTAAGATGTTGTCCTGTTCGATTCTCAGCTAGAGCGTCTTCTGCGTGGAGACATGCGTGAATGGGCGTGCCTTCATTGAAGGTTGTGCGTCAGGGCTGGTAACTCGGCACGTAAAAATCCATTACCAAACATTAGCGGACCGGAGTTCCGCTGTGTCGACCCCTAAATGGGATAAGCCAAAAGATAACAACAACAACAACAATAATAAATAATAAAAGAACAAGACAATACTCAATAACTCAATACAGTGACTACAGAGTTCAGAATGACAGGAAATATTTAAAACAACATTGCAGAACAGTCTAAAATAAATACAGAAAATATCTCAGCTAATCTTTCTGTATTCCTATCTATCACTAAGAGAAATCACTGTACCCTGGTTACTTACTGTTAGCAAGGTAAATGGAGATGAGTGGATGTTCTTGCCAGGTCCAAAACCAAACATGAAATGCCCAGACTCACTCTCTGAGATAGTTCTTAAATTACTATCAAACGTTACTGCTGGGTTAGCTGGGTGATATAACTACCTGTCATCTGACTTCAGTTCCAAGGCTAACAGATACCAACAGACTAACATTTTTCAAAATGTTAATCTGTCAGAAGTTTGCCTGGAACTGGAAGTTGTAAAACAATTAATGCTTTTACATTTGAATCCTAGCATTTATTTCTCTCCAGGACAATAGAAAAAACTTCTAGCTGTAGACATCCTGTTTTTTGCTGAAACCTGAGATAACACAATTGTAAACAATTTTAACTTATTTTCTTGAGAGTTTGCAAGTTAACTCTGTATGTTCCAGCTACTACTATTAAGACATACATTTGCACAGGCATGTAGTTTACATCCATTTCTGGTCTTTCCCAGTAGGGTACACTGTGGTTACATTCTTGAAACTCATTACATACCATACAGTTCAACACACACTTCTGCATCAGTAGTTTAATATCCACATAAGATATAGTTCTCTTACATTTGTAAGACAAGCCTATGGATCATATTAATGTTCACAAATGACATATGATTATGTACAAAATTCCAGCTAGCTGGGCTGGCAGCCTCAAGACCCCCCCCCCCCGAAAACTCAAGCTAGTTTTTCAAGTGACCCTTGAGAAATGTTGCTTGAGAGGGTTGAGCCTATCTGGGAATACCTTATCCCACTACAGTGCTGTACTGTCATATCATATGCTTGCAACCCTAGGCTCCACCTTAGTAACTTGGCATTTTGCTGGCTGACTTGATGTAGCCATGTTAAGGGATTGCGGTCTGTAACTACAGTGAACTTCCTTCCATACAGATAAGGCCGACGTTTCTGCTGTGCCCACACCATGGCTAGACATTCCTTTTCTACAGCTGTATAGCATTCCTCCCTGGGTTGGAGCCTATGACTGAGATAAACCACTGGGTGCTCTTCTCCCTCTAAAGAAATCTGGCTAAGCACAGCCCCCACCCCGTGGTTTGAAGCATCCACTGGCACAACAAATTCTTTGCCGTAATCTGGACTGGAAACACATGAGGTCATCCCAAAGCTTCTTTAAGCTTCTGGAATGCCTGCTCACATGCTAGGGTCCACACTACCTTATCTGCCCTGTTTTTCCTTGTCAGGTCTGTGAGGGGAGGAACTATGGTACTATAACTGACAACAAACTTTCTGTAGTACCATGCTGTCCCTAAAAATGCTCTCACCTGCTTTTTGGTAACAGGTGCAGGCCATGTCTGAATGGCTCCTACTTTGGCAGGTTCTGGCCTGATCTTACCACTTCCCACTCTATGTCCCAGGTAGGGGAGTTCTGCTATACTCACCTGACATTTCCTGGGCTTAATGGTCAACCCTCCCTTTGTAGTCTACCCAGCACCTTCCTGACATTGTGTAGGTGCTCTTGCCAGGAATGGCTGTAGATGGCAATATCATCTAGGTAAGCAAGGGCAAAATCTCCTGCTCCTGCTAGGATACAATCTAACAGCCTCTGGAAAGTAGTTGGGGCATTTTTTATCCCAAATGGCATCCTTGTGAACTCATACAAGCCAAAAGGAGTCACAAACACTGATCTCTCTCTAGCACTGGGAGTCAATGGCACCTGCCAGTAGCCCTTGGTAAGACCAATGGTGGTAAGATACTTAGCCCCACCCAGCTGCTCTAGGGCTTCATCTGTCCTAGGTATGGAGTAAGCATCTGACTCTGTGTGTCTATTTAATTTCCTGTAGTCCACACAGAACCTGGTGCTGCCATCCTTCTTTGGTACCAGCACCATTGGAGAGGCCCAGGGACTACTGGACTCCTGAATTACCCCTAGTTCCAATATTTCCTGTATCTCCTCCCTCAGAGTCTGTTTGACTCTCTCAGGCACCTTATAAGGGGCCTGCTAAATAGGCCTTTGGGGTCCTGTATACACATGGTGCTGCAGCAGGTGGGTGTGTCCTGGATTTCCAGTGAGCATGCCCACAAACTCCTGTAACACTGCTTGGATTTCTCAAACCTGGGTGGGGGATAGCTGCTGGGACACTGCTACCCCATCCACTGAGGTGTCAGTCTGAGCACCACTGAGGAGATCAGTCACTAGAGCCCTCTCAGACTCCTCTTATCATCCATTGCATATATTCAACACAAGGGCCTCCCTATCATGGTAAGGTTTCATCATGTTAAGATGGTACAATTTGTGGCCCTGCCTCCTGCCTAGCAGTTCTATCATGTAGTTAACATCACTGACCTTCCTTACTACCTTGTAGGGATCCTCCCAGGCTGCCTGCAGCTTGTTGTGTCCGACAGGAATGAGAACAATTACCTGATGCCCCACAGCATACTCTCTATCTCGAGCATTCCTGTCATACCAGACCTTTTTCTGTTGTTGGGCTTCTGCCAGGTTCTCCTGGGCCAAGCCCATGAGTGCCATGAGCCTTATCCCGAGGTTTAGGACATATGCCACAACAGACTCCTTGTGGGATTCACACTCACCCTCCCACTCATCTTGTATTAAATCTAGAGGCCCCTCACCCTATGCCCATACAGCAACTCAAAGGGTGAAAAACCTGTGGATTCCTGGGGAACCTCTCTGTAAGCAAACAACAGATGGGGCAAATATTTGTCCCAGTCCCTCTTAAACTGGTCTTCAAATGCCCATAGCGTAGTCTTGAGTGGAAAGTTTAACCTCCCAACAAGACCATTAGTCAGGAGATGGTAAGGGGTGGTCTTTAGGTGCTTCACCCCACAGTACTTCCACAGACAAGCCAGTAGGTCTGACATGAAATTGGTACCTCTGTCAATCAGTATTTCATTTGAGAAACACAGGAAATTACAGACCCATAAATTTGACTAGTCTTATATGTAAGTCCATGGAAAGAATAATCATGGGTCTGATAAATAATGTCATAGGAAATCTCTGGAAAATTTTGACTTTGTCAAGGGCAAGGTCATGCTTACTGAATCTGGTAGATTTCTTTGAGAAAGTCGCTAAGGCCATGGACAGCAGTAAAACAGTGCATACTGTCTAGCTTGACCTGGCCAAGGCATTTGACACAATTCCCCATTGAGGTATTACAAATAAACTTATAAAACTGGACATAAATCCCTAGATCAACAGATGGATATCCAATTGGCTCATGGACAAGACACATTTGGTTAAAGTGAATGAATCCAGAGGCCATTTACTAGTGGTATGCCACAGGGCTCAGTGCTGGGACTACTCCTTTTCAGAATAGACTTCTTTTGAAGTCAAGGCTAATATGGAAGGCCTCTGGATGATAAATTCTGCCAACAACTGTAAGCTGAGAGCAACCACTGACTCTGCCAGTGATGCAGACATCATTTAGGAGGGTCTAGGTCAGACAAATGATTGGTGTCAGAACCATGTCCTAAAACTCAATGTGAAAAAAGGGAAGACAAATACCCCTCCCTGCAAATTACATCATCAAAAGCAGACCTCTAAGAGTAGATTCGGAGGTGGGAGAACTAGGTACACAAATAGATAGTAGCCTTAACTTTGGCCACCATATATACACAGTGGTGAGGAAGTCCTTTTATGTTGTACAACTTATAAGTAAAGGTATGCCATCCAGATCCAAGGAAATTATAGTCCCGCTCTACTCAGCCCTCATTAGACCAATAATCGAGTACAATGCGCCATTTGCCATGAAACTGACTGGGCACTTACAGCAGCTGAAGTGACGTCAGACATTTCTCACAAAGAAAATATAAGGTGTAAACAATATGAACTATGTGGATAGACTAAAAGCCCTATCTATTTACTATGTCTCCTATCAACTGTTAAGAGGTGACCTGTGCCTCACAAATCCAGCCCTGATGGAGCTGCTATGCATCCACGAGTCAAACAGCAGGAGTGTCACCTGATCTAGAATCTAAACTTAGCGACTTAAGCAAAACATGCTGGAGAGATGGATATCTGTCTCAGAGATTGCCCCTTCTTTGGAACAGGCTTCCTATGCACCTTAAGTAGAGCCCTTCCCTGGTCCTCTTCAAATGCAATTTGGATCAATGGATGGGGAATCACAACTTCACACCTGGGGAAGTTCCTGTGTGCCTTATGGACAGGGCAGTCTGTAAGATACTAAACGCATGGATACAAATCCATGTCATCCTCTTGTCCCAAGGGCCATATATATTAGATAATATTGGGATATATTGGCTAGGCTTGTAAGGGCCCTTTAGCTATTGCCTAGTAATCTTCTATGAACATATGAACTCTGAACTCTGAACCACATTAACTATTTCAACAGGAGGCTGTATACAGTGAATGATAAAGTCATATACAACATGTATTGGAAATCAACCTCTGCTAGTAATTTTCGCATGGCAGATGCTGCTCATCTGTCCCATGTGAGTGAGTCTGTAAGGGCATGGAAACCCTAGCATAAGGTGACTTGAGTGATAGAAGGGAGACAGAGGAATGGGATTATCAGAGGCCTATCATAAAGTGGACATTAAGTTCAGAGAAGACTTATTGCAGAAAATGTTTTATAACCATCAAAGCAGATCTGATGAAAGACAGGAGGTATTTTTTGCTCTGACATGTCCCTTTTCCGGGACAGGACCTACAGGACAGGAATTACTGGCATATACTTAAGAATAATGAGTTTTTATTCAAAACCATTAAAACCATTTTGAAGGTCACTTACAGGATCTTTCCAAACCTTAGAGATAAGCTGCCACATTTTACTCTGTATGCTAGAACACCAAAAACCAGGCCTATGATTTGGAGAAATGCCCTTGATGCACAGTACCTATTTAGAAATGCAACTTACACGTCCACTATATTAATGGACAAAAATGTGCAAATAGTATGGACTTTAACAGCTAAACATGTCAGGTCATGTACATGCCACGCTGTCCGTGCAATATGTATTATGTAGAACAAATAATCTGGAAAGTGAGGGTACATATCCTTGAACAATTGTGTGACATTAGAAATGGTTCATCTGTCATACCCACTGCCAAACATTTTAGTCCAAATCACTGTGGTGGGTGTATGTTAAAAGTGTCTGTTTTATTTACCATGAATTGTGGTTACCTTGCCACAGATGTTACACATTCCATTTATAAAAAAGAGCAATGATGTATATTTGAACTCAATAACCTACAACCTCTAGACATGAGTAATGAGTAGCTTGTAATGAAATACTGATTGTGAGTGACATGCAGTAGGGCACATTACTGTTAATGGAAAATGCATATTTCCTTCTTTTCTTTCTTTTGGGCTGTTTTGTTTTAGTGTGAGCTGTTAAAAAGTTCTACTTATATTCAGTAAACTGTGTGAATTCAGATGTAGAACAATCACAGAGCCATGGAAATTCAGGGCCTGGAGCATCATATGGTGACATTGTTAATGTTCATGCCTAGTTTTCTGTCTTACAATTCACAAGGAATTTAATGACAGAGTAACTTTTTTCTATAAAATATGCCTACTGCTATTATCTGTTTCAAACTAAGAAAGCTGACAGTGTGAGGTGAGGTGCTAGTTTTGTTTTAAGTAATAAAGGCTTTTATATCCATGCATTTTGTATCTGCGGTGGTGGTGCTGCGGTAGCATTGTTGCCTCACACTAAGACGTTGTCCTGTTCGATTCTCAGCTAAAGCATCTTCTGTGTGGAGACATGCGTGAATGGGCATACCTTTGTTGAAGGTTTTGCATCAGGGCTGGCAACTCATCATGTAAAAATCTACTGCCAATCATTAGCGGACCGGAGTTCCTCTGTGGCAACTCCTAACTGGAAAAAAATGAAAGACACAACATATCCATGCATTTTGTAGCTTTTGTGAAATATTTAGGAAACTAGGCCCAGTACATTGATTTAAGGATTTTACGCCCATGGAGTATTTACTTATGTTATTTATTAATTTATTTTTTTTATTTTATTTTTGGTTTATTGTAAGCTAGCACTGGCAAGCAGAGATGTTCAGCTCAGATGTAAGCAATGGTATGAGCCAATAAATTGTTTTATCAACTCAGACAAACTGTACTTTATCTAGCACTGTGAGTTAATGACATGCTATAAAAGCAGGCATGTGAATAAGCCCAAGTAATGCACAGGCAACATTCAACTGTATCTCATTATAAGGCGCATTCCATAATCTGACTCTTAAAAAGTTTGTGTTCTTCACTGTTTCATATGTATAATCTCTCTCTTTCTTTCAGTGTTAAGAATTTTTTAACTACTATCACTGATAAATTTTGGCACGGAAGGTTGAGTTGGTGCTTCACAGTAAGAGGTTCTCAGGTTTGATTCTCATTCGGTGGGCTTTCAGTGTGAAATCTGTATATTCTTCCTCTGTTTACATGGGTTGTTTTCTGGCTACTCCAATTTTCTCCAACATTACAAGGACATGTAATTAGACTGGACACACTAAATTGACCGTAGGTGTAAGCAGCATTCTACCTACTCCAAGGATAATGCCACGATATTAGCAAAAAATAATTGACTTCAATAATTGGTTTAGTTTTTGGCGTCATTCAAAGGGGGTCCAATATCTGTCCCCTCTAGGGTTTGGAAGAACAACCTCTGCTGGGCTAGCCACACAGCAGTGCAAACACTGACTGTAGATGATTGTCATTGTTGATGTGACACCCTAACCTCATGTGCAAAATGGGAAAAATGGCATTATGGATGGATGGATGGATCAAATATAAATAAATCATAAATTAAATCAACAAAATAACTTGTTTTAAAATTTTAGATTTACACATTTTAACCATGCTATGAACTCCCTTGCTGAAGTTTTTGTAACTGTTCCACATTTTGCATATTTCTAACATTATTAGAGGGCACATTCCACATTTTTTGGGTCGGGATGAAAGGATGAGATCTGTGAATATATATCATTATTCTCAGTTAGAACGTCTTGTGTGTGGAGACATGCATGAATGGGCGTACGTTCGTTGAAGGTTGTGTGTCAGAGCTGGCAACTCGGCACATAAAAATCTACTGCCAATCATTAGCGGACCGGAGTTCCGCTGTGGTGACCTCTAACCGGAAAAAGCCGAAAGACACAACATATATTATTAACTCCGAGTGCCAGGTATGGTCACTGACTGACTCTTTTCTGAGAGTTGTTTTGAGAAAGTGCATTAAAGGGCAATACTAAAATTCACTTTCTGAAGACACTTGACATGTTTATGTTTTATGAATTAGCTACAGGGACTCTTTCCAAAGTTCATTATAACCTGATGGATTCACCTGGCCATGTAATGTATCAACCATGGGATAGATTAGTTCTGGTGTGGACTTTTTTATTGCTTTTTAAAGCACAGGTAAGTGAGAATGGAATCTTATGTCAGACACAGCTAACATTTGACTCAGAATGTAATTTCACTTGTTTGGCAAAATGATTTTTATTTGGTTTAGATGGATTCAATCTGACTATAAGCTCAAAACAAATATAGTTTGGAGGCAGTTTCAAAATATACATGGAAAGGATTTTTGCACTTTTGTCTGACATAGTTATATTGAATTTTGTGGTAGATACTTTTTGCAGAATATGGGAAGTAGAAATGGAGGCTAGTTTTGTCCCTAACTACACTAATATTTGTTATGTGTTTTAATAAATCAGTATATATACGGTACTACATTTCACACTGAGTGTGTAGTCTATTGCAAATATCATAATGATGATTTATTTATAGGGGCTTTTCTTCCTAGTTTGAGTTGGTATTATTTTTGTTTTTGTTGTTGTTATTATTATTGTTATTAATGTTGTTGCCGTTAAACTTTGCAACAAATCCATTTTGGATTGTTGCTTGCTGTAATTCTAATGGAAGCTGAGATTACATTTTGGATATGATACTGGTAGGGGAGTCAGTTTTGCATAGCATCATTGCTTCACAATATTTTCACTACCAGTACTTTAACTCTCCACACCTGGATCCATTCTACCCTATGAAGAGCTAGTCTGAACCAAAAGCATTGCTGGGAGAAAGTGCATGCAGTGGTGGAAAGACTTGCAAACAGGGATTACCCTAAAGGTTGTATAGAATAACACAATTCCAAGACAATTTTGTAACAGTATATGACCAAGAGAAGTTACAGAGAAAATAATAGAGAGGGAGAGACAGACAGACAGATGGAACAGGAAGCTGCAGACACTTTGCCCATGGCGATTACATATACTGAGTTAAAAACTTTAAATACCCGTATCAAGATTCAAAAAGGATTAGTATGAAGAAGAAACCTTAGCACAGAAGGATTTTTACATCACACTAAGCCTTTCTGATTTATAGACCACCTTGCCACTGAGGTGATACTCCTCATGAGGGAGTTGGTGCAGATGGTGGCCACATGGTCAAAGCTGCTTGCTAATGCAGCAGTCCAGGGAAGTGGTTAATTAAACATAATTACAATATATAGAGAAAGAAAGAATGAAAGATGAGTGTCTTCATTTCTTGATCAGTTTTTAAATTAATTTCAGCTGTCTCTATTGATTTTGCTAAGGTCTTTAAACCTACATTAGTAATTCCAGTACATAGCTGTACTGCATTTAGTTGTTTTAGCGGTGAAAGTGTTGTTGTAAAACCATAGTTTTATTGTTATGTACTGAATGTACTGTCAGGTTACTGCATGACTAATCTTTTCCATTACCGCAGTTCCAGGCCAGTCAGCTCAGAGCCAAGGGTATAATTGCACCCCCCCCCAACCTACCCACCCTGTTGTACTTCCCTCTCTCTCTATGTTTATTGGCTGCTGACAATAAGCACATAAGTTTCATTTTGCAAAGTCTCTTCCCCTTAAACTGCTCAACAGGCTAAAGACCTTTGATAAAATTGCCTAATATTGAGTACGTTACTGTTTGCACTGACTTTAGTATTAAATTAGTTGCTTAATATAATTAGTTTACTGATTCTTGCTGATGGCAGAAGAAGGTGTCCAGACTACTACTTTTGCATTGAACTTTAAATACTCAGAAGCAAGTCCACCCAAACATTATGGTAAACAGCATCATGGACCAGTACTTCCCCACAACTTCTGTAACCAGCCTGAGATGGGTATCTTGAGACAGTGTAAGAATTGTCTCATGCTAACTGATGAAAATCTATTACTCAAAAAAGCATGACACAGTGTGTGAGAGATGCACATAAATAATATGTTTGTAGGCAAACATCTCAAGCAGAGTAAACTCAGACACCAAAACTGTCAGCAGTACACCACATACCACACCTCTCCAAGGCCATCACAATACACATAATCCATCATATGCTGAAGTTGTAAAGATTAACTTGCCTAAACCTCAAAAACAATATGATACAGGCACAAAGTACACGCAGCCAATTAAGTCCTCCTCCAACACATAGCACAAGGAGTCCCAAAGTCACATATGCTGATCCCTAGGAGCAGGCATTGGTCCAACCAAATATTTTTGTTACAGATGACTCCTCTGTAAGACATATAGATATGCATCTTCCCAGGCTGAAGATGAAAAGATTGACAGTTAGTTGTTTCACTTGTCTGGTGCCAGGACTCATCAGATCACACATGCACTCACTTCCATGAACAAGAACCAGAATAACTCTTTTCATAGTTCATGCCTTAAGATGTACCTCACTGGACTATATGAAGAGATACATGATGGATTTCTCAGACTGTGTGTCCAAGGCTCGTATGAGCCTAGCACTGATCAGCATTCTACCATTTACAAAGATGATGCCACAATACAAGTAAAATATAATTGACTTCATTAACTGGCTTAGTTTTTGGTGTCATTCAAAGGGGGTCTAATATTTGTCCACCTGTGAGGATATGCTTTATAGACCACACTGCTTTGCCAGGAATGGCCTGCATCTGTCCCCTCTAGGTTTTGTTAATTGGCAAAGACATTGCCCACCCTAATAGTGCCTTTTTTATGCAATGCCAACCTGATAAAACTACCAACATAATGAAGAAAGCTGAATGGTTACTGATTAATGCTAGGAGATAAGAAAAGAAACTCCACTCCCTACAAACCCTTCTCACTCTGGATGATACTGATGTCTGTGTAGTGACTGAGGCATGCAGCTGTGCAAACTTATAGCTCCTTCCACATGTTTAGACCAGCTACTGTTCTGGAGGGAAAAGAGGTGCAAGTATCTCAATCTTCAGCCAGAAGATACATCAAGAGTGATGAAGCAGCATAATCCACTAGAGGTTCGTCATGTCCAGATAAGAAAGGTCCCATATCATATGTTAGCTTGCTACAGAACTCCCTCTACACCATAGTACAGCCCCAACACCTATCTACAGGAAATGGAATCACTCAGTATTAAACCCAATACCACTCTCCTAGGTGATCTAAATTATCTGACTATATACTGGGAAAACGACACCACCACTAGTGCACATACACAGAGAATCCTGGACTTTTTCATTACAAATGCTACAGGAACAATTATTTAGAGTACCCACCAGGGGGAATAACATCTTCGATCTTGTTCTTACTAATATGGGAGCATTTTGCACTGTCCCTTACATATCTTCATCACTTGTTAGATCTGACCATAAATAAGTGTCCTTTGAAATAAAATTGAAACTAGAGATTCCCTTCCACCCAAAGTAGCTTTAGAAAATTCTTTAAGATACACTACCTACTCCTAAGTGATACATTGGCAAGCTCCAATCATCTACCAAACCTAGTTAACTCCATTTAATATGTGGTAACCTGCTCCACCACACTATACCAACATATAAACAGCTCCTTAGATACAGCTGTACCCTATAAGTAGTAGTGCAAGGCAAATCCCAGAAAAAAATGAGTGGAACCATAATATCAAAAAGCTTTACAATAAAAGGAAATTAAATTTGACCAAAAGTAAGAATAATTCCCAGAATGTTGAACCCCTGTCACTGAAATAAATAAACAATTTAGGAGCTTAATAAAACCACCAAAGCCAAGTTTGAGGTAAAATAGCTACCCAAGCCAAAGACAATCACAAGGGCTTTTTTAGTTACATCTGTAATCTCAAAAGAACAAAGCAGCAATGCACTGAGCTGAATGGTTAATGATGTTAACCACACTGAAGCTAAAAATATAGTGATCCTACTGGGCAATAAATTTAGCTCTAACTTTAATTCTCCCTCCCTCCAACTGTCCCTAAAGATATACTTGAAACTGGCTTGCCACAAGCTATCACACAAGACCAAGTCCTAAACGTTCTATCAAAAGCTCAAAATACTGCATCGGTGCATCCTGACAATACCCCTAAATGCATCTTAAACAGCATGAAGCAAGATTTAGCCACACCCGTAGCAACACTGTTCAGTGTCAGCCTCCATAAATATATTGTACTAAGCAAATGTGCAATAGTTGCAGTAATTCCCCTGCATAAGTGGGACCTTCCACAGACCCAGGCAATTACAGACCTGTATATTGGTCATTGGAGATTTTATTGTGACACACACTGATGACCCCCTCACCAGGCTGATCAAGAAAACTTTTATAGTCAGTTGCTTAACTGAGGCAAGGAACTGCCAGATCACACATGTACTCAGGACACTGAACCACAAATACCAGTATGACTCTGTCATAGTCCATGTGTGTGTTAATGACCTGAAATGTACCTCCCTGGACTGTATAGAGAGAGAGACATGATAGAGCTTTAAGATTATGTATCCCAGGCAAGTATGACCCTAGCACTGAGAAGCATTCTATAGTGTCCAAGGAAGATACCACAATATAAACAGAAGATGACTGACTTTAACCACTGGCT
Organism: Protopterus annectens; assembly: GCF_019279795.1. Lineage (NCBI taxonomy): Eukaryota > Metazoa > Chordata > Ceratodontiformes > Protopteridae > Protopterus > Protopterus annectens. Next base: position 746,694,653 of record NC_056727.1, read on the forward strand.
TAATTACTGGTGTCATTCTAAGGGGGTGCAATATTTGTCAGCTTGGGAGGACATAAGTTCATAGGTGCATACTAGGCAAATGGCCCTGGAGCCTTTACAAGTCTAGCCCATTGGATTATCCTGGCATCGTGCCACCCGACCATAGTTCCCAGTACCTCTGTTGAGTAGAGCCACTGGAGTGATCCCCGGGGTGAATTTTCTATTTCCCATCCACTTGTCAAGATTTCTCTTGAAGAGGGCCAGTGAGGTGCTCTGTTTGACATTTATGGTAAGTTGATTCCATAGCATGGGCAGTCTCTGGGTTATGAACCTGTCCCTCCAGCAAGTTCTGTTGATTGTGGTAATGAGGTTGAGGTTTCTGGAGCGTGTGATGTGCAGGGATTGGGATTTCCTTAGCTGTAGCATTTCTAACAGAACTGGGTCAGACATGGCTTTGTAAGTCAAGCAGAGATCACCTCTAAGTAGGTGATCTGAGACAGAGAATAGTTGTAGTTTTTTGAGTCTGACCATATAGGACAAGTGTTTAAGGCCTAGGTCCTCTTTGTGAGGTACTTTTGTGGCCTCTCCAGTTATTGCAGGTGTATAGTGAGGTACATGCCAAATGGGGCATTGTACTCAGTGATTGGCCTAATGAGGGATGAGTACAGGGAGAAAATGACCTCTTTCTTCCTGGATGCAAAACCCTTAGTGATGAGATGTGCCACATAGAAGGACTTTCTGACCACAATGGCAATATAGTGGTCAAAAGAGAGGTTGCTGTCAGCCTGTGTTCTCAGATCTCTTATAACGTCTTCTGTGTTCAGTGGACTACCGTTGATGGGGTAATTCATGGGAATCGTGTTTTTCCCAAAGAGGATGATGATGCTTCTTTTGGCGTTGAGCTTAAGGCCATGGTTTTGACACCAGCTGTTGGTCTCAGTGAGGCCTTTTTGTAGGATGTCAACGTCACTTGGGGAGTTAATAACTTGCAATTGTCTGTGAACTTTGTCAGCCAGAGTCCCTTCGTGTTGGTCTGGACTTCAGAGAAGAAGATACCAAACAGGAGAGGACCCCAGGACCAAACCCTGTGGGACTCCACTCGTGACTGGTCAGCAGTCTGACTTGGAGTCAGCTACATTCACACTGTGGGTTCTATCTGTGAGCCAGTTTGCAACCCACCTAGTGATATAGGAGTTGATACCTAGCTTAGTGAGTTTTTCTAGGATTCCTGAGTGGGGAATGGTATCAAAGGCCTTGGCCAGATCAGGGTAGGCTGCATGAACCACCTTGCCTTCATCCACAGCTCTGTTGACTGACTCAAAGAAGTCAACCAAGTTAAGCAGGCATAATCTACCCTTCATAAAATCAAACTGTGTTGGATCCAGAGTTTGGAGATTCCCTGTATCCTTGTTTAATAGTTCCATGATGATGTGCTCCATAGCTTTGCATATCAGACTCGTCAGGCTAATGGGGCGATAGTTCCCAGGGTCTGTAGTCACTCCTCCTTTGTGGAGAGGGATGACTGTAGCAGTGCACCATTTGGTAGGGACAAAGCCTGAGGTGAGGATGTGATTGAAGAGGGCACACAGGTGATGCGCCAGTTCATTCTGTAGTTCATGCAGAATACAGCCAAGGATACTGTCAAGCCCCATTGAAGCTGTATTCTTGGCCTTGGACAATGCTGTTTTAACCTGTGCAGCAGTAATACTGAGTGCCTGGAAATTTACTGGTATTGTGATTGGTCCTTTGGGGGGGGGGGTAAAGTTAGCACTGAATCTGTTGGCCAGTATATTAGCAATATCTGTTGGCTTGGTATAGGAGCTATCATTGTGCAGTAGCTCAGAGCAAATCTGGGTATTGCTGTGGAGATTCTTTACATAACTATAGAAGGCCTTGTGCTTGTCTTTACTATCTGCTACAATTCTGCTTTCATAGCTAGCTTTAGAGTATTTGATGAGGGATCTCAACTTTTTGTTAAGGCTGATAAAGGAGTTTTATCAGTCTTGGGACTTCACCTTATTCTGCGTCAGTTTCCTCCTTCTGTTGTAGAGTTTGTTTATGGCAGGAGACCACCAGATTGGCTTCCTTTTTTTGGAGGAGAGCATCTTGATTTTATTGGGTATGGCGAGATCTATGCATTTGTGTACATGTTCGCACAGTGCATTGGTATATGATTCGGTGGTCATGCAACTATTCTCCATTTGCATGGGTGCCGTGATGTTAGCCACTTCTGTCTTTAGGAGCCCAAAGTTAGCCTTGGAGAAGTTTTTCATGGTGGTTACTTTTGGGGGGGGGGTTTCCAAGGTGATTAATTTGTGGCCGGATCTAACCAGGGAGGAGCTGACTATTGGTGTAGAGCAACAGTCATCCATGTTAGCAATGACCAGGTCAAGGATGTTGCTACCTCTAGTGGGGGTAAGAATGAGCTGGTCCAGGGCACTGGAATTAATGAAATGCCAGGAAACATTGGGCAAGTGTATTGGTACATGAGCAGTTTTCCCAGTTAATGGAAGAGTAGTTGAAGTCACCCAGTATGAGAGTGTTAGGTTGGACTCTAAACATTCTCTAGGGTGCTTAGGAACATGGAGTGTGAGTCTTGGGACATGGTTGAGGACCTATAGCAGGCTATGACCTGAATCGCTGTCTTACCCAATGGTAGCCGCACTTGAAGCATCTCTGATGCATTATGTTGGGCTACTAGTCTGGAGTTGTGCACATCCTTTATGAATAGGGAAACACCACCACCTTTGGAGCTTTGGACTAAGTTCTGGGGCCAAAAGGTGTGGAATGAGTTATAGCCTGGTAGTGCAAGGGTGTTTTCTGCTGCCTTGAACCTGGTCTCTGTTACAGCACAAATGTCAATGTCCTTCATTTTAAGGAGTGCTGTGAGTGCATTTTGAGATTTAGACTTCTAGCATTGATCAGCATGACCCTCAGATTGCATTTGTTTGTAACTGTTAGGGTAATCAACAGACCACACTTCTTTGCCAGGGATGATCTGGACCAGTCCTCACTGGGCTTTCAGATGCTGGCCAAAACATTATCCAGCCCTATAGTGCCTTTTTAGGCAATGCTAACCTGATAAATTTTCCAACACAGTAAATTCTACACAAGATAAACTAAAGGTGTTACTGCTCAATGCCAGCAGCCTCATCAAGAACCTGTACTCCCTGGAAGTACTCTTCACCCTCGAGATTATTGACATCTGTGCAGTTATTAGGACATGATTTAAAGCCATGGAAGGCATCCAGGCAGAATAAGGCAATAATACCTTCCACACATTTAGACTAGCTACTGCACAAAAAGGGACAAGAGCTTTTATGTAGATGTAGCCATCTACATAAAAAGTAAGCACACAATATGACATGCTTGAGCTACTCCATGTTCAACTAATGTTTTGTAAAATCCCAATAGCATATGCTTTCTAGCTGTAGGTCCCTGTCTATGACCCAGAATAATCATACCACATACCTGAATGTACTGGAGTCCCTCACAATCATTCACATTCATTCAGAATAACACCATTTCCATGGGTGATTTTAACTATTCCATCACAAACTGGAAAATAAAAATAACCACTAACATGCAGGCTCAAATATTCCTGCATTTTTAGAATGCAAACACGCTGAACCAGATATTCTGCATATACTATTAAAGTTGGTAATATCCCGGAACTGGTACTCACAAATATGAGGGAATGTTGCCCCTCATGTAGTGTCCTTAATGGACATAGCAGATCACAAAACATCAATCCTTGAAATTAATATAAAGGCTGAACTCGGAGCAAACCCCAGAAACTTTAGCAACTTTTCCAAGGCTAACTACCTTCTATTAATTGAAGGCATAACTAAATTCCAAGCCCCCCCTCCAAATTCACAGTACATGGTAGCCTATGCAAAAGTATACCTCACAACACTGTGTGTGAGGTATTAAGTAGAATTTTCTACAGCTGTTTATCATCTGGTTGGGTTTGTTTGTTCTGATTTTTGTTTTTTACCCTCCCTCCCTATTGGTATCCTGTTTTTATACTTGGTGGTTTTGCGGTTGCCTGCCTTTACTGTAAATTTGATCTGGGACACTCCTCCTAGTCTAGTGTCATTACCTCATTCTGCCTAATCCAGAGAGAACATTTGAGAAGGCCAATGCAGTTAATTTCTGCTCCTCCTTTCCCCTTTAAAAAAAAAAAAAAAAATTCTGAGCTTGTTTCCTGCCTTTCCTGTAAGTTGTCTAGTCCAGATACAGATTTGCTGTATCCAGGACTGTTTGTAAGCTTCTGAGCCCCCAAGCCTTTCTGTGTTGGAGGGACGCCTTCTAGCTTAATTTTGTTTCTTAGAACTAGCCAGGTTTCTAGTTTCAGTACTCAAATCTGTTTCTTTGAGCTCAGCAGTTGTTCAGAACTCATTGTAAGCACAAGTTACTACAGCACTCAACTTTCCCCCCTTGTCTAGAGGAAAACAGTTTTTAGTACTTAATAAATAAGCACCTATCCAGGCATGTCTAATGGTCAGCTCCCGGTGTTTTTTCTGTCTACCTGATGAATCTGGGCATCTTGGGGCAATGCAGCAAATGCCTCATGTACACAGACAACCCACTCCTCCTACCACCCAACACTATAACCTGTGAGAGATGCACTTATATAACCAAACTAGAAGCAAAGCTCTCTTCACCCAAGACTGGACTAGACAGTCAAGAGGAGAAGGTAAACACTTGCACCACACCACACTCATCACATATTCCCTCAAAATATACATCACCAAAACACACACACAGAAACACAAAATACACACTTACATTTGTGGACTCTCAAAAAATATCTACCCAAGGAACAGAGACCTCTAAAGCAGAAATGCAAGCAACCTCCACCCCCCAACACAACCCAAATGACACATAGCCCACAAGCTCAGTGTGCAACTCGACCACATCCCATAAGGCATGACAACGTACCCAACACTCTAGTCATAGGTGACTCTATAGTCAGGCACACTGATGTTCCACTCACCAGGCTGAACAAGGAGAAAGTTACTGTCAGGTGCCAGGATCCGCCACATAATGCATGCACTCAGGTCACTCTACAGCAAGTACAAATATGACTCTGACATTGTCCATGTTGGTGTGAATGACCTGAGACATACCTCCCTGGACTACATGAAAAGAGACATGGAGGAGCTGTCTGATCTTGTAGCCCAGGCAGGTATGACCCTAGCCCTGAGTAGCATCCTGCCATCACCCAGAATGATACAACAGTACAAGGACAAAATGACTGACTTCAACAATTGGTTAAGCTTCTGGTGTCATTCTAAGGGGATCCAGTATCTGTCTGCCTGGGATGATATGATCGACAAACCATGATGCTTTGCCAGAGATGGCCTGCACCTGTCTCCCTTGGGATTCCGGACACTGGCTAAGGCTCTTGCCACCCCTATAGTGCCTATTTTAGGTCTAGATTCAAATGACAAATTCACCACCATAACAGGTACAAGAAAGCATAATCTGAGGGTAATGCTACTTAATGCTAGAGGTCTAAACCTCAAAATGCACTCACTCGAGGCACTCCTTAAAATGGAGGGCATCGACATCTGTGCAGTGACAGAGACCTGGTTCAAGGCTCCAGAGAGCACCCCTGCTTTACCAGGCTATAATTCATACCACACCTTTCGGCCACCTAACCTGGACCGAAGCACTAAAGGCAGAGGAGTGTCCATATTCATTAAGGATATCCACACCTCCAGGCTAGTTGCTCAGCATGATGCATCTGAGATTATCCAAGTGGAACTAACTCTGGGCAAGACCGCAATGCAAACTGTAGCTTGCTACAGATCCCCCAGGATTCCCACTACTCATTTCTTGATACACTGGGAAATATTAGGATACAACCTAATACCCTAATAATGAGTGATTTCAACTACCCCACCATTAACTGGGAAAACTATTCATGTACCAACTCTTATGTTCAACGTTTTCTAGAATTCATAAATTCCAGTGCCTTGGGTCAACTTATCCACACCCCCAACCAGGGGCAGCAATATCCTAGACCTGGTTATTACCAACATGGGCAACCGGTGCTCCACACCAGAGGTCAATTCCTCGTTGGTCAGATCCGACCACAAGCAAATCACCCTAGACATCCACATCCCACCCCCACCCCCATTAGGGAAACTACCTTAAAAAAATTCTCCACAGCCAACTTCAGACTTCTTAAGACAGAAGTGGCAAACTTCACGACACCCATGCTGACTCACAATAGAGATACGACTGCTGAATCCTATACAATTGCACTTTATAAGCACTTACATGAGTGCATGGATCATGCAATGCCTACAAAACCAAGATGCTATCCTCCAAAAAAAGGAAGCCAATCTGGTGGTCCCCTGCTATAAACAAACTCTACAACAGAAGAAAGAAACTAAAATCTCATGATTGAAGGAACTCCATGGTCAGCCTCAGTAAGAAGCTGAGATCCCTCATAAAATCCTCCAAAGCTAGTTACAAAAGCAAAATCGACACTGATTCTAAAGAGAACCACAAAGCATTCTATGGCTATGTCAAGAATCTCAATGGCAACACTCAGATCTGCTCTGAGTTACAGCACAATGGCACTAAATATACAGAACCAACTGATATTGCCAACAACCTGGCAGACAGGTTCAGTGCTAACTTTACCCCTCTCTCATCCCCTAAAGGGCCCATCTCTATACCGGAAGAATGCAAAGTACCTGTAATCACGGCTGCACAGGTAAAAAAACACAATCTCCAAAGCCAAGAACGCAGCATCCATGGGACCTGACAACATCCCAGGCTGCATTCTACATGAACCACAGAACAAACTGGCACCCCACTTAAGTACCATGTTCAATTATAGCCTCACCTCAGGCTTTGTGCCCACTGAATGGTGCACAGCAATGGTTATCCCACTCCACAAAGGGGAAGCCACCATGGATCCCGGGAACTACCGCCCCATTAGCCTAATGAGCCTGGTCTGCAATGCTATGGAGCATATCATCATGGAACTTGTAAACAATGACATTGGTAATCTCCAAACTCTGGATCCAACCCAGTTCGGGTTTGTAAAAGGTAGATCATGTCTACTAAACCTGATAGACTTCTTTGAAGCGGTCACCAAAGTCATAGATGAGGGTAAGGTGGTTCACACAGCCTATCTAGATCTCGCCAAGGCTTTCAACACCATTCCCCACTCTGGAATTATAGACAAACTCACTAAACTAGGTATAAAACCTATGTCACAAGATGGGTTGCCAGCTGGCTCACTGACAGAACCCACACTGTGAAAGTAGCAGACTCTAAATCCAACTTCTGACCAGTGACAAGTGGAGTACCACAGGGTTCAGTCCTAGGTTCTCTCCTGTTTGGTATCTACTTCTTTGAAGTACAGGCTAACACAAAAGGTCATTGGCTAACAAAGTTCACAGATGACTGCAAACTAGGAGCCATAATCAAAACTCCTAACAATGTGGACATCCTACAAAAGGGCCTCACTGAGACAGAAGCCTGGTGTCAAAAAGCCATGGCCTCAAGCTCAATGCCAAAAAAGTGCATCGTCATCCCTTTTGGTAAAAACTCTTTTCCCATGAACTACCACATAGGCAGTAGTCTACTTAACACTGAAAGTGTGATAAGAGACCTTGGGACACAGGTGGACAGTAGTGTCTCCCTTGATAATCACATCGCCATAGTAGTCAGGAAATCCTTCTACATGGCACACCTCATCACAAAAGGTTTCTCATCCAGGATAAAAGAGGTCATTGTTCCCCTCTACTCATCACTCATTAGACCCATTATAGAGTACAACGCCCCTTTTGGTATGTACCTCACAAGACATCTACAACACCTGGAAAGGCCACAGAAATACCTCACCAAGAGGATTATCAGCCTCAAAGAGATGCCCTATGCAGACAGTCTCATAAAACTCCAGCTTTACTCTGTTACATATCACCTACTCAGAGGTGATCTCTGCCTAACCTACAATGCTTTGTCAAACCCAGAGCTGTTTGACATGCTCCACGTAAAGAATTCCCAATCCCTCCAAGCTACACGCTCTAGGGACCTAAACCTTGTCACCACAATAAACAGAACATGCTGGAGGGATAGATTCATGTCCCAGAGACTTCCCATATTCTGTAACAAACTATCTATCTATATCAAACAAAGCTCCTCATTAGCACTATTCAAGAAAAATCTTGATGATTGGATGGAAGATAGGAAATTTACCCCCAGCGATCACTTCTGTGGCTCTGCTTGACAGGGGCACAGGAAAATAATTTTCTTGGGTGGCAAAAACCAGGGTACCATTTGGCTAGGCTTATATAGGCCCTAGGGCCAATAGCCTACTACCTACCTATGAACCTATATTAAACCCTGTACAGTCCTGTAAATAACTGTAAAGGAAAGTACAGTTGTGTACACTTACCATAAATGTAGATGTGCAAGTGTATTCACTGTTGCAGTCCTGACTTATGGGATGTCATGCAGTGTAAGCCCTTGGCCAACCCAACTACCAGAGTAAAAATCTCCCTCCTCCATTGGCTGGCTGATGTCTTATCTGACATCAGGATGCTTGGGTATATAGGGAGCCGCAGATGCCATGATATCAGTTTTTTCTTGCCCCAGAGAAGGTATAAGCCCCCAGGATGAACAATAAGCAAGGGCCTATGATAGAAACTAGGCCAGTAAGGAGGAACACCAAGAGGGCCACTGTCTTGGGAAGAAGATTGAAGCAGAGTACTACAGTAGGCAAAGGGGGAAAGGGTGAGGGAAAGAAGATTGCAACAGTGAGTACAACTGAACATCTACATTTATGGTAAGTATACACAATTGTGCTATGTTCGTCGTGTTTCACTGTTACAGTCCTGACTTGTGGGAAGATTCCCAAAGCTTAGTTGAGAGTGGAAGGAAGATTATGGAGAGGAGATGATGCCCTGGAATGCAGTGGTAAATCATGCTGTAGACTTGGAGAAGGCTAAGTGGCAGTGCTTGGTAAAGGCATGCCCAGATAACCAGGTAGCAGCTTCCAAAATGCCTTTGGTAGGGACTCCCTTTCAGGAAGGCATCAGAGGTAGCAGTGGCCCTAGTAGAGTGAGTCCTGACAGCTTCAGTTGGCTTCTTACCATGATGGCAGTAACAAAAGTAAATACAGTGAGAGATCCACTTGAAAATAGTCATTTGAAAGTGTCTTACCTTCAGAGATAGTGGCAAAGGACACAGAGTTGAGCTGATTTTTCTGAAATATTTAGTTCCATCTAGATAGTAGCAGAGTTGTCTATGCACATCCAAGGAATGAAAGATTCTCACTCCCTGGTTCTAAAAATTGGTGAATAAGGTGGTAAGTTGTATGGCTTGATTCAAGGATGCATCCGTGATGACCTTCAGCATAAAGGATAGGTTAGTCCTGAGGAATACTCTGTCTGGATGAAATATGAGAAATGGTTCCACTGCCATGAGAGCTTACAGCTCAGAGACCATCTTAGCTGAGGTGATAGCCAATAAAAGTGCAGACTTCCAAGTTAAAATTTTTAAGTCAGCAGAAGCTGCCACATCAAGGGGGGGCAGATTATTTTTTTCCAGAACAAAATTGTGGTCTCATGGAGGTGTGGGTTGCCTCCTGAGAGATCTGATGTGGATCATTCCCCTGAGGAATTGTTTCAGCAAGGGGTGTGAAAAAATAGGAGGAAGAATACAGATGTTGGTTGAAATGGCAGAGGTGTGAATTTTGATGGAAGAAAAAGATAGGCCTCTGCCAACCAGGGTAGCCAGGTAATCTAAAATTGCAGAGATATTGGCTGGATTAGGATTGAGGTCTTGCTGTTGGCACCAGATGGAGAATCTTTTCCACTTGGCTGAATTTGATTTCCTAGTACTAGGCATTCTGGCCTCTTTGAGAATGTCTTGAACTTATTTACTTAGGGCATGCTCAGAGGTGTATGCTGATGGATATCCAGGCTGAGAGTCCGAGGGTCTGCAAATTGGCACAGACCTCCCCTTGTCCTGAGTCAGAAGGTCCACTCTCTGAGATAACTGCCACATATTTTCATTAGGTAAACTTAGTAGCCGAGGATACCAGAGCTGGCTGAGACAGTCTGAGACTATCAGAATGATTCTTGGACCCCTTCTTTGATTTTTAGGAGAACCCAAGGAAGAAGAGGCAAGGGGGGATGCATAAAGGAAAAGATGAGTCCAAATGAAGAAGAAAGCACCTGTCTTCCAGGCTGTGAGCAGATTACTACTGGAACAGAATCTTTTTAGTTGAGCATTTTATTTGATGGCAGAGATGTCTATCTATGGGGGATTCCCCATTTCTGGACTATGCTGAGAAACATTTCCCGAAGCAGATGCCATTTGGATCCATCAAATTCCTGCTGAGGTGATCTGCTAAACTGTTTTGAACACCTGGAAGGGTTTGTGCTATGACGTGCAACCCCAGAGAGTGAGCTGTCACCCAGATCTGCATAGATAGCGTAACAGTGAGTGCCTCCTTGTTTATTTATGTACCACATGACTGTGGTGTTGTTTATTTTGACTAGCAGGACCCTTGGTTTCCATTTTTCTTTGAAAGCTACTAGGCCCTTTTGAACTGTCATCAGTTCTTTCAGTTTATGTGCTTTTCTCTGACCTGAATTTCCCATTTGCTTTGGGACTGAATGTGCTGGAAATAAGCCCTCCAGACAGTCTCTGAAGGATCTATGGTTAAAGTTTGACCCTGCGGGGTGAACCTGAATGGGAGACCCAGGTTTTGCGCACAAACCTGTGCCCACCATGCAAATTCCTCCTTGAGAGAAGGGCTCAGCTGAATTTCAGTCACCAGAGATTTAGAGTGCTGATACCACACATTCTTGAAGTACCACTGGAGTTTCCTCAGGTGCAGCCTGGCCAGAGGGATCATGAGGATACAGGATGCCATGTAGCATAATCCTCTGAGGAATTCCCTGGCTGAGAGGCATTGTCTCTGCATAATGTTTTGGAAGTATTGAGCCAGAAAGGATACATTTTCTGGAAGGAGAAAGGCCTTTTGAAGGGGAGAATCCAGAAGAGCTCCCAGGAAAACTATCCTGGTGGATGCATCTGTGTTGGATTTCTGTAGATTTATGCTGGACCCCAAGGAGGTTCTGAGTAAAGGCCAGATCCCTTAGGAGCTTTGATAGATTTGTGGCTTGAATAAGGCAGTAGTCTAGATAACAATACATTTGGACCCCCCCTTGCTCTACATGAGATGACCACAGGGACTAAGCACTTTATGAAAACCCTGGGAACAGTAGACAAGCCAAAGGGTGGTGCATAATATTGAAAGTGAATGGTACCTGCTCTGAAATGTAGAAAGCTCCTGCATGATTCCTCTATAGGAATGTGCAAGTAAACCAGGTTGACCATTAAGGCCTGAGCAGCTATCATCGGTAGAAGTATTTGAAGAATCAGTGTAGGACAGAGAGTGTGTATGTAACTTTAAGAAGCATTTCCAGATGTGGGCACGTGCATATAAATAGTGAGCATGAGCAGGCAGCAGTGCCATTTTGAGAGAACAGCCAGAGTGTTAACATGTATGAGTGTGGTAGTCAGTCTGTTTATAATTTTATTTAAGTGTAATTTACTAAGCCTCATTCTTGATGTGTTTGTGTGTAATAAAGCTACTTAAACTGAGCCCACAACTGTTCATCTGTTTTATCCTGACCAGACGAGTGACATGGTGTCAAAACCGGGATTGAGAGTACAACTTCCTCAAGCCACGAGGTGCAGAGTTGACGTTGAAGGTATATTGAGCAGGTTGGGTGATGACAGTGTTCAAATGATCAAAAAGGCCCAGAAATGAACTTCAGGTAACCAAAATTTGCACAAATGATTTATTTTGCAAAGAAAATTAAATGGAGCATTTATAAGCCACAAACCACATTACCAATCAAAAGAGTAGCTCAAAATGCATTATTAATCAAACAAAATGCTCAAAATGCATTATTAATTAAATGAAATGTTTGAAACTATGATATTTGATAAAACTATCAGAAATACTTATATGGGGCTCAGAATTACCCTTGGTTTGCATAACAAGCATGCTTAAAGTAAAATGAGCACAAGAAAAGTATAATTAGCATGATAAGAGGTTAAATGGGCATAACGAGTACAGTAAAAGGGCAAAATAAGCTTAAAGAGCAAGGCGACTGCATGTTTTTTTAGTAAAAGACCGTGTCTGGGCATAAACTACTATTTCACATCGAACAAAGCCATTCAAGGCATAACTACAATTGTTCAAAGTACCTCAGAGTGTGCAAAGTGTTTGCAGAGTGTGTGCTTGATTACGGTGCAATTATTTCAAACAGTTTGCTATGTGCAAACTACAGTTATATTGCAAAGTGCCATCAAAGTACAGCCATTTTGAAAAATGTTTCTTGTGCTGTGTATATTTATTTGCAAAGTACAGTCATTTCAAAGTATTTCTTACACTGATAAGAAGTGATTTTGCAAAGTACAGTGATTTTAAAGTGTTCTTGTGCTATTGAGTCTTATTTGGCAAAGTGCAGTTCTTTCAAAGAGTCTATTGTGCTACTGGGCATAATTACAAGTTCTGGCATAAAGTCCTGGCATATATATGGGTGTGTATGTTTGTATATAATTTCAAGCACCTTAACGGCTGTGTGGTGCTATAGCAGAGGCATTTTGCAGACCCAGTCCATTTGTGGTTGATCATAATATTGCAGAGAACTGGATGGTATTTCAGCAGGAATACACTATTTTCATACAAGCAGCTTTTTCTGACAAAGATACACATACACAGGCATTAATTTTGCTTAACTTAGCTGGTTCAGAGGCCACTGAAAGAGAGTGTTCATTTGCGTATGCACCAGCAGTATATGCAGGAGAAGGGGAAAACCACCATACTGTTATACCAGCTGACCCTGAGTGCATGAAACTTAAATTTAGGGAAATGTGCAACCCCCACACAAATGTTAGATTAGAGAGGTGCCTATTTTATACAAGAGACGAAAAGCCAGGTGAAACTTTTGCAGCTTATATCACTGACTTGAGAAATAAGGCTAAAACATGCAGATTTGATGATTTGAAAAATGAGTTAATAAAGGACAGGCTTGTGTGTGGTGTTAATAATGCTGCAGTGAGAAAGATTTTTCTTCATGACAGTGAATTAACGTTGAGCAAAGCTATAGAGATTTGTCAAATCCATGAGCTCACAGAAAGGCACACAAGTATGCTTGCAAGTGATAAGAGCTTAGTTTCAGCAGCCTCTAGATCAAGAGTAGACAGCATGCACTACATGGCAAACAGAAGCAGGCCTAAGCACATGGCAGCTACAACCCCTGCAAGATTCCCAGGGAGGACCCATAACTTTCTAGCAAGTTCCAAGACCAGCTCAGCAAAATGGACATGTCAGTGCAGTATAAGGGAGTCAGTAAAATCCAAGTCAAGTCTTATTGTTAACTGTCATAATTGTGGTGCCAATCATGAGTCTAAAAGAGAGAAGTGCTTAGCATTTGGTCAGCAATGCCACAAGTGTAAAAAATGGAACCACTTTCAAATGTTTTGTAAGTCAAGCAAGCCTCATTCAGTTATTAAGAAAGGTCAGTCAAAAAAGCAAGCTGATCATGAGGAAAGCTGCAACCCTACTTTCTATGTAGATGGTGTATCAGTAGTTGGTGAAAAGGTTAATGCAGCAGATTTGTTGGCACAGAATGAGGTATTTTGTTCTGTCCTGATTAATGGTAAACCCACAGAGCTCAAAGTAGACACTGGTTCAAAGTGTGATGTGATGTCAGCAAAAACATTTGCTAGATTGAGAGCTGGTGAGCAACTTAATTTGACTAATTGTGCAATGTTTGTTGCTTATGGAGAAGCACATGTCCGAGTTACAGCTTCAGTGATGCCATTTTCTCAAAGTATGCTGATGTTTTCAATGACAAGTTAGGCAAACTTCCCATTGTGCACTCCATGAAATTAGACCCAGAGGTCAGTCCAGTGGTCAAACCAGCAAGAAGAGTTCCAGTATCTATGCAGGACAAAGTCAAGGTCCAGATAGACAATATGGTGCAGCAAGATGTGATTTGTCCAGTTACAGAACGAACTGGGTAAGTGTCTTCCAAGGTAGCTGCTCACAAGAAAAGTTCAGATGAAATCAGAATATGCGTTGACCCAAGAGATTTCAACAAGGCATTAAAGAGATCTCATTGTCCAATGTGTACAGTCAAGGAGGTTGCTGCCCTGCCAAGCGCCGCTGTTTTTTCTGTCTTAGATACAGAGTTAATTTTGGCAAGTAATGGTTGATTGCAAATCTTCAATACTGACTACATTCAGCACACCATTGGGTAGATACAGATTCCTCAGGATGCCTTTTGGAATAAATTCTGCCAGTGAAGTCTTTCAGCATGCAATGGAGCAAATTTTGTTGGGCTATCTGTGTGCTATAATAGTTGATTTACTGGTTGGAGGTAATGATAAAGCAGAGTGTTAGAAAAATATGTAATAGTAATATGCATGCTTAGTGCATTTAGTGCCTTCAGGATTTAAAAGGGTTAATACATTTTTTCTGTTCACACTGCATGAATCTGCACAGCCATTAGAAACTTAACAAGAAGCATTCTATTTTCTGCTAATGTCAGCAAATAACAAGTAATTAATTTCTGCTAATGTCATGAAAATTAACAAAGGGATATTGATTTCTGCTTATGCCATGAGAAAACATGCAGCAGCTAGAAACACTGATAAAGAAAACAATAGATGCTTGAAAGTTTAAACTGTAGTCAGCATTATTTGTACTAAAGCTAGAAATGTACCTTGAATCTAGGTAAAATGTAACACATGTATTAGAACAGTACAATAGAAGAATTGAAATGCTGAAATGGACTGACATAAACCCAAGGCCAGGTTGTATTTCTCAAAATGTTTTTGCAGAATGACAGATATTTTAACTTGGTCAGCAATAAGTCTAGCAATATTTTCTGTAGAACATACAGAAAGCTGTGTCTAAGTATGTCAGCAATAGAATGTAACATTTTCTATGTGACAGGAAGAGAACTGTAAAAATATAACCTACTAGTCATTAATCATTTAGTCAAATCTTGTGCCTACATGCTTTGTCTCCTTGCTGCAAGTAATAAAGGATGCCTTGCTTGAACCTAACGTGAATTGGTCTTTGAAGTTTTTTCCTTTGACAGATTGGTCCTTTGGACCGGAACCCTCTCTTCACCTCGGATCACACGGGCCAGGTGGTTGAAACCGTACGGGGAAGAAACCCAATTGGTTCTTCTTATCTGAAAAGTCCTCAGACTGAATTGTCGTTCAAAAGAGGCCAGCCACTTTCTGATCTGTGACTGAAGGACGGGTCTCCGTGAATTGTTGATCAATCACATGGGCTCAGGTAAGGTGAATCTACTTTTTTCTGTTTTCTGTTTTAGATCAGGGACTAGATGTGTATTGTTTTTGTCAGACTGTATTTTTCTTACAAGTCAGGGACAAAAAAGATTACTGTCTTGTCATAGATCAGGAGAAACAGAATAAGTAGGCAGTCATTCTGAAGAGACTATAACAAAATCCATGGTACCACGTTAAAAAATTAAGAAAAGTTATGTAACGATAAAAGGGTAGAACAAAATGGGTAATAATTGCACAAAAAGACCCCAAGATCAGCCGTTAGAAGACTCAAAATACATGCAGTCGCAGCGCGCCGACAATATTAAACATTATTCAAAATGGATTAATAAATACAAATTCGACAGAAAATTAGAAAAAATCCTTGCTTATCAAACTTGTCAAACAGCTCAAAACTGATTCCAAAGGTCGGGTAAAAAAGCAACATAAATTAGGAATCCCTCAGGCACACAGGTGGATTGAGGAAGTAAACCGTAGGGAACAAAAGAACAAAAATTCAAAAGCAATGTTTTTAGATAAAGAGGACAATAACTTAGTAATAGCATCAGCACCTCCACCTCCCTTACTGGAATATGAAGCAAGTGAACAGGTTAGTCCACCCCCACGATATCCTGTGGTCACTGAAGAAAGATGCATTATGAAAATAAAACCGTTTAATTAGAGATCCCATCGAGACCAGGTCTCGAACAAAGGCAGGTAACTCAGATGAAGGCATCAAGTTATGGCAAATGGTTAAGAATTCATGATCTATAAGTGAAGAAGAAATATGTCCACTTATAGAAGTACCCAACCCTTAGACAGGTCAAGACAATCAGGACACAACTATTTTAGTGTACAGTCCTTGGACTCCGGAAGACATCCAGAAAGCCATTGAGGGAATTCCCCATCCAAAGGTTAATTTTAGAAAATTCTCTGAAGATTTAACAAGGAATGAGGCTGAGTTATAAATTAAATGGAGAAAAGGTAGAAAAGGTAGTTAGACAAATTGTAGGGCCAGATTGGTATATGATTAGTGGGAACTGGAATCCTCGTGATGCTGTACAAAGCCCCTCCCACATAGCAGCGCAGTATTAGATACCAGAGTAAAAGGTCTTACAGACCGCATCTCTGAAAAATGGAAACCTAGGGCAGACTGGACTTACATTAATCAATGCATCCAACAAAAAGGTGAAACTATTGACCGGTATTATGCCAGACTATTAGAGTGTTTTAATAACCACTGTGGAATGCAAGTTCCTGAAGATCAAACACAAGATTCTCCATATGAACAGCAATTAAAGAATGCATTTTTAAAGGGCAGTATTGCACCTATAAGCAGTTTTATTACAAAACATATGGTAGATCATCGTACAAGCAGGTTACAATCATTACTTGAATATGCTAGGCATGCCGAAAGGCATTTTAATAGCAAAAAGAAAAATAAAGCTCAAATATTTTCTGTAGAAGATGGAGCAGAAGTTTATGTAGTACAGTCTGGGAAAAAGGGCAAGAAAAATGCACAGGGAAACAAACAATCTGATCAACAATCAGAGGACTTTGAAGGGTGAAAGAAAAGGGGAGAATGTTCTAAATGCGGTAAAAAGGGACATTTGGCAAGGGATTGCAAGAAAAACAAGAAGGCAACAATGGAAGACAAGGATGGTGAGGACTGACTATATGGTAGTCAGGAATCACTAGAAGGGGCTAGCGAAGAAGGGATAAATGAGAATGTGATAGAGGGAGTAGAGGAAGTGCAGGAAGTTAGTGACAATGAAGAAGATGAAATATTAGACCTAGCTTTATTGAACTTGGAGCTCTATTTAGCAGATACAAAACCAGAAGTTACACTCTTGGAAGAAGGGAGGGAAGCCAAATTCTTGTGCAACTCAGGGGCATCACAAAACCTGATACATCCCTCCAAACTACCAGAAAACACAAAGACACCTGACTACATACTGGTTAAAGCAGCTAATGGACAGCTGTATCGGGACCCACTCTCCCATAACATTGCAATAATTGATCCAGTTTCAGGATTGACAAAAAAAGCAAAATTGTTGTTTCTGCAAAATGCCCAGTAAACCTCGTGGGCAGTGACCTCATGCAGCTATTTGGTATAGCAGTAGTCCCAACCATGCAGGGTATGGAAGCACAGCAACAAATTGATACATTTTCAGTGCAATCGGAGGGTGAAATGTTTTATTGGTACAGCCAGGACTTGGTTACGACTGGTCCAGGGACTGTAACCGAAGAGTTAATGAATGTAGCTGTCAGCAAGTTCCCCTCCTTTGACATTGATAAGCAACACCTGTTGCACTGTACCCTGTATTATTGTAACACACCAGGACCTGATAAGGAATATGAGCAAGAATTATTTAAAAATCATGCAAACAGATTGGTATTGCGTAACCTGTATTGGGACACAGAAGGAAACAGTGTAGCCAGCTGTTCATTGCCCCAGGAGTACTTTGTACTTTATAAATCTAATTGATTACCACATGTTAGCTTAGCAAAAAACAGAAATATAGAATGGGCAGACCTAGGAGAAAAAGTCACGAGATGGGAGAAACAGACAGAACTAGAACTGTCAGAACAGGGAATACAAATACAGAAGTTGAACTGGATAACTCAGACCAACCCAGCTATGCACTTGCAGTCTAGCGAGAACAGCTGATTGACATTCCTGTTAGAGGAGGAAGAGAATGCCTTACGAAATATACCAGAGACCCTCTGGTCAACAGGAAAATCAGATGTAGGACTCATTTGTACAGCAGGACCAGTTACTATCACGCCAAAGTCAGCATTTAGACCACAAAAAAGACAGTATCCCTTAAGAAAAGATGCAGAGACAGGGATAAAGCCTATTATAGCAGCCTTACTTAAAGGAGGGATACTAATACAATATCACGATTCACCATGCAACACACCCTTATTTCCAGTCAAAAAAACAAATGGAGAATGGCGTATGGTCCAAGATTTACAAGCTGTAAATGATGCAGTAATACCAAGGGCACCCACGGTGCCAGACCCACACACCCTGTTGAATGATTTAAAACCTCAACAGAAGTATTTTTTCCATGGTAGATATCAGCAATGCGTTCTTTTCGATACTGCTACACCCTGATAGCCAGTACTGGTTTGCATTCACATTTCAGGGGAAAAGGTATACATATACGGGACTACCACAGGGATATTGTGAAAGTCCAACAATATTCTCACAAGAAATGGCAAGCAACTTGGCGGGATTCACCCCACCAAGAGGCAGTCAGATTTTGCTTTATGTTGATGACATCTTGCTGGCAGCCCCCATCCAGCAGGATTGTAGAAAATATACCATAGCACTTCTACAATTCTTAGCCGCTGAAGGACATAAAGTAAATAAAAGTAAACTGCAGCTTTGGAAAAAACAAGTTAAATACCTGGGATATGTTATATCTAAGGAAGGTAGAACATTAGATGAGGACAGAAAAATAGCAATTTTGCAAGCACCAAAACCCACCACCAAGAAGGAAATGATGTCCTTCCTGGGTACAACTAATTTTTGCCGGACCTGGATTCCAAACTATGCTTTGGAATCTGCACCTCTGACTGACCTTATATATAAGAAGCCTATGGCAGCGCAGGATTTGTTACAATTGACACCAGAAGCAAAATCTGCTTTCTGTAAACTGAAGCAGTTAATAGCGTCCTCATTAGTTCTGGGATTGCCAATCTACCATAAATGTTTTTTCCAAACTGTAGATTGTAAGCAGGGTTACATGACATCAGTACTGACACAACAGCATGGAGATAAGCAACACCCCATTGCTTACTATTCATCACAACTAGACCCAGTGGCACGATCCTTACCCCACTGTGTACAAGAAGTAGTTGCAGCTGCAATGGCAGTACAGGCTTTGGCCTCAGTAGTCTTATTCCACCCTCTCACTTTGAGAGTGCCTCATGCAGTCACAATTATTTTACTACAGGAAAAGGTGGCATATCTTTCCCCTGCTAGGCATGTTTCCTGTATGACTATATTGTTGAGCCAACCTCACATGACAATTGAGCGATACATGACTTTAAACCCTTCCACTCTGCTCCCAACCCCTGCAGATGGCACACCGCACCGCTGCCTGCAGGTAATTGAGCAAAAGACACTACCTAGAAAAGATCTCATGGATGTACCCTTGGATGATGCCGAGGTGACATACTACGTGGATGGCTCGTGCAAACGGGGTCCTGCAGGACAGAACCTAGTAGGATATGCAGTAGTTTCTGATACTGAGATTATAGAAGCAAAACCTTTACCACACAACTTATCTGCACAGGCAGCAGAATTGATCGCCCTGACACGGGCATGTACCTTAGCAAAGGGTAAATGTGTAAACACTTTTACTGATAGCCAGTTTGCTTTTTCTACTGTACATGTTTTTGCTCAACAATGGAAAAACCGGGGAATGATAACATCTACTGGCAAACCTATAAATCATGCACAGTTTATTTTAGATCTTTTAGAATCTATTCAGTTACCTCAGAAAGTAGCCATTTGTAAATGCACAGCTCACAACAAGCAACAAGATAGGATTTCAAATGGTAATGTGAGAACTGATACAGCTGTAAAACAAGCAGCCACAGAAGTATTTCTTTTAAATAAGGAATTACAACCCTCTGAGATTTTAGACTTGGAAATGTTAGAAACAATGCAGACACTCACTACACAAGCTGAAAAACAACGATGGGTAAAACGAGGAGCAATTCTCGAAAAGGGGCTGTACATCTCTAGAGAAAGGAAACTGATACTACCATCTAATTTGTTTAGATATGCAGCTTTGTTGAGCCATGGGCAGTGCCATGTCTCAACAGGGGGGATGGTACAGCTGGTGAACCAGGTGTTCACAATGTATGGATTTACAAACTACTCTAAAAAATTTTGTTTGACGTGTCAGATTTGTAACAAACATCATGCACAGGGGGTGATAAAGCCCAAGCAAGGGAGTTTCCCTACACCACCATATCCGTTTCACACTATCTGTATGGATTTCATAGAATTGAACAAATGTGAAAATAAGAAGTATTGTCTTGTCATTGTAGATATGTTTTCCAGGTGGGTGGAAGCCTTTCCAACCAAAAATCCAGATGCAGCTACGGTGGCAACTTGTCAAGGAAATCATTCCTAGATTTGGCATTCTGGAAAGGATCTACAGTGACAATGGTACATTCAAAAGGTACTTCAACAAAGTATTAGTTTAAGGGTGTGCACACTTTTGCAACCAGCTTATTGTACACTTTTTATTTTTTATATTTTTTCCCCTAACAGATTTGTTAGTTTTTCAACTGAATTGTACAGGTTATAGGTCACATTAAATGTGGGAAAAGTTTTGAAATGATTTATTGCGGTCTCATTTTTTATATCACAAAAACCTGTCATTTTAACAGGGGGTGTGTAAACTTTTTATATACACTGTATATGTATGGTTAAGCTATTCAAATCGAAACTGATCATCAACCTGTAGTCACTATTTTAAAGAAGCCTGTGCATACCACTCAAGCAGGACTATAAAGAATGATACTCAGATTACAAAATACAATTTCAAAATGGCCTATACAAAAGGCAGACTTCTTTATCTGGCTGATACCTTATCCAGATTACCCAGAAATACCACAGAACAAGTTGATGTAGAGAATTTTGAATTTGATGTCATGGAAGTGCATATTTTTTCTACCACAAGACTTGATAGGCTAAGAGATCATACAAAGACTGATCCAAATTTCAAAAGCTCAACCACTTCATCAATGTTGGAGGGCTGTCAAAGCAATCTTGTGTACCGTCAGAAGTACAACCTTATTTTCCATACAAAGATGAGATGCTGATGGAAGATGGTATCATTTTCAAACATCCAAGAGTTCTTAGTCCTGCTTCCTTACAACATGAATACATTCAGGTTTTTCATCATGGCCACCCAGGTTCCGATTCTACCAAAAAAGGACAAGAGGGCTTGTATTTTGGCCTTCTCTTTCAAAGAACATTGATAAAGTACTTTCATCTTGTTCACTAAGCAACAGTACTAAACTGCATTTGCAAAAAGAGACACTTCAGCTAAGCCAGATTCCTGAACTACCTTGGTCAACAGTAGCCACTGACATATTTGAGTGGAACAATCAGCATTACTTAGTGTTGGTAGACTCTTATTCAAACTGGTTTGAAATCGATTTGCTACCTAACTTAATGTCCGATGCTGTAATTACTAAGATGAAATGTCATTTCTCAGTCCATGGTACTTCACACAAAGTTATTTCTGACAACGATACCCAGTTTACCAGTCAATTCTTTCAGAAAATTACAAAAGAGTGGAACTTTATCCATGTTACTAGTAGTCCAGAATACCCACAGTCAAACGGTCTTGCTGTACGTGTAGTACAGAATGCAAAGCAATTATTAGAGAGGTCAAACCATGACAATACTGATATCTTCTTGAATTTACTTAATCTTAGAAATATACCCCATGAAAAACTACTTGGTTCGCCTGCTCAGTGACTTCTATCTAGGCAAACAAGAAGAACCTTGCCTATTTCTTTTAGTTTCTTGGTGCCTAATGCTAAAAAACATCAGAGCAGTCAAAGCCCAACCTTTTAAGAAGCGTTCCTTTCAGAAGTCCAGCTATGATAAAATGAGCAGATTTCTTCAGCTGTTAAAAGAAGGAGAGACAGTGAGGATGCAAATGATGAAAGGCTTTGATCGAATTGGTCGTGAGATACATATGTGCTTAGCCAAGATCCTACTTAGTGGAATCTGAGGGTATAGAATACAGGAGAAACCGCAGGCATCTTTGTCCTGTGTCATGATATTACTGCACTGTACCTGTGATACAGGCTGTAGATCTCAGAGCAACCATGACAATATTCATAACAAAGAACATGTATCAATATCCATTCCCATTCCTGATGATGTCCCAGTTGTCCCCAGAGTTGAACATTCCTTGAAGAGAGCCCCTGTTGCTAGATCCAATTCTGAATTTTATGTTTCACGATTAGGTCATATTTCTAGACCTAGTGTGAAATACACAGCAACCTGGACATGATTGTTTTATATGTGTCTAATTTTGTATGTTTGCATGTCAAATAATTAGTTCTGTATTGTCATTTAATATATGATCTATTTCTCAAAGATGGAGGATGTAGAACAGAGTGTGTGCATGTACCTTTAAGAAGCAATTCCGGATATGGACATATGCATATAAATAGCAAGCACGTGCAGGCAGCAATGCCATTTTGAGATAACAGCCAGAGTGTTAACATGTATGAGTGTGGTAGTTAGTCTCTTTATATGTTTATTTAAGTTTAAGTTACTAAGTCTCATTCCTGGTGTGTGTGTGTGTATGTGTGTGTGTGTGTGTGTGTGTGTGTGTGTGTGTGTGTGTGCGTGTGTGTGTAATAAAGCTGCTTGAACTGAATCCACAACTCTTCATCTGTTTTATCCTGTCCAAACTAGCAACACTCAACATTTTGAATTTTGGTGCCAGCAGGTACTGGCCGAGGGTGGACAGGTCTAGAATGGGTCGCAAAGAACATTCCTTTCTTGGAACCAGAAATAGCATGGAGTAGAACCCCTTTCCTTTTTGTTGCTCTGGGACTGGTTCCACTGAGCGCTGTGAGCATGGATTGAGAATTTGAGAAAAGGCCTTTTCTCTTTGATTTTGTGGAATATTTGTGAAATTTGAGTATCTGAATGGCTCTTTGAAAGTGAGACTGTAACCATTTGTCATAATATTCAGAACCCACTTGCCTGAAATGATGAGAGACCAATTTTCTTTGAAGAGGGATAGCCTTCCTCCTATTCTTTCTCCTATCTTTTTGGGAGAGAGTGGGGGGCAAGGGTAGGGGAATAGGAGGGTCATTGCTGCTCTCTGCCAGGGCCCTGTGGCCTAGAACTCCCTTGCCTGGGGGGGTTCTGAGGAACTCTGAGTGGGCCTTTGTGATTGGCACTGCCTTTGAAGTCTTTCTCTCTTGGTTTCCTTTGCCTGCTTTTTGACTGAGAGGGGAAGGACCAGTGTTTAGTGGGAAAATTCCTGCTAAACCTAGGAGGTTGAACTTGGAGGAAGTATTTCACAGTTTGCATAGATTTTGCTTTATCTTCCATCTTTCTGAGCACAGCTTCAGCTTTTGGCCCAAAAAGGAAGTTCTTGTCCAGGGGTGCATCCACAAAGTTGGACTTGACATGGTCTGGGAGGATTTGCTCCCTAAGTCAAACATGCCTTCTAATGACAGAACTAAAGACTGCAGCTCAGCTGGAGGCCTCCATAGCATAACAGCCGCAGTGTAAAGATTGTCTTTGTCTTTGCCACCTGTGAGCTAGAATGGCAAAGGTCCAACAGTTCCTTGGAAATGTTCTTGTCCACCAGGGAAGATATCTTTTGCTTCATTTGATTCAGAATAGTTTATTGGTATTTGATCATATGAAACTGTCAGTTAAGGACTTTTATGGATAGGATAGCATAAATGTACATATCAAGGGCCCTACATTCTTTTTCAGCAGGTAAAGGATGAAGGCATCATTTGGGTCAGTGAACCCTAATCATTGGCTTTATTAGAATGTCCGAGGGCTAGAAAGGATGTCAAAGGACTTATTGAATTTGTATCTGCAGGTAAAGCCAGCTTTGGCAATCTTGGAACTGAGAAAATTGTCTAAGCTTCTCGAAATAATGAGCAATGCAACCTTTTCTGCCCTAGAATTGGTGACTGATGAACTGACTGTCATGAGAACAGTGGTGCTTCAAAATCACATGGCTCTTGTCTTCACCCTAGCGGCGAGAGGAAGTATGTGCGCTTTAATCCAGGAGGAGTGCTGTTCGTATATTCCTGACCACAAACACGAGATAGACAATCATCTTGAGGTAATTCAGCAGGTGTCAGCCTGTTGCAGTCAAATTCTGTTTCAGATAGAAAACAAGCCGAGACATCAGACGTGGCAGTAATGCCCAGAGTGTGGGTGTGGATCAAAAATATTAAGAAAAAGAATTGGTTGTCGCCAAGGTGGGAAGGTCACCCACTGCAGTCAAGATAGCAGAGCAAGCTTCATGGATCCACCTGACGTACTGCAAACTTGTTAAGAACTTTGAAATGGACAAAAATCTTACCTCTCCATCGGGGCCCTCAGCAAAAAGTCTGGCTACAAAGGGGGTTCAGATCAATAGGACTGATCCGTCTCAAGCTCAGTGAAGAAACCATCGGTGCTGAAGCCCCTATTAGGGCAGAGAGTAAGAA
Source organism: Protopterus annectens (assembly GCF_019279795.1). Classification (NCBI taxonomy): domain Eukaryota; kingdom Metazoa; phylum Chordata; order Ceratodontiformes; family Protopteridae; genus Protopterus; species Protopterus annectens. The sequence goes on from NC_056727.1 coordinate 746,719,229, forward strand.
CACATGTCTGAAATAAAGATGACAGACTCCAGTAAGATCCAAATGCACCTATTCGGAAGAGTCTGAGAAAACAGAAATGCAGAACAACCGTTTCCTCAGAAGTATTGCATAGCCATCCTGTTGACTGTACTAGTGACAATAATCTTTTTGTTGTGGCCATTCCTTTTCACAGCCACACAAACTGAACTGAACAAGCGTGCAGAGTGGCACCCAAACTTTAACCCTTACCAGGCAATCAAATATGTGTATGCTGAGACCTTCAATGTTTCGAATTGCTGGATTTGCACAGCTTTGCCAACAGCATATGGGGGGGGGGGGTTACTGTTAACTTCAGTCCCCCTAGGAGCCAGCAAGACCTGGGAAAAATTTATTTATGATACATCAGATGTCACATCACAAGATAAAGTAGCATTGCACTTGTCTGTTCGACAGAAGGGGACTGGGTGTTTTTACAAAAATGATACAGTTCAGGTGGATTGGAGCAATTGCAATGTGACTGTTCCCTATAGGTGCTACAATAAGACTGATAACATAGGATCCTATTGCAACACGAGTTATAATTCATTTGTTGAACTGATGCATAGGACAACTGGTGAAGTAAAACATAATGCTGACCTTTATAGTCAACTGTCTATAATAGACAAAAAAATGTTTCATCCAGAGCCAGGACATAGTAAAGTTACTACCAAAGTAGAAGACTGTTATTTTGTATGTGGTAGGAAAGCATACAAGTGGTTACCTGAGAATTGGTCCGGCAGTTGTTATTTGGGGTACCTGGCTCTGGCCATATGACACACAGCAGTTTTACCTCAAGGGAAAATTTGGAATGTTCGATGAGAAATCAAAAAGCCTGTCAATCCAGTGGGGCAAATCAATGCAGGCTGTAAAAACCATCATGCTGTGAGCTTAGGGAAAAATGGACTGTCACATATGGACTTGAGTGATACTGTTATCTCGTGGGCAGATGTACTGCCAGCATATGGAGCAACGAAATCAATCTGGGAACTGAGAAAATTGTCTAAGCTTCTCGAAATAATGAGCAATGTAACCTTTTCTGCCCTAGAATTGGTGACTGATGAACTGACTGCCATGAGAACAGTGGTGCTTCAAAATCGCATGGCTCTTGACTTCACCCTAGCGGCGAGAGGAGGTACATGCGCTTTAATCCAGGAGGAGTGCTGTTCGTATATTCCTGACCACAAACACAAGATAGACAATCATCTTAAGGTAATTCAGCAGGTGTCAGCCTTGAATAAACCAGGATCAAATCCATTGACGGACTTTTTCCAGCGATTGTTTGGGGGGGTGGGGCAGTATCCTGATAAACATCCTGATTGCCATCTGTGTAGGAATGATCCTACTGGTGGTATGTGCATGCTGCTGCAGCCCCTGCATGAAAGACTGATTAAAGACTTTATAGACATGTCAGTTTCAGAAACCTTATACCAAGGTGCTGAACTTGAAGAATTGTTGAAAAACTGAAAATGCTTTCATAAGTTTAAACTGAATGATTCTCTTAACTACTAATCCTGAGTAGGAAGAGGTTAGGGGAAGAAAAACTGTTTATGCTTATCTTGAAAGTAGAATAAAAGTATTAAAAGGGGGGAAATGTTAGAAAAATATGTAATAGTAATATGCATGCTTAGTACATTTAGTGCATTCAACATTTAAAAGGGTTAATACATTTATTCTGTTCACACTGCATGAATCTGCACAGCCATTAGAAACTTAACAAGAAGCATTCTATTTTCTGCTAAGGTCAGCAAATAACAATAAGTAATTCATTTCTGCTAATGTTATGAACATTAACAAAGGGATATTGATTTCTTATTATGCCATGAGAAAACATGCAGCTGCTAGAAGACATTGATAAAGAAAACAATAGATGCTTGAAAGTTTAAACCATAGTCAGCATTACTTGTACTAAAGCTAGAAATGTACCTTGAATCTAGGTAAAATGTAACACATGTATTAGAACAGTACAATAGAAGAATTGAAATGCTGAAATGGACTGACATAAACCCAAGGCCAGGTTGTTTTTCTCAAAATGTTTTGCAGAATGACAGATATTTTAATGTGGTCAGGAATAAGTCTAACAATATTTTCTGTAGAACATACAGAAAGCTGTGTCTAACTACATCAGCAATAGAATATGACATTTTCAATGTGACATGAAGAGAACTGTATAAGTATAACCTACTAGTTATTAATCATTTAGACAAATCTTGTGCCTACATGCTTTGTCTCCTTGCTGCAAGTAATAAAGGGTGCCTTGCTTGAACCTAACGTGAATTGGTCTTTGAAGTCTTTTCCTTTGACACAGAGCATAACAGAATCCTCAGGAAAGTTCTGGACAGAGTGCGTGAAGTTGAAGCTCAATCCTCTGAAATGTAAATTCAAACTAGAAGTTACTTATGCAGGTCATTTATTTACCAGTACAGGGTTGCAACCAGACACTTCTAAGCAAGCAGCAATTCTTGAGATGGCATCTCCTGACAATGTCCAAGCCCTACAGCTTTTCTTTGGCATGGTTAACTCTTTGGGCAAATTCATCCCTGACTTTAGTGAGTTAACAGACCTTTAAGAGAACTGACACACAAAAATGTTGCCTGGTCATGTTTAGAACAACACCAGAGAGCATTTCATAGCCTCAAACAGCAAATTGCCAACTCACCTACATTGAGATACTATGATGTCCACAAACCAGTAGTTCTTTCATGTGATGCTTCAAAGTTTGGGCTTGGTGCAGTTATTCTTCAGGAGGGCAGACCTGTGGCCCATGCATCTGGAACTCTTGCCCAAACTGAGATCCAATATGCTCAAACTGAGAAAGAACGTTTGGCAATTGTGTTTGCATGTCCAAAGTTCCATGATTACAGTGGATATAAAATGTTTACACATTCCTGTTAAAATGCCAGGTTTTTGTGATATAAAAAAATGAGACCAGAATAAATCATTTCAAAACTTTTCCCACCTTTAATGTGACCTATATCCTGTACAATTCAATCGAAAAACAAATAAATCTGTAAGGGGAAAAATATAAAAAAAAATGTACAATAAGCTGGTTGTATAAGTGTGCACACACTTAAACAAATACTTTGCTGAAGCACCTTTTGATTTAATTACAGCATTCAGTCTTCTTGGGTACATACCTGCCATCAATTAAAGTGACTCTGATTAATCCCAAATAAAGTTCCGGTGTCCTAGTAGGATTTTCCTGACATTTACTCAGTTTCCTGCTACAGCAAAAGCCATGGTTCACATAGAGTTTTCAAAGCATCAAAGAGATCTCATTAATGAAAGGTATCAGTCAGGAGAAGGGTACAAAAAAATGTCCACAGCATTGAATATACCATGGAACACAGTGAAGACAGTCATCAAAAAGTAGAGAAAATATGGGACAAAGGCGACGTTGCAACCAAGGTTGAACTTTTTGGCCACAATTCCAAAAGGTACATTTGGCACAAAAGCAACACTTCACATCACCAAAAGAAAATCATCCCCACGGTGAAGCATGGTGGTGGCAGTATCATGCTTTGGGGTTGCTTTTCTTCAGCTGGAACTGGGGCTTTATTCAAGGTGGAGAGAATTATGGGCAGTTCCAAATACCAGTCACTTTTGGCCCAAAACCTTCAGGCATCTGCTATTAAGCTGAAGATGAAGAGGAATTTCACCGTTTACCATGACAATGACCCCAAGCATACATCCAAATAAACAAAAGAATGGCTTCACCAGAAGAAAATTAAAGTTTCGGAATGGCCCAGCTAGAGTCCAGACCTAAATCCAACAGAAAATCTGTGGGGTGACCTGAAGAGGGCTTTGCACTAGAAATGCCCTTACAAGCTGACGGATTTGGAGTGCTTTTGCAAGGAAGAGTGAGCAAATATCACCAAGTCAGGATATGCCATGCTGATAGACTCCTACCCAAGAAGGCTGAATGCTGTAATTAAATCAAAATGTACTTCAACAAAGTATTAGTTTAAGGGTGTGCACACTTTTGCAACCAGCTTATTGTACACTTTTTATTTTTTATATTTTTTCCCCTAACAGATTTGTTAGTTTTTCAACTGAATTGTACAGGTTATAGGTCACATTAAATGTGGGAAAAGTTTTGAAATGATTTATTGTGGTCTCATTTTTTATATCACAAAAACCTGTCATTTTAACAGGGGTGTGTAAACTTTTTATATACACTGTATATGTATGGTTAAGCTTTCCAAATCGAAACTGATCATCAACCTGTAGTCACTATTTTAAAGAAGCCTATGCATACCACTCAAGCAGGACTACAAAGAATGATGCTCAGATTACAAAAGTACAATTTCAAAATGGTCTATACAAAAGGCAGACTTCTTTATCTGGCTGATACCTTATCCAGACTACCCAGAAATACCACGGAACAAGTTGATGTAGAGAATTTTGATTTTGATGTCATGGAAGTGCATAATTTTTCTACCACAAGACTTGATAGGCTAAGAGATCGTACAAAGACTGATCCAAATTTCAAAAGCTCGACCACTTCATCAATGTTGGACGGCTGTCAAAGCAATCTTGTGTACCGCCAGAAGTACAACCTTATTTTCCATACAGAGATGAGATGCTGATGGAAGATGGTATCATTTTCAAACATCCAAGAGTTCTTAGTCCTACTTCCTTACAACATGAATACATTCAGGTTTTTCATCATGGCCACCCAGGTTCCGATTCTACCAAAAGAAGGGCAAGAGGGCTTGTATTTTGGCCTTCTCTATCAAAGAACATTGATAAAGTGCTTTCTTGTTCATTATGCAACAGTACTAAACTGCATTTGCAAAAAGAGACACTTCAGCTAAGCCAGATTCCTGAACTACCTTGGTCAACAGTAGCCACTGACATATTTGAGTGGAACAATCAGCATTACTTAGTGTTGGTAGACTCTTATTCAAACTGGTTTGAAATCGATTTGCTACCTAACTTAATGTCCGATGCTGTAATTACTAAGATGAAATGTCATTTCCTCAGTCCATGGTACTTCAAAGTTATTTCTGACAACGATACCCAGTTTACCAGTCAATTCTTTCAGAAAATTGCAAAAGAGTGGGACTTTATCCATGTTACTAGTAGTCCAGAATACCCACAGTCAAACGGTCTTGCTGTACATGCAGTACAGAATGCAAAGCAATTATTAGAGAGGTCAAACCATGACAATACTGATATCTTCTTGAATTTACTTAATCTTAGAAATATACCCTGTGAAAAACTACTTGGTTCGCCTGCTCAGCGACTTCTATCTAGGCAAATCAGGACAACCTTGCCTATTACTTTTAGTTTCTTGGTGCCTAATGCTAAAAAACATCAGAGCAATCAAAGCCCAACTTTTTAAGAAGCGTTCCTTTCAGAAGTCCAGCTATGATAAAATGAACAGATTTCTTCAGCTGTTAAAAGAAGGAGAGACAGTGAGGATGCAAATGATGGAAGGCTTTGATCGAATTGGTCGTGAGATACATATGCGCTCAGCCGAGATCCTACTTAGTGGAATCTGAGGGTATAGAATACAGGAGAAACCGCAGGCATCTTTGTCCTGTGTCAAGATATTGCAGCATCGTACCTGTGATAAAGACTGTAGATCTCAGAGCAACCATGACGATATTCATAACAAAGAACATGTATCAATATCCATTCCCATTCCTGATGATGTCCCAGTTGTCCCCAGAGTTGAACATTCCTTGAAGAGAGTCCCTGTTGCTAGATCCAATTCTGAATTTTATGTTTCACGATTATGTCATATTTCTAGACCTAGTGTAAAATACACAGCAACCTGGACATGATTGTTTTATGTGTGTCAAATTTTGTATGATTGCATGTCAAATAATTAGTTCTGTATAATTACATGTCAAAGATCATTTCTGTATAATTGCATGTCATTGAATATTGTCATTTAATATATGATCTATTTCTCAAAGATGGAGGATGTAGAACAGTGTGTGTGCATGTACCTTTAAGAAGCAATTCCAGATATGGGCATATGCATATAGTGAGCACGTGCAGGCAGCAATGCCATTTTGAGAGAACAGCCAGAGTGTTAACATGTATGAGTGTGGTAGCCAGTTTGCTTATATGTTTATTTAAGTTTAAGTTACTAAGTCTCATTCCTGGTGTGTGTGTGTGTGTGTGTGTGTGTGTGTGTGTGTGTGTGTGTGTGTGTGTGTGTGTGTCTGTGTGTGTGTGTGTGTTGCTTGTACTGAATCCACAACTCTTCATCTGTTTTATCCTGACCAAACGAGCAACACTCAACATTTTGAATTTTGGTGCCAGCAGGTACTGACCGAGGGTGGACAGATCTAGAATGGGTCGCAAAGAACATTCCTTTCTTGGAACCAGAAATAGCATGGAGTAGAACCCCTTTCCTTTTTGTTGCTCTGGGACTGGTTCCACTGAGCGCTGTGAGCATGGATTGAGAATTTGAGAAAAGGCCTTTGCTCTCTGATTTTGTGGAATATTTGTGAAATTTGAGTATTTTAATGGCTCTTTGAAAGCGAGACTGTAACCATTTGTCATAATATTCAGAATCCACTTGCCTGAAATGATGAGAGACCAATTTTCTTTGAAGAGGGATAGCCTTCCTCCTATTCTTTCTCCTATCTTTTTGGGAGAGGGTGGGGGCAAGGGTAGGGGAATAGGAGGGTCATTGCTGCTCTCTGCCAGGGCCCTGTTGCCTAGAACTCCCTTGCCTGTGGGGTTCTGAGGACCACTGAGTGGGCCTTTGTGATTGGCGCTGCCTTTGACGTCTTCTCTCTTGGTTTCCTTTGCCTGCTTTTTGACTGAAAGGGGAAGGACCAGTGTTTAGTGGGAAAATTCCTACTAAACCTTGGAGGTTGAACTTGGAGGAAGTATTTCAGTTTGTATATATTTTGCTTATCTTCCACAGCACAGCCTCAGCTTTTGACCCAAAAAGGAAGTTCTTGTCCAGGGGTGCATCCGCAAGGTTGGACTTGACATAGTCTGGGAGGGTTTGCTCCCTAAGTCAAACATGCCTTCTAATGACAGAACTAAAGACTGCAGCTCAGCTGGAGGCCTCCATAGCATCACAGCCACAGTGTAAAGATTGTCTAGCCACCTGTGAGCTAGAATGGCAAAAGTGTAACAGTTCCTTGGAAATGTTCTTGTCCACCAATGAAGATATCTTTTGCTTCATTTGATTCAGAATAGTTTATTGGTATTTGATCATATGAAACTGTCAGTTAAGGACTTTCATGGCTAGGATAGCAGAAATGTAGATGTTTTTACCAAACATATCAAGGGCCCTGCATTCTTTTTCAGCAGGTAAAGGATTTTTTGAAGAGCTAGCCCTTCCTACTTTGGGTCCCAGAGAAAACCTCTAGATCTGCAGAAGGATTCTTGAAGAGGTATTTATGTGAGTCCAGCAACCTGTAGAACCTGTTTTTTGAGTGGCTAGAGGAAGAGAATGTGGATTCAAGGAAGAATCCATAAAAAACATCCTCTATAATCACACACACAAGAGGAATAGCCAAAGGTTTGTGATCTGGCAGGTCAAGGAACTCCCTAACCCTCTTTTTTGATTGTGGGTATTCCTGGGCTTCCACTGGAAATGTTCCCTCATGGCATAGAGAGTTTACCCAAAACTGATATCTTCAGGAGGAGAAGCTGAAGCCATATTCTCTCCAGAATCTGAATCTTCAAAAGAAATAAGAAAGAGTCCCTCCTCAAAGACATTTTTCCTGGTCCGAATCCTCATCAGAATCAAGAGGCTAAGAGAAAATTTCAAGGCTAGGATTCCTCTTCCTTTTCCTGAGGGAATACTTCAAAGGAGGCTGCGTAGCTCTGATTATAGAAAAAAGGTCTTCATCTAACCTCACCATACCTTGTTAATATCCCTATGTATGGGAGCCAGTTGGCCTAGATATAGTGCCTGAGGTAGAACTCTTCTTAAAAGCAGCTCTGGCCTTGGTTCTAGGTACGTCCACAATCCTGATAACAGTCTCTCTATAAGAGTGCGTTGATGCAGGCTGATGGTGTAAAGGGGCATCACCTTCCTCAGTGATAATGAGCCATGGAGGACTGGCAGACTGAGAACGATTGTTATCAGAGGCCCTAAGCTTGCGACCTTTTTCCTTCTCCTTCGTACGCTTAAGGTGCTCAGTCTCAAGACGACTGCAGGTGCCACTGGACAATGCAAAGTAGATGTGAGACTAAGATGCCTAGTTAAGATCTCGGCTGTAAAACTGATGGTCCTAGAGTTGAAACAGGCACAGAAAAGACAATTAGGAACATCGTGATCAGGGCCTAGAAAGCTGACACACAGCACATGGATGTCTCTGTGTGGGATTTGCTTATCACAGCAGAGACAATTGTTAACCTTATCTGACATGGGGAAAATCAAGAAAGAAAGAGTTCCCTAATAGGGTACTTAGCTTTCAGATGACTTCTCTTGGTGCAGACCAACCAATGCACTGAAATACTGCTTTGGGTTCTGACAGCAAGAAAAGACAGATATCATGGTGATGGCAAGCTCCCTATACATCCAAGCATATTTATGTCAGATAGGATGTCCAGCAGCCTAAGGAGAAAGGAGATTTTTAGTCTGGTAGTCAGGCTGGCCAAGGGCTTACACGTCAGAAAATTCCAGACGTCAGGACTGCAACAGTGAAACATGAAGAACATCAGCAGTTCTAAATGAAATAAACTTGGGATACACTTCAGGAACAAGCCACTCTTTGTTGACCCCAGTTATAAATAGGTTGTACAACAAAAGAGAGAAAATCCTGTCCAAAACTAGGAAGGATTATGCCCAAAAGACAAAAACCCTCGATAGTCTCATCAAGCAACACAGGACTAATGAATTCCACCAAAACCAACTTTGAGGCAAAAATAATCTCCCAGGCTAAGGATAACCATAAGGTATTTTTCAGTTATGTACATAACCTTAAAGTAAACATCCAACAGTGTCCTGAAGAAATAGCAAATGGAGCTTCCTCTACCAAAATGGGGGATATAGCAAATTTGTTTGCCAATAAATTTGGCTCCAGTTTCATCTCCCTATCACTCCCAGACTCCTAGCAGGAAATATCTTCTACCATTTCTCCCACAATTATCACTAAAGAACAGGTCCTCACTGCACTGCCCAGAGCTGCATTAGTGGGTCCTGATAATATCCCAGGATGCCTCTTAAATAGCTTGAAACATGATCTGTCAGGCCGACTAGAATCTCTATTCAACTACAGCCTCCAGATAAGTTTCGTCTCTAGGGAATGGAAGACTGCAACTTTTATCCCTCTACACAAAGGTGGACCATCAACAGACCCATACTTTTGACTAGTCCTAAATAAAAGGTCATGGAAAGAATTATTGTGGATCTGATAAACAAAGACATAGAAAATCTTAAAACACTGGACCCATCCTAGTTCGGTTTCATCAAGGACAGGTCACGCCTACTAAATTTGGTGAACTTCTTTGAGAAGGTCACTAGAGCTATGGACAAGGGCAAAATTATACATATTTCCTACCTTGGCTCAGCAAAAGCATCTGACACAATACTTTACTTGGCTATTTTAGGCAAACTCATAGATTTAGACCTAAATTCCTATGTCTCCTAATGGATAGCCAAATGTCTCACAGATAGGCATCATGAAGTTAGGGTGGAGGAATCCACCTCTACCAAGTGACTGTTACTAGTGGTGTCCCACAGGGCTCAGTATTGGGAAATCTCCTGTTTGTAATATACTTCTCTAAAGTCAAGGCAAATATAGAGGACATTTGGCTGACCAAATTTGCTGATGAATGCAAGATGGGTGCAATCACTGAATCCCCAAAAATGTAGATATCCTCCAGGAAGGTATAACACAGATAAATACATGATGCCAGAACCATGGCCTAAAACTTAATGCAAAAAATGCATAATTATACCATTTGGAAAGACGACTACTGATGCAAATTACAACATTGATCATGCACACCTAGGGGTAAACCCAATGGTAAGGGACTTGGAAACTCAGGTTGGCAGTAACTTGAACTTTGATCACCATGTGTCCATGGTAGTTAGACAATCTTTCTATGTGGCACAGCTTGAAAGTAAGGGTATGGCATCCAAATCTAAGGAGATCATAGTCCCCAGTTAGACCAATAATCGAGTACAATGCACCTTTCATCATGTACCTGACCAGGCATTTGCAACAACTGGAGTGGTCACAGAGGTTCCTACTAAAATAATACAGGGTGCAAATAATATGTATTGTGCAGACTGCCTCAAAGCCCTGTTCCCGTGCTCAGTCTCCTACAGACTGCTTAATTAGTGATCTATAACTTACCTACATCAATCCAGCTCTGATGTATCTGCTACACAATCACAAAACAAAAAGCACTAAAAATACCTGATCTAAGGATCAAAACCTCAGCTGTGACACAAACAAAACATGTTGGATGGATAGGCATGTGTCTCGGAGATTACCACTTCATTGGAACAGGCTCCCCATTCATGTGAAACAGAGCTCTTCCCTAAGCCTATTCAAATGCAGTTTGGACCAATGGATGAGAAATCGCAAATTCACCCTTGGCTTCTCAGCTGTGGCCCTCATGGACAGGGGCAGTTTATAGATTCTGTAAGTTACAGGCATAAACCAAAGCCATTCTAGCCTGTTGGCATGGATATTTGGAAAAACTGAGATTTGAATGGCTAGCCTGAGAAAGACTCTAGGGCCATTCGCCTAGTAGCTTCCTATGATCCCATAAGGCTGACCAGCCTCATATGCAAAGCCATGGAAAGACTTATCATGGAACTAATCTATCAGTTCATAGGGAAACATGAAACAATGGACCCAACTCAGTCTGGCTTTGTCAAGGGCAAGGCATGCTTACTCAGCCTGCTGGAGTTTTTGGAAAATGATCACCAAAGCAATGGATCAAGACAAAATGGTACACACTGTGTATCTTGACCTGGCCAAAGCTTTTGACACAATTCCTCACTCAGTCATAGCAGAAAAGCTAAATAAACCAGGAATAAACCACTATGTCATCTGATGTATTGCTGAACTGGCTCACAGACAGGCTACAGGAAATCAAAATAGGGGAAGTTATCTACACAAAGAAACTAGTCACTAGTGAAGTCCCCTAGGGTTCTGTGCTGGGACATCTCCTGTTTGGCATCTACCTTTCTGAAGTAAAACACATTACCAAAGCTGACTTTCTAAAGTTTAAAAGTAACTGCAAACTAGGAGCAGTCATTGAATCCCTAAATGACTTAGCCATCCTGAAGGAAGGCTTGTCTCAAATAAATAACTCCTGCCAAAATAATGGACTGAAACTAAGTGCGAAAAATGCATTATTATATCTTTGGGAAGTCATCAATCCCATGGAATTATCCCATTGACAATGTACTCTTGAGAGTTAATCCAGTTGTTTGGGATTTTGGAATTTATGTGGACAGTGACCTCACCTTTGAACAACATGTGCCCATTGTTGTAAGAACGTTTCTCTATATTGCACTGCTTATACACAAAGGGATTGTATCAAGATCTAGCATGCCATTGCCCCCCTTTACTCAGCCCTCATTAGGCCAATCTTTCAGTAAAATGCCCCTTTGACATATATCTGTCCAGACACATGCAACAACTAGAATGGCCAGAGAGGTACCTTACTAAAAGGATAATCAACATGTCCCACATGGACTGACTCAAAGCCATTTCAGAACACTACTCTGTATCCTTCAGACTGCTAAGAAGTGACCAGTGTATCTAGAATATTAGGTATCCACCAACTCAGTGCTGATTGATTTACTGCACATCAGCAATACTTGGTCTAGGGATTTAAACCTCTTCTACAGCATCAACATAGTGGTTTGGAGGGACAGGTATACTTCTCATAGGATACTTCTGCTCTGGCTCAGACTCCCTATCCACATAAAACAAAGTTCATCCCTGCCCATATTCAAGCACAACTTGGATCTATTGATGGGAAACAGAACTTTTTCCCCAAAACTGCCCCCTGAACTTTTAATGGACATAGGCAGCTCCTAAATGCTTTATCTCATGCATAGGTCCCCTCGAATTATCAGTGGTATAATTACATTTACTCTCATTGGGGTAATATATAATTATTGACCATGGGATGGGTAAGGCCAATCTATAATCAATCAAGATGGATTAATTCAAGCACAAAAAGGGAAACTCACTAGGCTTAAAATGGGCCAGAAGGGTAGCAAGCCTAGTACTTACCTATGAACCTATAATGCTAATTAGACATGTGCTTTCCCTTGAAAATGGTAGCAGCTGTCAATAAGAAAAAGTGACCACCATACAACCTACTGGTCACACAGTAACTTTTACAGGAGTATTCAAGGTGTAGAAGATGTGTGTGTGTGTGTGTGTGTGTGTGTGTGTGTGTGTGTGTGTGTGTGTGTGTGTGTGTGTGTGTGTGTGTGTAGATGGTGCCTTTCCTAATGTAATGCAAGGACCACTAGGAAGAACACTACAGTGGTCAAGTCTGATAGGGCTAATGTGGGATGAGGTAATAATGTCTTCTCACCCTGACCATACTTGATTCTGAATAACATTTTCTTGCTTTGAAAAATTAGTAGAAGTGCTGAGCATATTTCTGAATTCTAGAAATAGTCTTTAAAATCCAGTAAACACTGCAATCAGATGTTAAAGTATTTGAAGTCCTTCAAAAAATTATGTTTACTTGCACTGCATTTTGCTCTTGTCATTTGGGTTTTGCCAAGAAGGACTGAAAGATATCACTTGTTTCAGTCAGTGTTAAGCTTAGCACTACTGCAAAAGGTTCAAAAGAAAACTAAATACTCCAAACAAAAATAAAATAAAACAGCAAACATATAGAGAAAAACAAAACTATTTTATTCAAAACACTTAGTGGTAAGCACTTTTGTTCAATAATGAACTTCATCAGACTAAGTAATTAAATTCAAATCATCCATTTATATCAGCCCTCCCATATCACATTCCATTTAAGCTTACACGTAGGTGGCACTTGGCTGACAATGACACACAAAACGGACTGGGCAATATTTTTTCCAACTGTCTTCCTTACACATCCTGGCAGTTTTCCTTCCAGTTTGCTGATACAGGAAGGTGCTAAAATAAACTTTTCAATTTTACATATATAGATTAATCAAATTAATACTATTCAGCTACTCTTCAATTACTTGAAAAGTTTATCTGAAAAAAAACAGCTGCATTAATTATTTTGCCATGTTATTGTGGTGCCAAAATTCTTTAAAACATTTTATTTTTTTAACCATTCATTGCTTCAGTTCTTTTATTTGGTTTACTTACTTATAAGAGAGCAAAAAGTATTTATGGCATGGTTACAACTTTACATATAATAGATTATTAAGGGAAATTTATATCAGATGGAAGAGGAATGCTTGTATGCAGTCACTTTAATGTATGCACACTTATGAGAAAATGTTGTGCATTATCTGAATCAGAAATATGACTGTAATACTAACAATGTGGTTTAGGCCATACATTGTGATTACTCTCCTTTCCTATGGTACATTAGTAAACAGATCAAAAAAAGTTGGAGATTTAAGAGCATATTAAAGAAATTAGCACAATATCACATACTAGCACTGTTATTCCATATGTTAATAGTGCACACAGTGGAAACGTTCAAGCTCTTGCAGGTGCAGTTTTAATGATCTCTCAGGTATTAGAGGCAGAGATGTAGATAAATTCTTGAAAATGTTGACTCACATTACATTTTAAAATATGAAGAATTAATACCACTGTGGCATACAGAGGTTATTCAGTCATATATTTAATAATAAACCACATTTACTAATTAAAGGATGTATTTTACTTGATGTTATTTAACTAGCATGTTGATTAATTTGTATTCTTATCACATGAATTGAAAAATTAACTAGTTACTCAACACTTACAAACATTTGGACATGACATGAGTTGAAATAAGTTGCAGTTGGTAGCACATTTAATTTATTGTTTGTTTGTGTTAATTGTTACCGCTTTTTTATGTTATTTTGGGTTAATATTGAACTGCTTTTACTGAGCTCTGTCCGCCACCTCACTGGTCAGAACTGACTCTAACAGGGTACTTTCTTATAGACATGTTAAACATCAAAGGCTTATGTGTGGTGACAAAACCTGCTGTAGAAAACTGGATATACAGAGGACCTTTGTTAAGGCTTTAATTCCGATTCACCTGTATTCTAATGATACATTTAGTAATATCCATATTTGGAAGAGAAGCTGGCACAGCTCAGATAGCAAAACCAATATCCGTAGTGCCAGAGGAACTGTTCTTGATCAACTGTATGGATCACACAGTAGATAGAAAGAATGAGTTTAACTGATTTATGTGGACAGGACGAGACGAGTAAGCCCAAGTCCTGACTCGATCAATATTTTTTTTTCACGTGCTTTAGATTTCATGGTGTTTAGATAGTTTTCATTTAATTGAAACAGAAGTTTACCTCTGTCACAAAACATATATACTGTTTACAGGAATATTTTCTAGCAACAAGCATAATTGAAAACGTTTTAAAAAATAATTTTATTTATGAAATGAGTTTTTTCACCAATAAAACATGAAAGCATATATTAGTCCAGAATGTCCCTTCAAAAGATTAATTATGAAGACAGTTTTAAAATATATCCAAGGCTACTTAACCAAGCTACTTTGCCGTACTTATACGCATTGTATACTTGAAAGAAATATATTTATTCACCAATGACAAATAGTTCATCTCCAATACATCAAAAATGTACGTTATAGTTTATGCAATTAAGGGAATGATATGTTATCTTCCAAATGAAACAAACAAAAAGCTGTCAGTCCAGTAGAATTTTACAAACAATACCCAAACATCTCTGACAATGTATTAATGCCAATATGAAGGTTTTCTTCTTCATCACCAGTGCAGAGGAAAATGTCAAAATGGGGAATAAAAGAAAGAGAAAGAGAGACAGAGAAGAGACCATGCTAGGAAAGATGAAAAAGAAATGTATCCGTGACAGCTTCTGTGATATGACAGATGGCAAACAGCTTCCTTGAGCTATAAGGCAAATACATGGCAGCAAATTGTTCTGTCTCTGTAATTTGGCTGACATGTGCCATTTAGTTTCTCTGCATTTGCTGAAGAAGCAGGTCTTTCTGACAGATAGCCAACACAGCATTTGACTTCATGACACCGAGAATTTTTTTCTTAATGTCCCCCAGCAGTGTCCATCTTTAACAACTGCAGTAGAGTGTATGAAATTACAGTTATTGATGTTAATGTATCTGCAGTGATTTGACATGACATAATTTATAAGCTCTCTACATATACTGATGTCTTCTGATGTCACTAAGTAAAAGCGGATCATACATAGATCTAATGGCACTGGCTGGACAGAAATGATAATATCTCTATTTAAGTATGTGGTAGTATGTGACAGTGATTGTGATCTGGTGATTATCTGTATTATGTGGAATGTAACACAGATATGCTGGGATATGTTTTTTAAAACAATTTAGCATGTTTGTCTTAGGGAAAGAGACAGGCATAAAAAGCATGCGGACGAGAGAAGTTAGTATTCCATGTAAGACCCCAGACTTAAATAATAGATGATTTCCTAAAGCAGGACACACTGAGTATTACTTCTGATAGGAAATATAATTATTTGCATTAAAAATATATATCCAGGGTGAATGGGTGTGAACAGCTACTGATATTTCTGGGCTTAAAGAAAAGAAGCACCGATTGTAAGGTGTAGGAGACAGATTTGTTTCATTACAGAAGCAATGATGATCACATATTTTAAAACAATGCAATAGTTTTTGTCATATAAGAACAGTGCCCAGCATACAAAAAAGATGACATGGTTTTGATCAGCAGTTTGGGAACAGGAGGATCTGGGTGAGGAATGATAAGGGGGAGTGATCCATGGAAGCTCCCACTTCCTGGGAGAGGTGATGACATAGCACTGACAACTGCTGCACTAGAGAGAAGGACAGACTCTGGAGCTCCTGCAACCTGACACTTGGACAGGACAGGATAATCCCATTAATGAGTGTGTATGCCCTCTAGCTGGAAAGTGCAAGTGTGCAAATGATTGGACCTATACATTGTCCAGCATAGTGGACATTGCATTTTACTTTGTAGCAAAGGTGGTGGGGGTTATGATTATACAGCTGGTCTCCAAAGCTCCCAGGTGGATAGTGGCTGAAATCCTGAACACTCACACCTTTCTCCTACTGTCCAGAATATCAGGGGGCAGGAGGAACAAATAGGTTAATAATGGACAAGGCTTGATGGGGGATGGGATAAAAAAGAATAATTAAAAAAAAAGGAGAAATGTAACATTTTTTCTGTTATAGGGAAACTTAAGAATAACACTATGAAGAAACTGCCAGTACATCCAGTTTGCCAGTCCTCTATAGTGATTATGCAACTGGCTTTCTACTGATTTGGCAAATGGCTTTGTATATACAGTATACTTTCCTATTAAAGTGGCTTACACAGACTCACTGAATACATTTAGAGGTAATGTTAACCCTTGGTCAAAGTGATATTCCTATATATATATATATATATATATATATATATATATATATATATATACAGAATAATGTATATTAGTATCAGTATTCTAAAGTTGTTATTGTATAGTTGTGTATGTCACATACAGTTATCGTATATTGTGTACCTCACTTGCAGTTATTGTATAGTTCTGTACCTCACATGGAGTTATTGTATAGTTGTGTACCTCACATAGAGTTGTTGTATCACATGCTCATAATTCTACACTGTTTTAGAGTTTTGTAAGATTCAACTTTTCTTGCTATTTTTCTCCATAACAGTTCTTAATGCTCAACAGCATATACTATGGCTAAACAATAAGATGTGAATAAAAAATGCCCATTGTTTACAACTAGCTGAACCAACATGTATACTAATGTATAGTTTGTGCATGTCTAACTTGTTTGCAACCATCTACAACTGTGTTAAAAAAGAAACTTTTTTTTTTTTTTTTAGTTCTGTTTGACCGTGTTTGATCCCCAACAATCAAGCCTCATTACCTATCACTGTAATATCCCATGCATTAGCACAGGTTGAGGATCTTATCACCTGCCCATTTTCCTACATTCAAGTGGCAGGACAAAGGGAGATATATTGCCATCTGTATGTGTGTGTGTGTGTGTGTGTGTGGGGGGGGGGGGGGGGTAGGTCATTCCTTCTTTCTTAAGTGCTGACATTTTCTTGTGTGTGCCCACTTAGCACTTTTTGAGCAGCATACGGCAGCTGTAATGTGGATCTGTCCCCATACCCTACAAATAAATGTCAATGTGTTTATCCAATATCCCTAATCTGTACTTATTTTTCAGTCCTGTCCAGATGTCCCAACATTCCTCCCTAGAAGATCCTAAAAAACACAGCCCTTTAATTTGTCTTCCATTTGTAGTCTGCTGGGCTCGTAGGCAAACACTAGTCATCTAGGTCATAGTCTGTACTCTTTCCCTCTGTGCTATAGAGTCAACCAGCATTTGGAATTTTAATTTTATTATAGGATTGCCAAGGCAGAGTAAGGATATTATACACTTATATCAAGCACAGGACCCTGTGGATTGATGTATTACAGAGGGATGAAGATTTGCGGAAACGTCCTGCCATGGTATCAGTGGCACAACCATGTCTGCTGCCTTTCCTGTTTGCTATCTCTTATTTACACTGATGCACCAGGGACAGAATTTGTCCTTATATTCTTTTGTAGATACCAGCAGTACACACTATACACTGAGGCATTTTAGTGCATATCTTTTACTATTAATGGTATACTAAGACAAAAAAAGACATGAGTTTACATAAGACAGAGTATCCAGAAGAGACTGGTACTGAACTTTATCATGACAATTTACAAGTCACAGCAAATAAAAATTCTCTCTTCCTCTCCTTAAGGACTCGCTTGCCAAAAAAACAATGCAAGTCCAAGAAAACAATCGAGTCCAAACAGGCTGTGCAAACTTTTATTCCATAAAAACAGGTAAAATAGTTATAATGGCTATACAATGTTCTCATATGAGTCAAAGTGGGGGCATAGTAGATGCCACTGAATGTAATGAACTATACTGGATTATAGAACTAGCAGCAAACCATCCTCCAGGGTTGAATACATGTACACCTTTAAGAACAGCCCTTAGGAAAAGGAGGGCAGTGAGATGATTGGTGGTTGTGTTTTTAAATGTATTTAAATAGATCTCATGAAAGCTGTTCACTGTCTGACGAACGGTTATCCCAAAAGTGCTCACAGTTTTGTCACTATTTTACCTGTTTGTATGGAATAAAAGTTTGCAGAGCCTGTTTGGACTCAACTGTTTTCTTGAATTTATAAGTCATATAAAAATTATTACAATAAAATGTAATGTCACTTTTAAAGGTATTGAGATAGCTGGTGTGTGTTTCATGAAGAAAATAAATCTAAATAAAAACATATCATTATTCAGATGTTATAAGCACTTCACATTTTCAAAACAATTGTGTATATACCAGTAGGGTGCAAAATAATCTGGCATGATTAAAAACACCACAGGATGTAGGATGCTAGGTATTTGTTCTTGACGATACTGATGATTAGATCACTTAACCTGTATCATTTAATATAAACTAGTTTTTTTAGCTATATTTAATTTTACAAGAGCTTTTAGCACAATTTTGTATGTTTTCAACTATCTGTGTAGGTATCCCTGTATTTTCTGTACATTTTAAAAATTATCCAACAAAATGTTATTCAAAAAGATATTTAAAAAATTAAGTATGTAGCTGTCATTCAGAAGAAGGTTTAATGATTTGGTTCTAATTCATTATAAATTAATAAGACCATATAAGGTCATATAATTGTTGTCATGGGTGGAGAACAAAATGCAAATAAACAGGTATGATGGTTATGGTTAAAGTGCCAGTACTATACATTTATGTGTGTATATTGTTTATATATATATATATATATATATATATATATATATATATATAGTCAGGAAATACCAATCGACTGCCAAAAGTATGTGATAATATAATCCACAAATTCAATAAGACCATGTATCCACCTTGCCAAAGGAAGTGTACAGCAGTTTATTATTCCAGGATACAACAAATTAAAGTGGAACCTGTGTGTTGAGAGACAACCTTACAAGACTATCTGCAAATATATAGAGCTGAGTATATTTTTCTGTATCATTCTGTATTATAGAGCTAAATTGTTGCTTAGATATGTGTTGTCTTACTGTTCTGCAACTATACAGAGATCAGTATATATTTTTTTGGTTTTATAATTTGCACTTTGATTCCTCACATCTCTGTTGAAACTGTCTCCCCCCCCCCATTTTGGTTTCTATAGCTTGTGTTAGGTTCCCTTAATTTGACCTGTTAATAGCAGCAGTCTGCATTTAAAGTGGAACCTGTGTGTTGAGAGACAGCCTTACAAGACTATCTGCAAATATATAGAACTGAGTATATTTTTCTGTATCATAGAGCTAAATTATTGCTTAGATATCTGTTGTCTTACTGTTCTGCAAATATACAGAGATTGGTATATATTTTTTGGTTTTATAATTAGCACTCTGATTCCTCACATCTCTGTTGAAACTGTTTTCCCACCGCCCTCCCTGTTCTTGGTTGTAGTTTAAATTTGGTGGCTTTTGCAGTGCCCGCCCCACTGTAGATTTGATCTAGGACACTCCCCCAGTCCCATCTCTTTAACGCATTCTACCTAATAAACCCTTTTTGCACTTGCTTTTAGTCCTTTTTAATTTAATTACATTTTTTCAAACTGTGTGTGGACTAATATTGCTTCATACTCAAGTGTGCCAGCTTGCAGTGCATGTAAATTGTTTTTACTACTGTTTTTGCTACTTTTCTGAAAAAAAAATTGTAAGCCTGTTTCCTACCTTTCCTGTAATTAGTGTTCCAGATACAGATTTGCTGTATCTGGGACTATTTGTAAGCTTCTGAGCCCCCCAAGCCTTTCTGTGTTGGAAGGAAGCCTTCTAGCTTATCAGTGGGAGTGGTAAGCACTAGGTAACCTGTCTACCACATAAGGAGTGGTTCTGGCCCAGAATTTGTAGTTATTGGCCATTTGGGTGGTCTTCCATCTCTCTCAACTTTCTGATTTGAAGGCCTGCATTTGCACTTGTTTCTGTCCTGTAACTCCGGGGCCCATCTCATTTGCTCACTCAAAAAAAAAAAATGTATCTGCTTTTACTGTATTTGTGTTTCTTCCTACTTTATTTTGCTTTTGCATCATCTTAAAAGTTCTCAATTGTATTTATTACTGCTTGGTGTAACTCATTCCAAGCCTTTTAGTTTAAGCACTTGGGCTTCAGACCAGTTGTTTTACATTAAGAAGGTTTGTGTTCTGCACTGTAGTGGCAGAACAGGTAGCTTACATCCTTCTAAGTTGGGAAATGTTGATTGAGGGCTCAGTGTCTGTTATTCTAAAAGTGTATTAATTCTGGTTTAAGCACTTGGGCTTCAGGCCAGTTATTTTACATTAAAAGGGTTCGTGGTCTGCACTCTTGTGGGAGGAGAGGCTGGACTCTGCCCTTCCGCGCTGGGAATTTCTGGTTAAAGGCTTATAGTGCCTGCATATTTAAACTGCTTCTTACTGAAATTGGTACACCTTGTTTGCTGTAGCATAGACTAGATCCAGGCCTGCTGATTCTAGCTTTGTTTGTATAACTTGAGCACTAACCAGACATTCTTTAAAGTATTCAATTGTATTTATTACTGCTTGGTAGTAACTTGATTAAAGTGTAGCTATCATTCTAAGCCTTTTGGATTAAGCACTTGGGCTTCAGACCAGTTGTTTTACATTAGGAAGGTTTGTGGCCTGCACTGTGGTGGCAGGACAGGTAGCTTACATCCTTCTAAGTTGGGAACTGCTGATTGAGGGCTCAGTGTCTGTTATTCTAAAAGTGTATTAGTTCTGGTTTAAGCACTTGGGCTTCAGGCCAGTTGTTTACATTAAGAAGGTTTGTGGTCTGCACTGTAGTGGGATGAGAGACTGGACTCTGCCCTTCTGAGCTGGGAATTTCTGGTTAAAGGCTCATAGTGCCTGCATATTTGAACTGTTTCTTACTGAAATTGGTACACCTTGTTTGCTGTAGCATCGACTAGATCCAGGCCTGCTGAATCTAGCTTTGTTTGTATGCTTGTTGTTTGTTTGCTTGTTATTTCCCTGAAACGCTAATTCAACCTAAAACGCGGCTTTTCAGTGCTTCTGTGGATCCCTAGTGATATCTGCATTGCTTACTGTACTTATTTTCTTGTTTCACTTGAAAGAAAGTTACTGTTTGTCATTTTTGCATTTAAGTTACCTGTAACACATTGCATTTAAGATACCTGGCACATGCTCACTAAAGCAATTATATGTCAGCACTAAAAAATTAAAAGCACTACACCCTCACAAACTCCCCTTGAGTACCTTGTTCCCTATTGGCCCTTTTTTTCAATTATAAAGGAATTCCCAATACTATTCTAGCATGTCTTACACTCACCAAGAATGATGCCAGAATATGAAGACAAGACAATCAATTTCAACAATTGGCTTAAGTATTGGTGTCATTCAAAGGGGATCCAATGCCTGTCAGCCTGGGATGACATGCTCGACAAGCCATGTTGCTTCGCTAGGGATGGCTTACACCTGTCACCCCTGGGCGTTCGGATATTGGCAAAGGCTCTTGCTACCCCCATAGTGCCTTTTTTAGGCAAGGCTCAAAAGACAAACCCACCTCCATAGGCATCACAAGGGATAAGAAACTAAGAGTAATGCTACTCAATGCCAAAAGTCTAAACCTCAAGATGCACACACTCTAAACTCTCCTTAGCATGGAGAACATCGATATCTGTGCAGTAACAGAAACCTGGTTCAAGGCTCCCGAGAGCACCCCAGCACTACCAGGCTATACCTCATACCATGCTTTTCGGCCCCAAAACTTGGACCAAACCACAAAAGGAGAGGGAGTATCAATATTCGTCAAAGATACACACTCCTCCAGGTTGGTGGCACAGCACAAAGCATCAGAGACTATCCATGTGCAACTAACAATGGTTAAAACTGCCTTCCAGTTTATAGCCTGCTACAGACCACCCTCCCAAACCCAGGAACCCCACTCAGCCTTCCTGAGAACACTGGAAAATATGAAGGTCTCTCCAAACACCATTATAATGGGCGACTTCAAATAACCAAATATAGACTGGGAGCATTACTCTAGCTCAAACACCCTAGCCCAAAGGTTCCTAGAATTTATAAACTCAAATGCTATGGAACAACTTGTTACCACTCCCACAAGAGGGGAAAACATACTGGACCTGATCATCACCAACATGGGGACTCTATGCTCCAGACCAGAAGTGTACCCTCACTGGTAAGATCAGACCATAAACTAATCTCACTGGATATTCACATCCCGACTCCACCCCCTGCCCTGAAAACCACAGTGAAAAACTTCTCTAAAGCAAATTTCACACTCCTCAAAACTGAGGTGGAATCCTTCAAAGCCCCCGGGCCTGTGGAAAATATGGCCCAGACCGCAGAATCCTTTATAAACGCATTCTATGAACACCTTCAGGAATGCATGGATCATGCAATCCCAAATAAAACCAAGACCCTATCCTCCAAAGGTAGACGTCCTGTCTGGTGGACCCCAGCCATAAACAAACTATACAATAGAAGGAGGAAGCCACTACATGATAGAGCAAAATCCCAAAAAGGGAAGGCATCTCTGATCAGTATTAGGAAAAAACTACGGGCACTCATAAAATCGTCTAAGGCCAGCTTCGAGAGAAAAATTGCACAGGACACTAAGGATAATCACGAGGCTTTCTTTAGTTATGTTAGGAACCGGGGTGGGAATTCCCAGATATGTTTAGAATTAGTCCAAAATGACAAAAAATACACCGAACCCACAGACATTGCCAACATCCTAGCTGACAGGTTCAGTGCAAACTTCTCCCCCCTCCCCACCAAAAGGGCAAACATCTGTCCCAGCAGAGTGCTGACCCCTGACATCTCAGATGCTCAGGTAAGAGCTGCCCTCTCCAAAGCAAAAAACAGAGCATCAACGGGACCAGACGGTGTCCCAGGCTGCATCCTACATGAACTCCAAGAAGAGCTAAACCCAAACATAAAACTACTGTTCAATCTCAGCCTTACTACAGGATATGTACCGAAAGAGTGGCGTACAGCAACAGTGGTCCCTCTCCACAAAGGTGGTGCCTCAATGGATCCTGGAAACTATTGCCCCATAAGCTTGACTAGCTTGGTCTGCAAAGCTATGGAAAGGATCCTCATGGACCTCAGAAATAAAGATATTGGGGACCTACAGACACTGGATCCTACCCAGTTCAGCTTTGTTAAGGGCAGATCCTGCCTCTTCAACCTGGTTGATTTCTTTGAAACAGTCACCAAGGCCATTGACGAGGGGAAGGTGGTCCACACAGCCTACCTGGACCTCGCAAAAGCCTTCGATACAATACCCCACTTGGGCATTATAGATAAGCTCACCAGCTTAAATATAAACCCCTATGTCACTAGATGGGTTGCAAACTGGCTCAAGGACAGAACGCACATGGTTAGAATTGCTGGAGCCATGTCAGACTCCAAACCAGTTACAAGTGGAGTCCCACAAGGCTCAGTCCTGGGACCTCTCTTGTTCGGTATATATTTCTCGGAGGTACAGGCCAACACAGAAGGATTGTGGCTGACCAAGTTCGCAGATGACTGCAAACTGGGTGCCATAATCGACTTTCCAGCTGACACAAGCATCCTCCAAAAGGGCCTCATAGAAACAGACAACTGGTGCCAGAGCCATGGCCTCAAGCTAAATGCCAAAAAGTGTATAGTCATCCCCTTTGGCAAAAACAAAGTGCCCACAAATTACCACATAGGTGGTAATCCATTAAGTACAGAAGAAACACACTCTGGCTAGGCTTATAAATTCCCTAGGGCAGATAGCCTAGTATGAACCTATGAACCTAGGAAAAAAGATGAGTGCTTCCGGGTGTAGCACCCTTCTTCAGATGTTCGGATCTGCCATAACAATCATTATTTTGATATATATATATATATATATATATATATATATATATATATATATATATATATATATATATGTATGTATGTGTGTGTGTGTGTGTGTGTGTGTGTGTGTGTGTGTGTGTGTGTGTGTGTGTCTATAATATAAACAAAAACTAAAAAAACTCTGTGATGCAGCAGAGATAAAATCCACCAATTTAATAACTCCCAAAAGACAATAAAATCAGAGGTAAGCACTTTCAATAACTATGTCAATTTCATCAAACCAAAATTGCAAATAAATACACCTGTTTGTGAGATTATAAATAAATACACCTGAACCATGGAGAATCCACCAATGAACTCATTAGCTTCTGATCATGTGTACACTTTTAATTACTAAATATTCACTTCATCTAAACAGCCCTTTAGCTTTAAGGGCTGGTCTTAAAGAGACCATCCCATTTAAACCCTTACACTTATCTGCCGGTAGTTTTAGTATCCAATAAAGCCTCCTACTCTCAATCTTGCTGGAGATGTCACCCAACCTCTGATCTTCTGGTATAGACTCAATCACTATAAAGCTAAAATTATGCTCGGTGGTAGTATTTATAACCTGTTCAGCCAGCGGGCCCTTTTTATCTGACTGCCTAATAAATCTAACATGCTCTCTGATCCTTTCCATCATTATTCTATACATCTTGCCAATATAAAAACTGTCAAGTATTACACTGGGCTAAATAGACTAAATTCTTATTCTGGCAAGTAGCTGACACATCAAACCTATACCCTTCTCCCTGTAACAGGATGTTTGAATCTATTACTTGTGCTAATAAAGATACAAAAAAATTACACCTTCCACAAGGGAAGGTACCTTTAGCAGAACTGGGATCATACTTCTTCGCTGGTCCATAGCATAATAAATGTTTAATAAATCTTGGTTCTGTACCTATAACACCCTGTAAATCCATGTCTGACTCTAAGATATGCCAATTCTGTTTTATAACCTCACAAACAGATGTAATGTTAGAAAAATACAAGGTCAATTTAGCACCTGGGACGCATTCTCCATATTGTCCATTTTTACTTTCCTTACCAGTAGCATCTGAGAAATAAGGTCTTGCTGACCCCTTTCCCAATTCCTTTAACTTAATTAAATTTGGTGTTGATCTCTTGATCTTTGTACAATCTCTCTTAACTCTCCTTTCATATCACTAAAAGCTTCATCAAAATTAGCTGTCTCATTATAGAGTCTAAATATCATCATACCTTGTCCCCTAATAATATTTTAATAACATGTCTGGGAAGATGACTCTCTCTATGCAGGATATGATTCCTATAGGTATCTTTCCTGTACCTCTTCATAACAATCTGATTGAATTCCCCTGTCTCTAATTTGACATCCAAAAAGCTAATGATATTAGAGGAAATCTGTGAAGTAAAGTGCAAATAGCTAGTTTACTATGCAGATATTCCACAAACTTCCCAAACATATCTGCTGAGCCCTTCTGTAGAAGGAAGATGTCATCCATAAATCTCCTTTAGAATTTTATGTAAGTATTTACAGGGTCTTATACATACAAAACCAAAATTTATTTTCAAGAATAAGAAATCCCTTAAATGTTTATTATGGTACTGACCAGCGAATAAGCATAATCCCAATTCTGCAAGACGCACCTTCCTGTGTGGAAGGTGTAATTTTCATATTTATATTAGCAAAAGTAATAGTTTTAGACATCCTATCACAGGAAAAGTATATATGTTTGATCTGCTAGCTTCTTGTCAGACTAAGAATTTAGTCTATTAAGCTCAGTGTAATACTTGCCAAAATTTTTATATTGGCAAGATGAATAGAACATTGATGGAAAGGGTCACGTTAGATGCATCAGACAGCTAGGTGAGAAGAACCCGCTTGCTAAACATGTTTTAGATACTAACAGCAAACATATTTTTAGTTTTATGGTAATTGAAATTATACCTTAAGACCAGAGGTTGGGTGATGTCTCTAACAAGACTCACAACAGGGACATCAGAGGTTGGGTGACATATATTTTCTTTTATTTTAACGGCTAATTTGGAAATAGATGCGAATAGGCAGACCCATGCTGAGCATCTACAGAGACTGAGGGAAGCAACTGGTATGTATACAGCAGTAGAGAAGTAACATTGTAACTTTAAAATGTAAAGGAAAAAAATGTTCTTTTCTGTACAGTAGTAGCAAAGTAAGCATGTATATCCTAAATGTAAAATCAAGTATGCATGCATAAGTCTGTAGCACAAACCAATTGTAGGAGTCACATGTAAGACAGCAGTCAGAAGTTGTGGGTTCAAATACCATGAGTAACAACTATAAAATACTGCAATTCTTTAATAATATTACAGTGATTAAATTCTACACAAGTGGCATAATGCCCTACTGTTAACTTTAATCTGTATAATTGGACCAAGCACATGTGCAATATCTGCACAATGCAAGGATTACTTTGAGCAATCTGTAATTAAAGTTTGTAGTTGTTAGGAAGTATACTTACATGCAGAACTTCAGATAAAACAGCTGTATTATTGTCAGAAGTGCACTGTATGTCACATATGATGGTACTAATTTTCTCTCTTTTTCCCTCACTCCAACCCTTCTCTCTTTATTTTATTTTATATTACATGTCATCAAAATGTCTCTATGTCATCCATCTGTAACATTTCACTAAAGGCTTCACAGCACAGGGAGGTAGGCCAACCCCAGTGGCTCAGCCTGCCACTCCTCTACTGGTTGCTGCACTGATGCCAAGCACATCTGCGACCAACCTGTCAGTACTGCCTCTGCTGTCTTTGCACTATCTGCACCCTCAGGTAGCACTACCCCAACAGCTAGTGCTGTAGTACCTTCCAGACATACTGGCAGAGGTGGGGATTTCATCACCCACCAGGAGATGCCACGGCTGGTGTGTAGGGTTGTGCACAGCACCATTGGTGTACATTTACTTCAGATGGAGAAGCTGTGCTCCCTCATGATCCATAGGAGGAGGAGACATCAAGCACTGCAGCAGTCATTGGAGTAGAGAGATGGTGATGACAGTTCTACAGGTGAGGACTAGATTCTCATTGTCACCATATTTAATGGGCAGTGGCTTGCATAGTCTCCTCCCTCACAATCATGCTGTCCCCCAACCATTTGTGTCCCTCACCTTTCCCATGTCTTGTCTTGTTTGTCCTGTTTGAATTTGTTTCCTCACCTACCCGACTTACCTGACCCAAAAATAACAATGTCCCTTACCCAGCATTACTCTCTTACTGAAGTAAAAAAAAATAGGCACCTGTCCCACAAACAAAATATAATCCCATATGTAGCTCTCCATTTCATGTGTCTTTTTGACACACTAGATTTGTTCCACTTGGCTATACAACATGATTTCATTGTTAAAAATCGAAACAGGCAACAACAAACTGGTGATCCATACAACAGAAGGAAGAAACCACGACACAGCACGACTGAGTAAAACTATTTAATCAAATGAAGCACTTTTCGTTTGTTATCATATACAAACTTCTTCAGATACCAAACGTTCCAAACAAGCAGGTTAAATAGACAAAGGAGTGGGAGTGGGGAGTACTGAGCTGCTTGTTGTCCTCAGAGGAGTGGTTAGAAGCAGCAACTTGTAATTTGTTGGCCATTTTAGGTCATTTCCTGTTTTTTCCAGCCCCCTGCTATAAAGCACGCTTTGTCGGGCTTTTCTGGCATTAGAGAACTTGGCATAGCTCCTCGTGGTCCCCTGCAGAGTTCCTAAGCCAGCAGAGAGCAGAAAAAGCAACTTTCTTGATCATAAGTATTTTTTAAAACTTTTTGTTTGCATTTTTCGATCTTTTAAGCTTTTCGACTACTGTTTGTGCCTTTTCTACTGTTTTATTGCCTTATTTTCCTGTGTTTGTGAGTTTATATTGTTGATTGCACTTGTGGGCTAAAGTATTGCTTAAAAGTAACTAACAGGCTAATACACTCAAGTGTACCAGCCTTTGATAGCAATTTAGTCGAAAACAAAGCATTTACTGCATTTTTTCCTGTCTGTTTGAAAAAAAAAAATAAATAAATAAATAAATATTTCTCTTTTCCTAAACTTTACTTGCTAGTTGTTCCAGTGATCAGATTTTGCTGATCCCTGGGCTTTGTATTTGGTTTCTGTGTTCCTCCATTTTCTTGTGTGGCCAGAGGTAGTTTCTTTACTCACCAGTGGGAGTGGGGAGTACTGAGCTGCTTGTTGTCCTCAGAGGAGTGGTTAGAAGCAGCAACTTGTAATTTGTTGGCCATTTTGGGTCATTTCCTGTTTTTCCAGCCCCTGCTATAAAGCAACACTAGGGCAGCAGATTTAAACTATTAGGGCTACCTAAAGTTCACTCTTCAAATTTTCCCTTAAAACTACCTTCCTCAAAGTGTACTACTGTTCTATTTAGTGTATCCTCCAACTATAAATTATCTCTACTTGACTCCCAAGTAGACTATTCTCTATCCGTATAGCTAAGCACTTGCTCCTACAGTACTTATCACCTCGATACAGCACTCTTGTTATCGAAAGTACCCCAAAAAAAAGCAGACCCCATTTCTCGGTCACCCACATCCCCAAAACCTTTTTTTAAGTTTTTCTGTCTATTCCTTCTAGCATGTCGAGGGATCAGTCGCTAATATCCTCTCCTGCTCAGCTGGTGAACCTGGGATTATTGAGGCAATGTTACAATTGCCTCATGTACACAGACAACCCTCTCCTCCTCCCACAAAACACAAATACATGCGAAAGATGCAACTATACGGCCAAAGTGGAGGCTGAGCTCTCTCAACATAGGACTGGCAAGACCAGACAGGAGGAGAAGGAAACCACACACACTATAGACCCAGTCTCACATAATACCATCACAACCTCAAATCATACACATAAACTCACAAAGACATACTCGGAGGCTCTGATCAAAAATCTACCAAAACAGCAGAGGCCACCAAAGCAGACACCCAAACAACTACCACCTCAGAACACAACACCCGCATCACATAGACCACACAATCAGAGTGTCAAGCAGTCACAGCCCTTAAGGCCAAACACTATGCCAGACACACTAGTCATTGGTGACTCCATAGTCAGACACACTGATGTCCCGCTCACCAGACTGAGTAAGGAGAAGGTCACAGTAAGCTGCCTGTCGGGTGCTAGAATCCCCTACATACGCATGCACTCAGGTCTCTCAACAGCAGGTACAAGTACGACTCAATCATTGTCCACGCTGGTGTCCTGGACTACATGAAAAGAGACATAGAGGAGCTCTCTGATTATGTAGCCCAGGCAGGTATGACCCTGACCTTGAGCAGTATCCTACCTTCACCAAGAATGATGCCACAATACAGAGATAAGATGATCAGTTTTAACAATTGGCTTAAACTCTGGTGTCATTCAAAGGGGATCCAATGTGTCTGCCTGGGATGACATGCTGACAAGCCAGCACTTGTCACCCTGGGATTCCGGATTTTGGCAAAGGCTCTTGCCACCCCATAGTGCCTTTTTAGGCAAGGCTCAAATTCTAAACCTACCACCCTAGAACAAAACAAAGAAAAAACTAAGGGTAATGCTGCTCAATGCCAGAAGTCTCAACCTCAAGATGCGGCCCTTCTCAGTATGGAGAACATCGATGTCTGTGCTGTGACAGAAACCTGGTTCAAGGCTCCTGAGACCACCCCAGCACTATCAGGTTTTACCTCATATCATGTGTTCCGGCCACAAAACCCGGACAATACCAAGAAAGGAGGAGGGGTATCCATATTCATCAAGGACACCCACACCTCAAGATTGGTGGCATTGCACGATGCATCGGAAACCATCCAGGTGCAATTAACCATAGGCAAGATTGCTATGCAAATTGTAGCATGTTACAGGCCACCCTCGCAAACTCAGGAACCTCACATGGCCTTCCTGAAAACACTGGATAAATGTATCTCCGAACACCATCATACTAGGTGACTTCAACTACCCTAATATAGACTGGGAACACTACTCAAGCCCAAACACTCTAGCCCAAAAGTTCCTGGAATTCATAAACTCAAATGCCATGGAACAACTAGTCACCATCCCCACAAGAGGAGAAAACATACTTGATCTCATCATCACGAACATGGGAGCACAATGTTCAACGCCAGAAGTATACCCCTCACTGGTGAGATATGATCACAAACTAATCTCGCTGGAGGTCCTCATCCCGCCCCCACCAAATGAAAAGACCACAGTAAAGAATCACACTTCTAAAGACTAGTGTGGTCTCCTTTAAGGCCCCTGAGCGGTTAACATTACTCAAACCGCTGAATCACTTACAAATGCCTTCTACCAGCACCTGCAGGCTGCATGGATCAGGCAATCCCAAGCAAAACAAAGACTCTTTGTACCAAAGGCAAGCGTCCAGTCTGGTGGACCCCAGCCATAAACAAATTCTACAATAAAAGGAGGAAGCTACTACAAGATAGAGCAAAATCCTTAAAAGGTAAGACACCGCTGATCACTATAAATAAAAAGCTAAGATCTCTCATAAAATCATCCAAAGCTAATTTTGAGAAAAAAATAGCTAAGGACTCTAAAGACAACCATAAAGCATTCTTTAGCTATGTCAGAAACCTAGGAGGAAACTCCCAGATATGCTCAGAATTAGTTCAAAATGATGTGAAGATTACTGATCCTACAGACATTGCCAACATACTGGCTGACAGGTTCAGTGCAAACTTCTCCCACCCTCCAGAAGAGATATCTATACCAAATGATTGCAACCCCCCAAACATCTCCAACACTCAGGTGAGAACTGCTCTCTCCAAGGCAAAGAACACAGCATCCATGGGACCTGATGGTGTCCCCGCTGTGTGCTCCATGAACTCAACGAGGAATTAAACCCACAGTTAGGACAGCTGTTTAATCTTAGTCTCACCTCCGGATACTGTGGTCCCACTCCACAAAGGCGGTGCCTCCACCAACCCTGGAAATTACCATCCCATTAGCTTGACAAGCCTGATCTGCAAAGCCATGGAAAGGATCATAATGGATCTCATAAATAAAGACATAGGGAATTTGCAGACTTTGGATCAAACCCAGTTTGGCTTTGTCAAAGGCAGATCATGCCTTTTAAACTTGGTTGACTTTTTTGAAACAGTCACCAAGGCCATTGACGAGGAAAGGCAGTCCATACAGCCTACCTAGACCTGGTGAAGGCTTTCGATACAATACCCCACTCGGGTATCATTGAAAAACTCATCAACTTAAATGTAAACCCATACATTACAAGATGGGTTGCAAACTGGCTGAGTGACAGAACCCACAGGGTCAGAGTTGCTGGCCATGTCAGACTCTAAGCCTGTCACAAGTGGTGTCCCACAGGGCTCAGTCCTGGGCCCACTCTTGTTTGGCATCTACTTTTCTGAAGTACAAGCAAACACAGGAGGGTTATGGCTGACAAAGTTCGCAGATGACTGCAAACTGGGCGCCGTTGAGAACACATCCGACACAGATATCCTTCAGAAGGGTCTCACAGAAACGGATAACTGGTGCCAGAGCCATGGCCTCAAGTTAAATGCCAAGAAATGCATAGTCATACCCTTCGGGAAAAATAAGGTTACCCTTAGCTACCATATAGGTGGCAATCCCTGAACACAGAAGAAGTTATTAGGGACCTGGGAACCCAGGTTGACAGTAGCCTTTCATTCGACACTCATATTGCTAAAGTAGTTAGGAAGACCTTCTACATTGCCCACCTTATCATGAAGGGATTCACATCTAGATCGAGGGAAGTCATAGTCTCCCTATACTCATCACTCATCAGACCAATGATCGAGTACAATGCCCCATTCGGAATGTATCTGACCCGACACTTGCAGCAGCTGGAGAGGCCACAAAAGTTCCTCACCAAAAGGATAAAGGGTCTCAAAAATCTGTCTTATGCTGCACGACTGAAAGAACTCCAGCTATATTCAGTTGACTCAGAGGTGACCTATGCCTGACATACAAGGCCATGTCAAACCCAGATTTGATGAATATGCTTCATCTCAAAAATCTAGATCCCTCAGAGCCACAAGGGCGGTGACTTAAACCTCGACACGGTTATTAATAGGACGTGCTGGAGGGATAGATTCATCACCCAAAGACTCCCTATGCTGTGGAACAAAATCCCGGTTTATGTGAGGCAGAGCACCTCGCTAGCCTTGTTCAAGAGGAATCTTGACCAATGGATGGGAGATCGCAGATACACCCCAGGGGTTACCTCAGTGTCACTGCTCGACAGGGGCACAGTTAAATAATGGGCACAGTTTCTCCAAACTAAGGGGTGGCGTAAGCCACAAAACTATGGCTAGGCTTATAAATGCCCTCGGGCAGATAGCCTAGTATGAACCTATGAACCTATGATAATTGTCAATTAATCCATTTAAACTCTTAAAGCACAATGTACCTATTAAATACATTTGCAATAATCTACATTCTAAATACATTCAACTATTAGTAAAAAAAAAAAAATATATATATATATATATATATATATATATATATCTGTATAATAAAACATATATATAATAAAAACAAGTCTACACTAAATCAAACTCACTAGATCAGAACTAAACATTAGATAAATATGTGAATACAACTAATAATGGAAGTAAAAAAAATTAAAAAAAATATTTAAAAAATAAAATAAATAAATAAATAAATCCATACATCAATACTGTAATGTAACCTGTGTAAACAGTAATTCACAGTAAATTGACAAGAAAATGTCCTCTATGAACACTGTTAACCTGGTAAAAAACTCCATTACCTTCTGAACAAAATTGTTACAGTCAGATGTCATCTAGGCAGGCTCTTCAATTTAAGTACACTACTAATTGAACATCCCTCATTTAAACCGGGTACGTTATATGCATTTAATCTAACTTGCCAACTTAACTCTGTTTCTTCAAGTTTTAGAGGGGTTGGACAACCTCTAGGGTCTACCAGTACTTGATCAATGATAATAAACTTAAAATTATGGTCGGGATGTAATGAAATATGTTTGGCTAATGCGTTCTCGAGCTTCTGTTTTCTTATTGCATATATATGTTCATAAATCCAATCATGGAGGTGCCTCTCAGTTTTGCCAACATAATAAGCTGGACAAATTTGGCACTGAGCTAAGTAGCAAACCAAAGAACAGAGCCAGCATAGTGTGACCTGAACACTTTTATTAACAAATAAACAACAAAAAACAGACTGGTTTCAGCTGGAAATTATCACAGCCTTCCTCAGTGTAAAACAAATACATCAATCATTGTTGTTTAAATATACCCATCTTAAAGCTTATTGGTTCTTCCTAAAATTGTTCATTGAGGCCAGGTGAGAATAATCCCCCTAGCTTGACAATCCACTTTTTTTCTTTAGCATTTAAAATGGAATGCCAACCAGTCTTATTTGAACAATTCCCTTTTATAATATCAATCACCATAAAAGAAAATTTGGCAGTTTTATGTACCAATTGATGTTTAAAAAGCACATTGTTAACCTTTTTATTCTTGATATTGCTAATGTGTTCTGATATTCTTAGCCTAAGAGGACGGGAAATTTGTCCAATGTAGAATGAGCCACAATTACATGTGGCCAAATATACAAGCCAATCACTGCTGCAATTGGCAAAAAAATTTAGATCATAAACCCGAGCACAATTTCTGCTAGAAAACTGTTTTGATTTACATATGTAATCACAATTAGTGCAGTGGCCACAAGGGAAACAACCCGTCAATGGTTCACCAGTCAATGTAGTCTGTAAAAATTGTGAGTGATTGTTCACATTGCTACGTTTGTAATGACTGAAACAAGAACTGAGATTTCTACCTTTGCGAAATGAAAATAAATATCAGTCTGGTATAATACTAACCACCTC
This sequence comes from Protopterus annectens, assembly GCF_019279795.1. Classification (NCBI taxonomy): domain Eukaryota; kingdom Metazoa; phylum Chordata; order Ceratodontiformes; family Protopteridae; genus Protopterus; species Protopterus annectens. The sequence continues at coordinate 746,753,167 of NC_056727.1, forward strand.
ATAGTCACACTGCAGGATATTCCAGTGTCTATGCACACTTTGGATCAAAGTGTCCGAGTTTCTGGCATAAGTAGTTACAAGCCTGATGGGTTGCGGTGCAGTGACTGTATGATCTTTATAACTCAATAGTGCCTGTCTGTCAAATGTATTGACAAAATTACTGGCCTTCACCACATGTCCCATACTATAACCACAAGATCTAAATCTGCTGGTCAATTCCTTCCTCTGTTGTTGGAAGGAGGATTCATGAGAGCAAAAACGCTTTATTCTAATAAATTGTGATTTGGGAATGTTAAGTGCAATGTGTGGTGGGTGGAATCTGGAGGCATGGAGGACGGTATTATACTGGGGATACTTCCTGAATACTTCTGTACCTAATGTGTGGTCAGGTAATCTGTTGATTAATACATCCAAAAAAGTAATAGTATTCAGATCATAATGGATGGTGAATTGTAAACCCCATGTATTGTTGTTTAAATAAGATATAAAATTGATCAGTTGATGTCCCTCACCCTTCCACACCATCCAACAGCTAAGTAGATCACATATCTAGAGTTACAATTCACTCTGACTCTCAAAGTGTACTGATAGTCATGTATTTTAAATCTGTTAGATTCTAAAACATACTGACAATAACTACAAGCTTGGCATTTATACATGCCAGGTGTCTTAACTTTACTTGTTGGGTGTTGTTCTAAAAAGGTTTTAAGGTTTTTTGCTCTCCTATATACTATCATAGGTTTGACACCAAACATCTGATAGACGTTGCTGTCACTCTTAAAGATTGCCCAGTTCTTGCAGAAAATTTGAAAGCACTCTTTACTGTTAGAGTAGTAAGTTATTATGAAAGTAACATTCAATGCTTCTGGTTGCTGTGACTCATTAAGAGTGACTAACGGCTGTGACAAAATGTTAACTGTGTAATTTTGTACAGTTGACGTACTTTCTAAAATTGGTCTGTAAAAATGATTTAAACGTTTAACCGTTACTTCTTCGATGATTGCATTGAGCATGTGGTCAGGGTAACCTCGATGTAGAAATAAACTTTTCAGATGTCTACATTCAGCAAAAAAAATTCTTCATCCAATGTTATAATACGTGCAGCCCTGACCAATTGGCCTTTGACTATAGCACGTTTCTGGTAAGGTGGGTGACAACTAGAGTAGTGTAGAAACGTGTTGGAATATACTATAAATAGTGGATATGAATTGCAGAATAGTGTGGTCCTTAGACAACAAAATGTCTAGGTATGAAATGGACTCTGTGTGAAAAGAAAAAGTGAACTCCAAGAAACTAGTGGTATTGTTGAAATAATCCACCAAAGACTGACTATCGGTTTGGTCCCCGTCAAACAAAATAAAGATGTCATCCAAGTAGCGGGTGTAAAACACAATCTTGTTCTTGAAGTCACAATTATTAAACACAAAAAGATGTTCCCATTGGGCCATTACCAAATTGGCAACACTGGCTCCACATGGGGAGCCCATAGCAACGCCAACCTTTTGAAGGTAAAAATTACCGTCAAATGTGAAGAAGTTGTTACTCAAAACTATATCTAGCAATTCTTGTACAATATCCAACTCGTTACTAGAACTGCCATGAGTCCTTAACATTTGCTCTACCCAATCTAATGCAATATCTTGTGGGATACAAGTGTAAAGGTCTATGACATTTATAGTGATGAAATTGTGTCTGACATGATACTTTATCTTATTTATTTTATTTAAAAATGACCAAGAGTCTTTACATATCTGACTGATTTGTACCACATATTTCTGAAGAATAGTGTCCATGACTTTCGCACATGGGTAGATGGGTGAACCACTACCATCTACAAGGGGTCTCATAGGGGGGTTGTTTAAATCTTTATGTATTTTGGGATGCCAAACATACATGGATATCTGTGATACACTATTGATAAATAATTGTAGATACTATGAGTAATTCTCCCCTCAATATACAGTTATTCTATAGAGTTTTTAATTGTGTTATAAGCCTTATTTGATTCAGAACGTGAGCCAACTACATAGATTCATAGATTCATACTAGGCTATCTGCCCTAGGGCATTTATAAGCCAAGACAGAGTGTGTTTGGCTTTTGTCACCCATTTTAAATTAATTTTGCTATGCCCTTTTTAGAGGTTAATATACTGTGCCTCTGTCTAACAGTGACACAGAAGTGATACCCGGGGTAAACCTATGATCTCCCATCCACTCATCAAGATTCCTCTTGAAGAGAGTCAATGAGAGACTCTGCCTAACCTGGACTGGGATTTTATTCCAGAGTGAAGGGAGGCTCTGGGTTATGAATCTATCCCTCCAGCATGTCCTATTTATTTCAGTGCTGAGGTTCAAATCTCTCGAGCGCGTAGCTCGATGGGATTTGGATTTCTGAGGTGCAGCATGTCCATTAATTCCGGGTTGGACATGGCTTTATACGTCAGGCACAGATCGCCTCTGAGCAGGTGGTATGCCACTGAGTAGAGATGGAGTTTCTTTAACCGGGCAGCATATGGTATCTGTTTGAGCCCTTTGATCCTCTTGGTGAGGTACTTTTGGGGCCTTTCCAGTAGCTGCAGGTGTCTAGTAAGGTACACCCCAAAAGGGGCATTGTACTCAATTATGGGCCTGATGAGGGATGAGTAAAGTGGCACGATGACCTCCCCTGATCTAGATGTGAATCCCTTCATGATTAGGTGGGATATATAAAATGTTTTTCTAACCACTTTGGCCACGTGGTTGTCAAATGAGAAATTGCTATCAACTTGGGTCCCCAGGTCCCTAATTACTTCTTCTGTACTTAATGGATTACCACCTATGTGGTAATTTGTGGGCACTTTGTTTTTGCCAAAGGGGATGACTATACACTTTTTGGCATTTAGCTTGAGGCCATGGCTCTGGCACCAGTTGACTGTTTCTATGAGGCCCTTTTGGAGGATGCTTGTGTCAGCTGGAGAGTCGATTATGACACCCAGTTTGCAGTCATCTGCGAACTTGGTTAGCCACAGTCCTTCCGTGTTGGCCTGTACCTCCGAGAAATATATACCGAACAGAAAGGTCCCAGGACTGAGCCTTGTGGGATGCCACTTGTAACTGGTTTGGAGTCTGACATGGCTCCAGCAATTCTAACCATGTGGGTTCTGTCCTTGAGCCAGTTTGCAACCCATCTAGTGACATAGGGGTTTATATTTAAGCTGGTGAAGCCGTAGAAGTATATTTAACCCCCCTCTACACCCTCAAATCAGGAATTTTGAAAAAATTTTGGAAAAAGAAATTAGATCAATCTATGATAAAAATACATGTGAATTTAATCTTTCCAAACAAGAAAATGAAGTGTTAAAAGAACTTAAAAGGAAAAAGGATGTAAGAACTATGAAGCCTGATAAGGGGGGAGGGGTGGTGATGATGGATAATATCATATACGAGGGTAAAATGAAGGATATGCTTTATGACACAGCTAGATATACAGCAGTTTCATTGAACGAAATGAATGTAGCCTACCATAGAATAGATAGTCTGCTACATGATATGTTTGTTGGATGGCCTAATGGTTAAGGTGTTTGCCTTACAAACACAAGGTGCAGGGTTTGAGTCTCACAAGGGATAATTGGCTAGGCTTCCAATGGCTCGCAAGGGCAGTTAGCCTGGTATGAACCTATCTATGAACCTATAGCACCTCGCTGACTCTGTTTAAGAGAAATCTAGACCTGTGGATGGGAGATGAATCATCTCTGTATCACTGCTGGACAGAGGCACAACAAACTAATGGGCACAGTATTTTTTCATATAAGGGGTGCTAGGCTTATAAATGCCTTAGGGCAGATAGCCTAGTATAAACCTATGAACCTATGAACCTATGAATAATAGATGGGAAAACATTTGATTTTTTAAAGGTGGCTAAATCCAAAGTACCCATCATCTTTGGGATACCCAAGATCCACAAAAATATGGAAGACCCTCCCCTGAGACCTATTGTTTCAGCGGATGGGGCTAAGACACTACCATTAGCGAAATTAGTGGATACAAAGATAAAACATATAAGTGGTGGTAACCCAAACATATTAAAAGATTCGTGGGATCTATTAAGGTGTATAACACCAGAATTATTTCAGGACAATTTGATGTTTATCACCATAGATGTAATCAATCTTTTTTCAAGTATCCCACATGAAGAGGGTTTAAATATGTTTGAGGACATGGTCTACAGAGATAAAAAATTAACACATTCAGAAAAAGTTATGGTACTAGGGCTTGTTGAAATGGTTTTGAAATACAATTTTTTAATGTTTAATGGAGAGTACTATCAACAAGTCAAAGGCATATCAATGGGGGCAGCTTGTGCCCCCACATATGCCAATATAGTGCTAGCCAAATGGGAGGAAGACTTCATATTAAATTCCAAGTATAAAGAAAGTTGGACTTTATACCGTCGTTTTTTAGATGACATAGTCATTTTTTGGAATGATAGTATGGAGAAATTCCAGGAATTTTCTGAATATTTAAATAGCACTACGAATTTCTTGAAATTCACTTATAATATTTCAACAGAGAGGTTACAGTATCTGGATGTAGAAATTTATAAAACTGGAAAAGAATTTGAAACAAAAATCTACAGGAAAGACACATACTGTAATTCATTTCTCCATTTCACTAGTGCACACCCCTCACATTGTAAAAAGAATATTGTCAAAGGGCAATTTGTGAGGGGTAGTAGGATGACCAGTTCAAATGTGGACTTTAAACAAGAATGTGATTTTTTGGAAAAAATGTTTGAAGAGAAAGGTTATCCGAAAGATTTTGTTAGTAAAATAAGAACAGAAGTTGAAATGGGTAGAGCTACCAGGTTTAAACCTATTAAAGGAGATGGATTAATAACTAATTCTGGTAATAGTCCACCTGTTAACACTGATATTAAAGATAATTATGAAAAAGCTTTAATTATAGAATATAATACTTCCAACATAAGAATAAGTGAAATTTTTCGAAGAGAATGGGGGAAATTTTCTGCAATAACTGATATAACTAATATAAGTAATTTATTACCAAAAATAGTATATAAGAACTCGTGGAATATGAAACAAATATTAGAGTCACAATCGAAATATAGTTTTGATAACAAAGAACAGGTAAAAACAACTATGGATGGACAGAAAAGGAAAGGAAGTTATAAATGTAATAGGTGTAACCAATGTGGATTTATGATGAATGTTGGTGAAGTTAATATAACTGGAAGAAGTGATACTATTATAAATAATGACTATTATAATTGCGGGACAAAAGGGGTAGTTTATCTAGCTGTGTGTAAGCAATGTGGTTCATTTTACGTAGGAAAGACGGAACGGGCCCTGAGAAAAAGAATTTATGAACACACTTACGATATTCTTAAAAATAAAGAAACAAATGTGTTAAATAGGCATACTAAAGAATGTGAAGGGGCACACTTTGAATTTTTTGTAATTGAACAGGTTAAAAAAGAGTTAAGAGGAGGTTTGTGGGAAGAGTGGCTAGGTTATAAGGAATTATGGTGGCAAATTAAACTTGATGCCACTAGAATACCAGGACTGAATGACCACATCTCCTTAACTCCCCTGTTGAAAATTAGAGCTGCAGAAGTATGAATTGACATATTTTAAAAGGCCAGGAGATGGCAGTATTTCTATGTTCTTTACTTATTAACATAATAGGTTCCAACCACACTGAATTTCTATTTTTTACTTATATATTAAATATTTATTTATATTTAAATACACTTTTTTTAAATTCTTTTAAAATGTGAATAAAATATTGTATTATAATATAAAGTATTATTTTAGCATAATAATGAACGGAGACGGAGAAATGTTATTTTAAATAAAAGTGAGTAATTATTCATGAGGGACAGCACATGATTGGAAATCACTAATGCACTTTAGATGTATTGGTTGAATTTAAATGGAATGTGTATTTAAGCATTAATTTAATAATTAATGATTGTCTGATGAAGTCCTGACTAGTGAGGGACGAAAACGCAATTATTGGAAAGAGCGTTAATGTGCTGCTAATTTTGTACTTGTGGCTGATTCTGTGTTCGTGGTACATTAAATCGAGTGAACCAAGCTTTTGGAGTTTCCTTCTTGTTCTGGGATACGCTTTTGAACTTTTTGAGTTTCAGTTTGTTCTAGTTGGATTTTCTTTGTTTGGTGCACATCTTGTATCCTAGTTATGGAAGGCGGAACTCCTAAGGAAGACATGGGGAATCATTGGGCAGCGATCGACCTTCTCACCCCCTTGTGCCATTCGTTGTATGCTAAACAACGTGAAGAGCATTTTCCGGTTGGTGAGGGAACCGAAGGGTTACAAGGAGCTAAACCGAAAAGGAAACGCAATAGGAGTACCAGTTTTACAAAAGAAACGGAGATGGAAGAACTGAATGGTGTTTCCTTTGATCCGGTTGTTACGCCGAAGATTTTGGCACATAATGAAAGCACGAACAGGCATCCCAATGGGAAATCTCTAACAACAACAGCCGCAGATGATACTGGCAGGCCTTGCACTAGTAAGGCAAATGAAGGTACTGTTAATAATTCCTTCCAAGATTTATGGAAGAAAAAAGAAATGAATGACTGGCTCAATAAACCGTTTAACATTAAGTTTGGTAATATCAACAGAAGTGACTGTGGTGATGGACTAACGTATTCTGCTAAAATTGATAAATTATCTAGACTTATGTTAAAATTTAAAACGCTCAATATTGAAAATGAATATTTAATTGAGTGTGTTAATAGGAAAATAGTCCCGAATAATGTTGAAGATGGGTCAGAATTTCACAAGGAATTAAAGGAAGTGTTTAATCAGTGTGGTTTGGATATTTTAAAGTTAATAATAAAAGAAAATAATAGGATGCAGGAAGATTTAAAGTCAGAAATAGAAATGCTTGATGGTATTATCAAGGAAGATTTGGTCTTTGAAATTAGAGAAGAAAGGGAAAAATATAACAAAATAAAAATGGATATAGAGGGGAAATGTTTTGATATAGTTGAAAGGAAAATTAATAAGCTTAAGAGAGATATATGGGAGTATCAAAACAATACATGTTATCCAAAGCCACCACCTGTAAGAACCAATAGCTATTCGAATTATTATTATGAGGATACAAAAACAGGGGATAAAGCAGGTTATAATCAAGGATGGATGGATTCAGATTATGATAAAGAAATTCCACCATTAGATAGGGAAGTATATACAGACAATAAAAGACAGAATAGGTTCCATAATTTTCGAAAATGGGGGGGGGGGGGGGAGAAGGGGGAGAGGGAGGTATTAGATTCTATTCACCCATCCCCTGTTAATGCAAAAATACTTGACATTGTATCCAATAGTGGTACTAAATATACTTATAATAACTTTTCTATTTATAATTTTAGTAGTATTGTGCTTCAAAAACAACATTTTGATCTATTAAGCAAGGGTTTTAAGTTTATTCCCTCTGTGAGAGGAGAAATGGTTAATACTATTTTAGACCTGAAAATGTTTCTTAGGAAAATTAATTTGGATATTTTGTTCTCAGGAGAAACTAAAATGGATTCACTTTCTCAGGACTCGAGTCTTGTGCGTAGAAGTATATTTAACCCCCCTCTACACTCTCAAATCAGGAATTTTGAAAAAAATTTGGAAAAAGAAATTAGATCAATCTATGATAAAAATACATGTGAATTTAATCTTTCCAAACAAGAAAATGAAGTGTTAAAAGAACTTAAAAGGAAAAAGGATGTAAGAATTATGAAGCCTGATAAGGGGGGAGGGGTGGTGATGATGGATAATATCATATACGAGGGTAAAATGAAGGATATGCTTTATGACACAGCTAGATATACAGCAGTTTCATTGAACGAAATGAATGTAGCCTACCATAGAATAGATAGTCTGCTACATGATATGTTGGTTGAAGCAATAATAGATGGGAAAACATTTGATTTTTTAAAGGTGGCTAAACCCAAAGTACCCATCATCTTTGGGATACCCAAGATCCACAAAAATATGGAAGACCCTCCCCTGAGACCTATTGTTTCAGCGGATGGGGCTAAGACACTACCATTAGCGAAATTAGTGGATAAAAAGATAAAACATATAAGTGGTGGTAACCCAAACATATTAAAAGATTCGTGGGATCTATTAAGGTGTATAACACCAGAATTATTTCAGGACAATTTGATGTTTATCACCATAGATGTAATCGATCTTTTTTCAAGTATCCCACATGAAGAGGGTTTAAATATGTTTGAGGACATGGTCTACAGAGATAAAAAATTAACACATTCAGAAAAAGTTATGGTACTAGGGCTTGTTGAAATGGTTTTGAAATACAATTTTTTAATGTTTAATGGAGAGTACTATCAACAAGTCAAAGGCATATCAATGGGGGCAGCTTGTGCCCCCACATATGCCAATATAGTGCTAGCCAAATGGGAGGAAGACTTCATATTAAATTCCAAGTATAAAGAAAGTTGGACTTTATACCGTCGTTTTTTAAATGACATAGTCATTTTTTGGAATGATAGTATGGAGAAATTCCAGGAATTTTTTGAATATTTAAATAGCACTACGAATTTCTTGAAATTCACTTATAATATTTCAACAGAGAGGTTACAGTATTTGGATGTAGAAATTTATAAAACTGGAAAAGAATTTGAAACAAAAATCTACAGGAAAGACACATACTGTAATTCATTTCTCCATTTCACTAGTGCACACCCCTCACATTGTAAAAAGAATATTGTCAAAGGGCAATTTGTGAGGGGTAGTAGGATGACCAGTTCAAATGTGGACTTTAAACAAGAATGTGATTTTTTGGAAAAAATGTTTGAAGAGAAAGGTTATCCGAAAGATTTTGTTAGTAAAATAAGAACAGAAGTTGAAATGGGTAGAGCTACCAGGTTTAAACCTATTAAAGGAGATGGATTAATAACTAATTATGGTAATAGTCCACCTGTTAACACTGATATTAAAGATAATTATGAAAAAGCTTTAATTATAGAATATAATACTTCCAACATAAGAATAAGTGAAATTTTTCGAAGAGAATGGGGGAAATTTTCTGCAATAACTGATATAACCAATATAAGTAATTTATTACCAAAAATAGTATATAAGAACTCGTGGAATATGAAACAAATATTAGAGTCACAATCGAAATATAGTTTTGATAACAAAGAACAGGTAAAAACAACTATGGATGGACAGAAAAGGAAAGGAAGTTATAAATGTAATAGGTGTAACCAATGTGGATTTTTGATGAATGTTGGTGAAGTTAATATAACTGGAAGAAGTGATACTATTATAAATAATGACTATTATAATTGCGGGACAAAAGGGGTAGTTTATCTAGCTGTGTGTAAGCAATGTGGTTCATTTTACGTAGGAAAGACGGAACGGGCCCTGAGAAAGAGAATTTATGAACACACTTACGATATTCTTAAAAATAAAGAAACAAATGCGTTAAATAGGCATACTAAAGAATGTGAAGGGGCACACTTTGAATTTTTTGTAATTGAACAGGTTAAAAAAGAGTTAAGAGGAGGTTTGTGGGAAGAGTGGCTAGGTTATAAGGAATTATGGTGGCAAATTAAACTTGATGCCACTAGAATACCAGGACTGAATGACCACATCTCCTTAACTCCCCTGTTGAAAATTAGAGCTGCAGAAGTATGAATTGACATATTTTAAAAGGCCAGGAGATGGCAGTATTTACTTATTAACATAATAGGTTCCAACCACACTGAATTTCTATTTTTTACTTATATATTAAATATTTATTTATATTTAAATACACTTTTTTTAAATGCTTTTAAAATGTGAATAAAATATTGTATTATAATATAAAGTATTATTTTAGCATAATAATGAACGGAGACGGAGAAATGTTATTTTAAATAAAAGTGAGTAATTATTCATGAGGGACAGCACATGATTGGAAATCACTAATGCACTTTAGATGTATTGGTTGAATTTAAATGGAATGTGTATTTAAGCATTAATTTAATAATTAATGATTGTCTGATGAAGTCCTGACTAGTGAGGGACGAAAACGCAATTTTTGGAAAGAGCGTTAATGTGCTGCTAATTTTGTACTTGTGGCTGATTCTGCTTCGTGGTATATTAAACTGAGTGAACCAAACTCTTGGAGTTTCCTTCTTGCTCTGGGATACGCTTTTGAACATTTTGAGTTTCAGTTTGTTCTAGTTGGATTTTCTCGATTTAAGCTGGTGAGCTTATCTATAATGCCCGAGTGGGGTATTGTATCGAAGGCTTTTGCGAGGTCCAGGTAGGCTGTGTGGACCACCTTCCCCTCGTCAATGGCTTTGGTGAATGTTTCAAAGAAATCAACCAGGTTTAAGAGGCAGGATCTGCCCTTAACAAAGCCGAACTGGGTAGAATCCAGTGTATGTAGGTCCCCAATATCTTTATTTATGAGGTCCATGATGATCCTTTCCATAGCTTTGCAGACCAAACTAATCAGGCTTATGGGGTGATAGTTTCCAGGATCCGTTGAGGCACCACCTTTGTGGAGAGGGACCACTGTTGCTGTACGCCACTCTTTGGGTACATATCCTATAGTAAGGCTGAGATTGAACAGTAGTTTTATGTTTGGGTTTAGCTCTTGGAGTTCATGTAGGACATAGCCCAGGACACCGTCTGGTCCCATTGATGCTGTGTTTTTTGCTTTGGAGGGGGCGGCTCTTACCTGAGCATCTGAGATGTCAAGGGTCAGCACTCTGCTGGGATAGATATTTGCCCTTTTGGTGGGGAGGGGGGGGAGAAGTTTGCGCTGAACCTGTCAGCTAGGATGTTGGCAACGTCTGTGGGTTCGGTGTATTTTTTGTCATTTTGGACTAATTCTGGGCATATCTGGGAATTCCCACCCAGGTTCCTAACATAACTAAAGAAAGCCTTGTGATTATCCTTAGTGTCCTGTGCAATTTTTCTCTCGAAGCTGGCCTTAGACAATTTTATGGGTGCCCGTAGTTTTTTGCTAATACTGATCAGAGATGCCTTCCCTTTTTGGGATTTTGCTCTATCATGTAATAGCTTCCTCCTTCTATTGTATAGTTAGTTTATGGCTGGGGTCCACCAGACAGGACACCTGCCTTTGGAGGATTGGGTCTTGGTTTTATTTGGGATTGCATGATCCATGCATTCCTGAAGGTGTTCATAGAATGCGTTTATAAAGGATTCTGCGGTCTGGGCCGTATTTTCCACAGGCCCGAGGGCTTTGAAGGATTCCCCCACGGTTTTGAAGAGTGTGAAATTTGCTTTAGAGAAGTTTTTCACTGTGGTTTTCAGGGCAGGGAGTGGAGTCGGGATGTGAATATCCAGTGATATTAGTTTATGGTCTGATCTTACCAGTAAGGGATACACTTCTGGTCTGGAGCATAGAGTCCCCATGTTGGTGATGATCAGGTCCAGTATGTTTTCCCCTCTTGTGGGAGTGGTAACATGTTGTTCCATAGCATTTGAGTTTATAAATTCTAGGAACCTTTGGGCTAGGGTGTTGGAGCTAGAGTAATGCTCCCAGTCTATGTTTGGGTAGTTAAAGTCGCCCAATATAATGTCGTTTGGAGAGACCTTCATATTATCCAGTGTTCTCAGGAAGGCCGAGTGGGGTTTCTGGGTTTGGGAGGGTGGTCTGTAGCAGGCTATAAACTGGAAGCCAGTTTTACCCACTGTTAGTTGCACATGGATAGTCTCTGATGCTTCGTGCTGTGCCACCAACCTGGAGGTGTGGGTATCTTTGACGAATATTGATACTCCCCCTCCTTTTGTGGTTCGGTCCAAGTTTTGGGGCCAAAAAGCATGGTATGAGGTATAACCTGGTACTGCTGCGGTGCTCTCGGGAGCCTTGAACCAGGTTTCTGTTACTGCACAGATATCGATGTTCTCCATGCTAAGGAGAGTTTTGAGTGCGTGCATCTTGAGGTTTAGACTTCTGGCATTGAGTAGCATTACTCTTAGTTTCTTATCCCTTGTGATACATCTGGATGTGGGTTTGTCTTTTGAGCCTTGCCTAAAAAAGGCACTATGGGGGTAGCAATAGCCTTTGCCAATATCCGAAAGCCCAGGGGTGACAGGTGCAAGCTATCCCTAGCGAAGCATCATGGCTTATCGAGCATGTCATCCCAGGCTGACAGGCATTGGATCCCCTTTGAATGACACCAATACTTAAGCCAATTGTTGAAATTGATCATCTTGTCTTCATATTGTGGCATCATTCTTGGTGAGGGTAATATGCTACTCAAGGTCATGGTCATACCGGCCTGGGCTACATGCTCAGAGAGCTCCTCTATGTCTCTTTTCATGTAGTCCAGGGAGGTACATCTCAGGTCATTCACACCAGCATGGACAATGACTGAGTCATATTTGTACTTGCCTTGGAGTGACCTGAGTGCTTGTGTTATGTGGCGGATCCTAGCGCCTGACAGGCAGCTCACTGTGACCTTCTCCTTGTTCAGCCTGTTGAGCGGGACGTCAGTGTGTCTGATGATAGAGTCACCTATTACAAGTGTATCAGGTGTGTTGTTTAGCCTTAAGGGCTGTGACTGTTTGGCACACTGGCTTTGTGAGCTATGTGTTGCACGTGTTTTGTTTTGGTGTAGCGGTTGCTTGGGTGTCTGCTTTGGAGGTCTCTGCTGCTTAGGCAGATTTTTATTTACAGCCTCCGAGTATGTTTTTGTGTGTTTATGTGTTTGGTTTGCTGTAGTGGTAGGTCTATGTGAAACTGGAACTGTAGTGAGTGTGGTTTCCTTCTCCTCCTGACTGGTTACGCCAGTACTGAGCTCAGAGAGCTTAGCCTCCAGTATGGCTATATGGTTGCATCTCTCACATGTGTTGGAATTTGTTGGGAGGAGAAGAGGGTTGTCTGTGTACATGAGGCAGTTGTAACATTGCCTCAAGATTCCCAGATTCAACAGCTGGACCGGAGAGGAGATTGACAACTGATCTTTGTCATGTTAGAATAGTATTGGGAATTCCTTTATAATTGAAAAAAAGGGCCAATCGGGAACAAGGTACTGAAGGGGAGTTTGTAAGTGTGTAGTGCTTTTAATTTTTTAGTGCTAACTTATATAATTGCTTTAGTGAGCAAGTGCCAGGTAACTTAAATGCGATGTGTTACAGGTAACTTAAATGCAAAAATGACAAACAGTAACTTTCTTTCAAGTGAAACAAGGAAATAAGTACAGTAAGCAATGCAGATATCACTAGGGATCCACAGAAGTGTTGAAAAGCCGCATTTTAGGTGGAATTAGCATTTCAGGGAAATAACAAGCAAACAAACAACAAGCATACAAACAAAGCTAGATTTAGCAGGCCTTGATCTAGTCTATGCTACAGCAAACAAGGTGTACCAATTTCAGTAAGAAACAGTTCAAATATGCAGGCACTATAAGCCTTTAACCAGAAATTCCCAGCTCAGAAGGGCAGAGTCCAGCCTCTCCTCCCACAAGAGTGCAGACCACGAACCTTCTTAATGTAAAATAACTGGCCTGAAGCCCAAGTGCTTAAACCAGAACTAATACACTTTTAGAATAACAGACACTGAGCCCTCAATCAGCAGTTCCCAACTTAGAAGGATGTAAGCTACCTGTCCTGCCACCACAGTGCAGGCCACAAACCTTCCTACTGTAAAACAACTGGTCTGAAGCCCAAGTGCTTAATCCAAAGGACTTAGAATAATAGCTACATTTTAACCAAGCTACTACCAAGCAGTAATAAATACAATTGAATACTTTAAAGAATGCCTGGATTAGTGCTCAAGTTATACAAACAAAGCTAGATTCGGCAGGTCTGGATCTAGTCTATGCTACAGCAAACAAGGTGTACCAATTTCAGTAAGAAGCAGTTCAAATATGCAGGCATAATAAGCCTTTAACCAAAAATTCCCAGATCAGAAGGGCAGAGTCCAGCCTCTCCTCCCACAAGAGTGCAGACCACGAACCCTTTTATTGTAAAATAACTGGCCTGAAGCCCAAGTGCTTAAACCAAAATTAATACACTTTTAGAATAACAGACACTGAGCCCTCAATCAGCAGTTCCCAACTTAGAAGGATGTAAGCTACCTATCCTGCCACCACAGTGCAGGCCACAAACATTCCTAAAGTAAAACAACTGGTCTGAAGCCCAAGTGCTTAATCCAAAAGATTTAGAATGATAGCTACACTTTAATCAAGTTACTACCAAGCAGTAATAAATACAATTGAATACCTTAAAGAATGCCTGGATTAGTGCTCAAGTTATACATACAAAGCTAGATTCAGCAGGCCTGGATCTAGTCTATGCTACAGCAAACAAGGTGTACCAATTTCAGTAAGAAGCAGTTTAAATATGCAGGCACTGTAAGCCTTTAACCAGAAATTCCCAGCTCAGAAGGGCAGAGTCCAGCCTCTCATCCCACAAGAGTGCAGACCACGAACCCTTTTAATGTAAAATAACTGGCCTGAAGCCCAAGTGCTTAAACCAGAATTAATACACTTTTGGAATAACAGACACTGAGCCCTCAATCAGCAGTTCCCAACATGGATGTAAGCTACCTGTTCTGCCACTACACTGCAGACCACAAACCTTCTTAATGTAAAACAACTGGTCTGAAGCCCAAGTGCTTAAACTAAAAGGCTTAGAATGAGTTACACCAAGCAGTAATAAATACAATTGAGTACTTTTAAGATGACGCAAAAGCAAAATAAAGTAGGAAGAAACACAAATACAGTAAAAGCAGATCATTTTTTTTTTTTTTGAGTGAGCAAATGAGATGGGCCCAGGAGTTACAGGACAGAAACAAGTGCAAATGCAAGCCTTCAAATCAGAAAGTTGAGAGAGATGGAAGACTGCCCAAATGGCCAATAACTACAAATTCTGGGCCAGAACCACTCCTTATGTGGTAGACAGGTTACCTAGTGCTTACCACTCCCACTGATAAGCTAGAAGGCTTCCCTCCAACACAGAAAGGCTTGGGGGCTTAGAAGCTTACAAATAGTCCTGGATACAGCAAATCTGTATCTGGAACACTAATTACAGGAAAGGTAGGAAACAGGCTTACAATTTTTTTTTTTTTGTTCAGAAAAGTAGCAAAAACAGTAGTAAAAACAATTCACATGCAGTGCAAGCTGGCACACTTGAGTATGTAGCAATATTAGTCCACACACAGTTTGAAAAAATGTAATTAAATTAAAAAGGACTAAAAGCAAGTGCAGAAAGGGTTTATTAGGTAGAATGCGGTAAAGAGATGGGACTGGGGGAGTGTCCTAGATCAAATCTACAGTGGGGTGGGCACTGCAAAAGCCACCAAATTTAAACTACAACCAAGAACAGGGAGGGCGGTGGGAAAACAGTTTCAACAGAGATGTGAGGAATCAGAGTGCAAATTATAAAACCAAAAAAATATATACTAATCTCTGTATATTTTCAGAACTGTAAGACAACAGATATCTAAGCAACAATTTAGCTCTATAATACAGAATAATACAGAAAAATATACTCAGCTCTAAATATTTGCCGATAGTCTTGTAAGGCTCTCTCTCAGTGCACAGGTTCCAATTTAAATGCAGGCTGTTATTAACAGGTCAAAATTAAAGGAACCTGGAGTTAGGCAACACACAAGCTATAGAAACCAAAATGAGGGGGGAGGAGACAGTTTCAACAGAGATGTGAGGAATCAGAGTGCAAATTATAAAACTAAAAAAATATATACTGATCTCTGTATATTTGCAGAGCAGGAAGACAACAGATATCTAAGCAACAATTTAGCTCTATAATACAGAATAATACAGAAAAATATACTCAGCTCTATATATTTGCAGATAGTCTTGTAAGGCTCTCTCTCAGTGCACAGGTTCCAATTTAAATGTAGGCTGTTATTAACAGGCCAAAATTCAGACATAAGACTCATTTTCTAGTAAGTATGACATCCTTCTGTTATAGTCTTCCCTGTCAAATACCACCAACCCTCCTCCCTTGTCAGGTTTTCAAAAACGAATGTCGTGGAACTTAATAAACTCGAGGCATTTCTTTTCTACGTTCATATTTCCACTATAAGGTGGTCTAAAAGATGTTGTATGGAACTTAAAACTTAAGTCAAGTTCACAAATGTGTTCAAAGACTTGTAATAATGGATGCAGCGGAGGGTTATAAACACTGGCAATCCTAAAGTTATTACTATCAGTTGTGTAAGTACCACCTATTAAAAGATGCAAGTTGAGTTTTCTCGTAAGCAATCTCAAATCAATTAAGGTTTTAACTAAGTCAAATTTATGAACTGGGACATATGTTAGACCCTTAGACAATAATTCAATGACTTCAGGTGTGATATCTGCTGGGATAAAGTTGTATACTCTGAAGTCACCTTTTGCATTACTTAGTGTTACTAAAGGCTTAATTGTATGAGTGTTACCCTCTAGTGTAATGTAGTCACATGTTTCCTCTACCCCTGTAAGACTAGAATTACTTGCAAGTTTATACAGTGGAACAGGAACACAAAATGTACAATCAGAGTCTATTAAACAATCAATAATTGAAGAAGCAGTAGCTTGGTTTATCTCGTTTTGTGTTTGTTCTTCTGGTTGTAATAACCTGACGGCTGTTTCAGTCATGCCCCTAAAAAATTAGGGTTGTTAGACCTCAGGTTATAATGAGCAGTTTTATTGTTGTTATTTTGTAAGTCCTCACATGGTCTTTGCTCAACTTGTGCATTGTTCCCAGCTCCAGCCTCAAGGTGTGTTTTTATTATATATATGTTTTATTATACACACACATATATATATATATATATATATATATATATATATATATATATATATATATATATATATATATATATTTTTTACTAATAGTTGAATGTATTTAGAATATAGGTTGTTGCAGATGTATTTAATAGGACACTGTGCTTTAAGAGTTTAAATGGATTAATTGACAATTATCCTTTGTCTATTTAACCTGCTTGTTTGAAACGTTTGGTATCTGAAGAAGTTTGTATATGATAACAAATGAAAAGCGCTTCATTTGATTAAATAGTTTTACTCGGTCATGCTGTGTCATGGTTTCTTCCTTCTGTTATAATTTCATTGTTGTCACCCTCTTTGTGGTGATGACAGTCTAAATGTAGCTAATATTCTGTACATATTTTCATTTTACACTGTAGAAGAAATGGATAGTTATGGTTCTTTCCTACCTTCCTCCTGCACATATTCCTATAGTGCCTTCCCTTAGTTCTACCTCCTGTTTACCCTCATTTCATTACTTTCCTATCTACACCATTTTAACACCTATAATCTGGTCAAAAAATAAAATCACACAAATTTGCCTCTGTGTTTGTTCTTAGTATGGCATTGTGCAAAAATGCCAAGTGATGGTGAACGTCTCTTCTATGGTATGGTTACCTCTGCACAATGCTGCTTAAAGATGATGCGCTATATCAACACACAGTAAAACATGATGAATTTAGTATAAAGAATAATTTCATTGTATTATCACTACTTATAAAAAGTATTACATACACCTGGATTCCAACCCTATATCATCTGAGCTCAAAAATAAATGTGTCAATGCATTTACAACTGCTTCCAGAGTCAGCTAAGCGGCAGGTGTGTTTCATACTCTCACTACTGAGGAATCTCCAAATTATAGCAATGAGGCTTGCATTCTCACACTCCCTAATTATGTGCAAACAGGGAAAGCGGAAGAAATGTGTCTTGCATGTGCAAACACTTTTCCAACCATCATGCAAACTCGCTCCTCAGAAGTGCGCTATGCAAAGTGGACAGTTGTATATATTACTTTTGTTTACTATCCAGTTAGTGTTCATGCCATGAAACTACATGTGGAAATACACACAAAATGAAGATGCTATCTATGCAAAAGACAATATTTACAATACAGCCATCTCTTATCCCCCCTTCACTGCAACCTTGGTCAGTATTTGTTCACAAATATATCAACTACACTACATAACTAAATAACACATGTTGTGTTATATACCATGCATATCTTTAGAATGACAATACACATAAAGATTTTGCATGTAGTAATGTGGACACCTGTTTGCATATAGTTTGTAAAGCTGTCCCTTAAAGTAGACCTGCACATTGGAAACATAACCCCCAAATACTACACATTGCACACTCATCAGTCTGGTAGCATGCAGAATTTTACTATCATGACAGTTGGACATGACTAGCTTTCCATTTCATGCTGGCCTCCCAACATCTTCAATCCAACATCCACTGCTGATGTCATCCAATGTAAGTTGTCCTGCAGCCTTGTAAAAGTCAAACTTGTGCAGTGGCACTTGTATAAAATACAGACTACAGAGTCCTCTAGTCTGTGTACTTAGATAGGTAGGGGTTCTGTTCTCACTGCAGTCAACTGGGTGGTGTGTGTGTGTGTGTGTGTGTGTATCTAGTCAGAGAAGCATAAGTGTGTATCCTGCAGTTACCACTACAATCCCACGGATTACCAATATTCTGACACTTGAACATGCCTACACATCCATTTCATGCTGGCCTTCCAACATCCACTGCTGATGTCATCCACTATAACCTGTCCTGCAGCCTTGTAAAAGTCAGACGTGTACTGTGGTGCTTCTGTAAAATAAAGAGTTCTCTTGTCTGTGTACCTAGATATGTAGGGGTTCTGTTCTCACTGAAGTCAATGTGTGTGTGTGTGTGTGTGTGTGTGTGTGTGTGTGTGTGTGTGTGTGTGTGTATATTTGTGCACTTGCTTGACATTGCAGAGAGCATTTACACCAGCATGTGCAACACTGCTATTACCATCTTCCCTCACCAGACACTGCTGATGTCATCACCTACAAAAGTGTTGTCTGACACTCTCCAAGTCAGACTTGTGTCTGTAGCATTTGCATTAAATACAGAGTTCTTTAGTGTGTGTGTGTGTGTGTGTGTGTGTGTGTGTGTGTGTGTGTGTGTGTGTGTGTGTGTATTTCTGCACTTGCTTGACATTAGAGACAGCATTTTACACCAGCATGTCAACACTGCTATTACCATCATCCTTTCACCACACTCTGATGTAATCAGGTATAGCTGATTTGGAGACGTGCAGTATTCCCATCAAGGCAGAGTCAAAGACAGGCTTGTAGGCCAGGAACCTCATCCTACATGATACAGATTACAGTGACAGGACTTTCAGTTTATCCACATACATCATGGAATTGTTTGCAGGCCCTGTATTTTCTTAGTGAGAAACCCCTGAGGTCTCCCCAGCTGTTGCAGATGTCTAGTAAGGTACATGCAAAAGAGAGCATTATACTCTATTAGCTTTCTGAAGAGGATTGAGCACAGTGTTGTTATAACATCCTCAGATCTGGATATGATGGCCTGAGTTTTGAGGTGCATGACATAACCTTTTCATACCACTGTGGAAGTATGGTGGTGAAGTTCAGATTGCTAGCTACCTGTGCTCCCAGGTCTTGCACCACTAGGTTTGAGCACAGGGGAGTATTGTCAATGCTGTAATTAGGTGGGAATTCCACTTTACAGAAGGCAAAAAATAATGACACAATTTTGCATTTATTTGTAGACTGTGTGGCTTTGGCACTAATTATTTGTCAGTGTTAGCCTCTCCTGTAATATGTTAACATCACTCATAGACTCAATGATTGCACCCAATTTGCAATAATCAGCAAACTTGGTAAGCCAAAGGTCGTATACTTTAGCCTGGACTGTCAAGAAAAAGATTCCAAACAATAAAGGGCCCAGCAGATATCCTTGGGGTACATCAATGGTGACGTCTCTTCTGGTAGAGGTTGATTCACCAACTTTCACAGTATGTGTTCTATTGGTGAGGCAGTTGGTTAACTATCTAGTGAATAAAGGTTAATCTCCAGCTTGGAAAGTTTCTCAATGATACCTGAATGGGGGACTGTGCCCCAACCCTTGGCCAGATCAAGATAGGCAGTATGCACTATCTTACCTTCATCCAGGCCTATCACACAGAATCAATGGGCTGTGACATCACAGATCACCTATAGTATGACAAAGAATATACACCTACCTGATACAGTTGGATACATAGTTCAACATACCCTCCAGACAGAATATGCTCCCATAGAAGGGTGTACATCAACATTCATCCATCTGAGTAGAGGGGGAAGGGGCGGCACCTGATGCATGCATGCACGTATAGACATATCCTGACTTTCCTCATCTGTGCGGCAGACCAACATCAATCATGGGCTTTTTCTAAATGGACACTAGTAATGTACCGGCTGTGTGCAACAGACATGCATGAGTTGTTGATGCTACATCCATCTGTGTTACATCTGTTATATGTCCTGAAAGAGGTCATTGAGGGCATGCATGATGACAACGTGATGATAGGAGGAACTGCCAGCATAGCTTTCTAGAATTATGCAAATAATTATATGTCATTTGTGAATATCAAACTGATTTATACAAGATGCTTGTGTCACAAATGTAATAGAACTGTACATCAAGTGTATACCAAACTGATTTGTATAGATGTTTATGTTAAAAATGTATTTGGAAAGTGCTTGTGTTTAAAATGTATCAACAGTGTGCCCCACTGGAGAGAATATAAATTTGCATGCACTATTGTAACTGTTTAAATATATATGTTTTAATAGAGGAAAAGTAAAGACAGGAGGTTAACTTGAGTGCAGCACACTTTAAAATGTATCCAAAATTAAATCACTTTATGGGCTAGCCCATAAATATGGTATCTCACAGATTTCAATGCAGTCAGAGACACAACATCTGTACTAGGAAGCTTTCTGTATTGTCTTTAGGGTAAACTAATTACTACTCTGGAAGTGTGGATGTATGAAATTATTTTATGACTTCCAGCATCTGCCACAGATCTGAGCAAAAATCCTTGTTTGTGTATTTTTACAGGTAGGTGCTAAATCCTGCCAACTTCCAGCAATAGGGGGTTACATGAGAACTAGATGTCAAATGACCAGAAGTGATGTCATTCTGCAAGCTGTCCTAGAAGTAATATTTTATATATTATTTTGAAAATATCTTAGTGAGACAGAATATTCTGTTTGGGTCCTGATTAGAGAGACTGCTCAAGTATTTTATCTTGTCTTGTCCAAGTAAGTTATTAGGGAATAGTATAATTCTGTTAGATTCAGTCTGGAATTTAGTGATGCTTAGTTTAGATACTGTTTTAATTTGTATGAGTCTGTCTTTCAATGTTATTTTAAGTATTTCTTGTGATTTTGAACTTAGATGTCACTGTGAATAGATATTTAGTATTGTCTTGAGCTTTTACTATTTATTATTAAATATATCTAAACCCTTCATTGTGGCTGATCTTTGTAGTGACATTTATGTTTTGAGAGTATTTGCATATTTATTTGGTGACACTGTGTGGGCCACTCCTAATAGCCTTGTTCTTGGTCAAACTACCATTTGTATTAGTATTAATATTACACAGTAAAATTAGACACCCATTGTTAAGGGCCTTAAAGTGGCTGGCGAGGGGGTTCTGGTGGCAGTGATAACTACCTTATAGTCTGCACAACAAGGGGCGTAGTTAGAAAAACTGTACCAGCCTCTCGTGTGTGTGTGTGTGTGTGTGTGTGTGTGTGTGTGTGTGTGTGTGTGTGTGTGTGTGTGTGTGTGTGTGTGTGTGTGTGTGTGCAAATCAAACCTCAAAGAGTGTGTGTGTCAGCTACTTGGGCAGGGACACAAAGCACTAGTTGGACAGAGAGATTGTTGGAGGACTTTGCTTGAAACACTGACTAAGAACTCAGCTTTATAGCTGTGCTAGTGGGGAGTCTTATTGGGGATCTGGAGATAGAGAGAGGAACTAGCCCCTGGATTGACTGTGTTCCCTGTGTGCTCTTAAGGGAAATTGTGTTTGATTGAGCTTGATGCAGAAAGCTGCATCTCAGATACTGTGTCTCTATCTGTTATCCTCACAGTGAACATTCCCCACAGGTGCCAGTGGTGAGGATTGAGGTTCCTTGACTACTGGCACAGTGGTCGGGCATCACATATTAGTTGTCAGTGATGGGAATCACCAAATCACACATTGGTGAACAGTGGCGTGGACAGTGAACTCCTGTAGACTGTAAGCAGTGGTCACTAAAGAAGATGTCTGTACTCTCAAGTAGCCACACAGTAGACATTCAGAGTTTCATATCGCAACCGTTTTATTCATTTGTTCTTAGCTTAGTCAGTCAGGGAGAGCAGCCAAGAATGTCAGCAGTGGATTATGGCAAGCTGACAGGGAACAAGTTGTCTGAGATGTGCCAAGCAAAAAGACTGGTGCATGCCAATCTGAATAAAGGGGAAATAATTGTAGCTTTAATCACAGCTGCAGCATGGAGCAGCAACCAGGAAGACAACCAGTCTTGCATTGGGGATGTACAGCTCCCAGAAACAGGACAGTTCAACTTTTCATCAGAGGACATAAAAATACATCTAGAGTTAAATAAATTCGAAATTAAGACCAAATGTTTGGAACTAGAATCAGCAGAAAGACTGCAGTGTTTGCAGGCTGAAGAAAAGGAGAAACAGATGAAATTAGAATCAGCAAAGAGATTGAGACATCTGGAAGCCAAAGAAAATGACAGGCAGAGGCGACATGAAAAAGAAATGCTGACTCTTCAGCAGGGTCATGCAGGTAATAGGAAAATGAGTAACCTTACCCCAGAAGCAATAATGGTCAGTAAACTTCTTCCTCAGTACCAAGAAGATGATAATTTTGATAGTTTTATCCATAAATTTGACAGAGTATGAAAACAGTATAATGTTGACCGAGGGCTCTGGATACAGTTTTGCACCCCCTTACTCCATGGTAGAGCTGTAGCTGCTGTTTCTAAATTGTGTGATATTAATGGTTTAGACTATAACAATGTAAAGAAATATTTATTAGAGTGTTTTAAGTTAACTTCTGAAGCTTATAGAAAAAAGTTTTGTGACACAAACACAGATGAAAGTGTATGTGATTATATTGCAGATTTAAGCACATATTTTCATAGGTGGGTGAGTAGGTGTCAGGTCACCACTTGTGAAGGGCCAGCAGACCTTTTGCTGAGAGAACAAGCCCTTAGCACTTTGCCTAAGGACATCAGAATCTGGTTGGCAGACAGGAATGCAACTCTACAGATTAGCTGGGGAAAAGAGGGGATCGCTACTTAGCAAGCAGAGTGTCACTGCACAAGAAAGGGATACCCCACTGCTGCACATGGATATAAGGGATCCCATGGCGTGCAGCCTAAGCCACCCCAACAGAGTCCAGCAGCAACAGGTGAAGCCACTAGCTCAGGTACATGGCCAGGATAATGGGTTAAATGTTTTAAATGTAACCAGTGTGGCCATGTATCATATAGATGTCCACAAAGGCAAGGTGGGAACAAAAGGTAGGGCAGCCAGAAAGTGGGAAAAACAGAATACCTGTGGTAAGTTGTCTGTAGACAACAAGGGTACCAAACTACCACAAGATGTTATATCCTATCTTAGTAGATGTGAAACAAGCCACTGCTAAGAGAGACACATCCTCTGGACTAACCTTTGTGAAGCCTGTAATGGTTATAGAGGAGAACTACTTGCTAGGGAAGTCTACTGCAGTCACAGCTTTAGGAGAGACCCCATTCCAAATACCTTTGGCTAGGTGTCACCTTGACTGGGAGGGTGGAAAGGAAGCTAGCAAGTACGTGTTTTTGAGGATATACCAGCAGATGGCCTGACAAGAAATGATTTTGATAATGCATTAACTGGTGTGCATGCAGTGACACACAGGCTTGCCGACAGGCATGGGGGTCTGGTAGCCTGGGGGGACCCAGACAGACTGCACACTTGAAGCCAGGACTGGTGAGATGTAGCAGTGAGACTGAAGGTGAGCCACAGCTGTCGGTGGGTACTGATGTTCCCTTGGAAAGAGTGACTGCCAAGGCAGAGGCTGTAGTGGTTCCCAGGCTGAAAGTGAGGCACTGCTGTCAGAGGACACCAGCTTTCCCGTCAAATGGGAGCTTGGAATGGTTACAAAGAGGGAGTTTAGTCAGGCTCTGATTTCATACCCTACATTACAAGGCTTGAGGGAGGTAGCTAGGGAGGCACATGATTTTCAAGAAAAAGGGGAATCCATATACTGGAACAAAGGGTTACTGTGTAGAGAATGGATCCCCGTGAGAGGGCTAGAGGGGGAGAGAATACAACAGTTTGTAGTGCCCAGAGCCTACCATATGGCACTTCTAGCCATAGTCCATGACATTCCATTTGCACATCATATGGGCATAAAGCATACCAAGAGACATATTATGCAGAACCTTTATTGGCCTGGGATTACAAGGGATGTAACAGAGTACTGCAGGACCTGTTAGCTGTGACAAAAAGTAGGCAAGGCAAGACACAAAGTCAAAGCTCTTTTGGTACCTTTGCCTGTGACTGAGTAGCCATTTCAGAGGGTAGTTATGGATATCCTTGGGCCGCTGAGTACCCCAAGTTCCAGAAGGAAGAAATATATCCTAGTGGTAGTAAATTATGCTACCAGATACCATGAGGCAGTGGCTCAGTCCTCCATTGAGGCAGGGAAGATGACAAATGCTTTACTACAGATTTTCAAAGGGTAGATTTCCCAAGAGAAATACTGACTGACACAGATGCCAATTTAATGTCAGTACTGCTGGCTTGTCTATAGAAGCACTGTGGGGTGAAGCACCTAAAGACCACCCCTACCATCCCTAGACTAATGTTCTTATGGCGAGGTTAAACTCTACACTAAAGACCATGCTATGGGCATTTGCAGACCAGTTTAAGAGACAGTGGGACAAATATTTTCCCTAGCTGCTGTTTGCATACAGAGAGGTATCCCAGGAATTTACATGCTTTTCACCCTTTGAGGTGCTGTATGGGTATCGGGTGAGGGGACCTCTAGATTTCATTTATGATGAGTGGGAGGATGAGTTTCAATCCCACAAGGAGTTTGTCATGGCATATGTCCTAAGCCTCAGGACAAGTCTCTGTGAACTCATGGGCTTGGCCCAGGAGAACCTGGCAGAAGCCTAGCAGCAGAAAAAGGTCTGGTATGACAGGAATGCTTGAGCCAGAGAGTAGGCTGTGGGGAAGCAGGTTATGGTTCTCATTCTTCTCAGACACAATAACCTGCAGGCAGCTTGGGAAGGTCCCTTCTAGGTGATAAGGAAGTTCATTGATTTTAACTACATGGAATAACTGCTAGGCAGAAGGCAGGGGCACAGATTGTTCCATGTTAACAAGATGAAACCTTATCATGACAAGGAGGCACTTGTGCTGAGTGTTTGTGGTAGAAGGCAGGAGGAGTCTGACGCGGATCTATGGCTACAGCAAGCCAGCCAGTAAAATCCCAAGTAACTATGGTTGAGGCAAGTGTTGCAGGCATATGATATGACAGTTCAGCACTGTATTTCTGTCAGCAATGCCAAGGCAGCTGGGATCTTAAGACAGAGTATGGGGTAATATATTCCAAGACATGCTCATTCCTCTCAAACAATGTTTCTCAAGGGGCACTTGAAAAACTTGGTTGAGTCTTTGAAGGTAGAGAGATGTGATGACAGGAGGTGCTGGTAGCACAGCTAGCTGGAATTCTGTAAATAATTATAAGTAATTTGTGAATATCAAAATGACTTATAAAAGATGCATGTGTTACAAATCTGTTAGAACTGTATGCCATGTGTATATCAAACTGATTTGTATAGATGTTTGTGCTGAAAATACATTTGTAAAGTGCTTGTGTTTAAAATGTATCAACAGTGTGCCCTACTGGAGAGAGGAGAAATGTACATGCACTATGTGACTATTTAAATGTCTATGTTTTAACAGAGGGAACTGGAAGACAGGAGGTTAACCTCAGTCCAGGAAACTTTAAAATATATCTGAAATTAAATCACTTTTTGGGCTAGGCCATAAAAATGCTATCTCACAGGTTTCAATGCAGCGACAGACACAAGGTCTGTACTAGAAAGCTTTCTGTATTGTCTTTAAGGTAAACTAATTACTACTCTGGAAGGGTGGAGGTATGAAATTGTTTTATAACTTCCAGCACCTGCCACAGTGTGTGCATTTTTACAGGTAGGTGCTAAATCCTGCCAGCTTCCAGCAATGGGGGTTTGCATGGGAACTAGAAGTCAGATGACCAGACATGATGTCATTCTGCAAGCTAGCCCAGAAGTAATATCTTAGATAGTATTTTGAAAAGTCTCTTACTGAGACAGAGTATTCTGTTTGGGTTCTGACTAGAGAGACTGCTCACATATTTCATCTTGCCTTGCCCAATTAAGTTATTAGGAAGCAGTATAATTCTCTTAGATTCAGTCAGGAATATAGTGAAGCTTAGTTTAGATATTGTTTTTTCTTTATTTGTCTGAGTCTGCCCTTCAGTGTTAATTTTAATATTTCCTGTGATTTTGACCTCTGATGTCACAATGAATAGATATTTAGTATTGTTTTGTTTGTTTATTACTGAATGTATTTAAACCTTTCAATGTGGCTGGTCTTTGTAGAGTTATTTAAATTTTGAGAGTATTTGCATATTTATTTGGTGACACTGCATGGGCTTCTCCTAAAAGCCTTGCTATTGGTCAAACTACCAACTGTATTGGTATTAATATTGCGTAATAAAATTGGAAACCCTTTGTTAAGGGCTTTAAAGTAGGTGGTGAGGGGCTTTGGTGGCAGTAATAACTATCTTATATACTCTGAGAAAAAGGGGGCATAGTTAATAAACCTGTGGCATCCTTTCCCATGTGTGTGTGTGTGTGTGTGTGTGTGTGTGTGTGTGTGTGTGTGTGTGTGTGTGTGTGTGCAAATCAAACTTCAAAGTGTGTGTGTGTGCCAGCTACTTGGGCAGGGACATGAAGCACTGGTTGGACGAGAAAGTGTTGGAGGACCTGGCCTCGAACCCTGACTAAGGACTCAGCTTTATAGTTGTGCCAGTGGGGAACCAGCCCCCAGACTGACTGTTTTCTCTGTGCGGTCTTAAAGGAAATTGTGCTTGATTGTGCTTGATGCAGAGAGCTGCATCTGCAGATACTGTGTGTGAACCTGTTATCCTCTCAGTGAATGGTCCCCACAGGTGCCAGTAGTGAGGACTGAGGCTCCTTGATTACTGACCCAGAGGTGTGGCATCACAGATAATACTATCATCCTGTGGAACCTGACCAGACCAAAGAATTTGACACAAATCCACAATGAGGTATTTACTCAACCCTGTCAGATATGGCTATAATCACCTATATGATCAAGTGGGTAGACCACTGAATTACACACATGGCATTTAAATATGTTGAAATGTGTAAAGTGACCTATATATCAAGTCTAGAGATGAGGTCCATACATCATGGCCGTCTGCTAGACCCTTTCCTGTCCATTATTTAAGTCATAGACGTCAAGAATGACATACACATCCTGTGTCCAAACAGCTGTCTGGAGGACTAAAGGCTGTGGGCAGTCATTGACTCCAACTGTGATATTAGTGTAATGCAGACAGTATTAACACACACCAAAGACTGCTGCCACAGCCATGACAACACATAAGATGAAACAAAAGCATGTGGGTATTTATTGCATTATGAAAACAAATGCACAAGCCAATGATAATGTTGACATCACACTGTATAAGCAGACCAAGTGGTATGTGACCTGTGTCCTGGGGTAGATGGTATGTGGAACATCTACCAGCATTTTGGCCACAGTGTTGAGTACTCCCTTATATGTAACAGTACTGAGTATGTGCAGGACATCCACACCAAAGGCCATAATACCTCCATAGTTTACAGCCTTTATCAAATCAATAACCGAGTTGAGTGCACCCTTTTTCACGTACCTCCCTAAACATCTTCCAGTGATGTGCAACTGAAGTGTACCACCTTTGTAACAGTGAGCGCTCACACATCCTATGGGCCATACCTAGGTATTCCTTTTGTTTCATAAACATTACTGTCTGATGGTGTGGAACCCCAGTGAAGGTCTTACACCAGATGGATGTGTGATACCTGTTCCAGTGATTCACACAGTACATACATAGCTGTTTGGCAAATTGATGGTATAGGTTACATTTGTGACAGTGTGGATTGTGTTTTATATATATATATATATATATATATATATATATATATATATATATATATATATATATATATATATGTATGTGTGTGTGTGTGTGTGTTATGTACACCAGTCAACTAGACTGTATTGATCATAATCACAGGATCATAGGATCATGGGGAGTTACTAGGCTAATGGCCCTAGGACCCTTATATGCCTAGCCAAGTTCTAACTTTATTTTCACATTCAGAACCTATTGCCCCTGTCCAAGAGGGACAAAGGCTGAACCTCTGGAGTGAATTTATGCTTACCCATCTACTCATCTACATTGCGTTTGAAGAGGTCCAATGAGGTGCTCTGTTTCACATGAAGTGGAAGTCTCTTTCAAAGGTCTGGTAACCTCTTGGAGATAAAGCTATCCCAACAGCAGGTTCTAATAATGCCACATACCAGGTTAAGGTCTTTAGAGCAAGTAACCTGTGTACCATTTGACTTACAGATATGCAGCATTTCCAATAAAGCAGGGTTGGAGACTGCCTTGTATACAAGGCAGACATCACGTCTGAATAGTCTGTATGAAACTAAGTGACAGTGATTTCAGATGATCCACATAGCACATATGCTGAAGACCTTGAATTTTTCTTGTGAGGAACCTTTGTCGTCTCTCCAATTGCTGCAGGTACTTGGAACGGTACATACCAAAAGGGGCATTGTACTCAATTACTGGCCTGATGAAGGAAGAGTACAGGGAGGTTAAAATTTCTTATTTTCTGGAGGCAATGCCCTTGCTTATGAGATGAACAGTATAGAATGACCTTCTTACCACTGTGGAGACATGGTGGTCAAAGGTAAGTCTGCTGTTAACCTGTGTGCCCAGGTCTCTCACAATTGAGTGAGTACTTTAGACATTGCTATTGATGTGGTAGTTAGCAGGAGCAATGCTTTTACTGAAAAGGATGATAATACATTTTTTGCATTGAGTTTAAGGCCATGACTTTGGCACCAATCATTTGCTTGTGTAAGACCCTACTGTAGGATGTTAACATCATTTGGAGATTCTATGACTGCTCTCAATTTGCAGTCATCAGCAAACTTTGTCAGCCACAGACCTTTAGTTTTTGATTGTACTATGGAGAAATAGATTCCATACAGTAGAGGTCCCAGGACTGATCCCTGTGGAAAACGACTGGTTACAGGTCTGCCTTTGGAGGTGGATTCCCCTATTTTGAATATATATGTGTTTTATCATTGAGCCACTTAGCAACCCATCTAACGCTAAAAGGGTTAATACACTGTCTCCTTTAGTTTTCACGTCTTCAGTTTGTGGTCTGAACATGTGGAAGGAGTTGTATCCCAATATGGCTGGGATGCTCTCCACAGCCTTGAACCAGGTCTTCGTGACTGCACAAATGTCTGCATCTTCCAAGGTAAGGACTGCTTTCAGTGAATGCAGTTTCATGTTAAGATCCCTAGCATTTAGAAGCATACCAACATAAATCAATCTACTTTTTAGTTTTATAAACAACTTTGTAATCTCTCAAAAAAAGTAAGTCTAGTGTGTAAAAGAAACGTCTAGACCTCACACCAAGAATATCACACCTACAATCCTAAATTCTCCTAAAACCAGGGAAATCATCACACCCTAGCTCTTCCCCCTACCTAACCAATCAAGATATCTCTAAATGATCCAACTTTCATTTTACAAATTTGGTAGCAGCAGTGACTCAACACCAGACTATGTAACCCTTTTTATCCTCCTCCACTACTGTACCAAACCAACCATCCTTCTCTGTCTGCAGCCAGTATCCACTACATCCTATCCATTTACAAGTATTTAAAATTAACTGATAAATCGATCACTTATCCTATCAATGTTAGTTAATCACTCAATATCTGAATAGACAATTTCTTCAATACAGAAATAATCTTTTATCCTATCCCTCCATAAAGGTGGTAATTCCACTGAAATTGTCTAGCATACATCCTATTGCTATCCTCTCATCTCTTTCTAAAATCGTAGAAAGATGCATTCACAACCAAGTTCTCCATTTCATTTTAGACAATAAACTTCATTCTCCTACTCAGCACTATTGCCTTGTTATCCTTCCTTAATACTAGACATTAACATAAAAACAAACTAATCTCATCAATCCTTTAAATCTTTCCAAAGCTTTTAACACTGTCTCTCACACCAAATTAGTTTACACTATTTCCTCCCTTGTTTTTTCCCCAACATTAATATGGTTTAAATTATGCCTCTCTAATCACACAAACAGTAGAATGGAACACAACCTTCTCTTCCTACATGTCAATACAAACCGGTATTCCAAAAGGTTCTATTCTTGGTCCGTTACTATTTAAAATTTTTATTAATAACATTGTCTGTGCCTATACTGATGCTACATGTCCATGCTAATGATTCTACTCTTATCTGTTTAGCTTTCCCATGACTCCACTACAAACTAGTATCACTAGAGTTTCTTTTTTATTTTATTTACGAGCTAATACATTTGATGGCTGCTGTGACCATTTTGAATACTGTGCTAAAGTCATTATTTTATGTCATGACAACTGTAACATATTAAGTGAATTTGGATCTTTTTAAAGTCATTTTATTTCTGTTTCTGCCACATTATATTGTTTAGTGACATATTTTCATGTTTTCTGATTTTAGCTTTAATGTTATTATCTTTCTGTTTATTCAGCTTTTTTATAATAACAGGATTTATGTATTTGAAAATAACTCAATTGGGTCTTTAAAGCAACTAATTTCATGTCAGATCTCATATCTATTTCATATATATTATAAAATTGATTCAGTAAAGATTCTAGTTCACTTCTTTCCTTTCCTGTATACAACAGATTTAGGTTCAAGGTCAAATTATTACTAGACTGAATATAGGGAGTGGAGTATCCCAATTTATGTTTAAAGATAATTCAGGGTAATCAGAAAAAAAGACTGATGGGGAGTGGTAAGATTTACAGTGATGTCTATAATTTTATTTGGCAACAGAAAATAATCAATTCTAGACTGTGATTTATGGAAGACTGCAATGGTGGTGCTGCAGTAGTGTTGTTGCCTCATAGCAAGATGTTGGCCCGTACGATTCTCAGCTAGAGCATCTTCTGTGTGGAGGCATACATGAATGGGGCATGCTTCGTTGAAGGTTGTGCGTCAGGGCTGGTAACCCGGTACCTAAAAATCCACTACCAATCATTAACAGACAGGAGTTCCGCTGTGGTGACCCCTAACCGGGAAAAGCCAAAAGACACAAACAAACTGTGATTTATGGCAAGGGAAAATGAACATTTGTTAGAAATATTCTTGGCAAACATAATGTGATCAAGTCATCATATTCTAAATAGCTGAAAAATAATATCAATTTGGGCTGAACAAGGTTCTTAAATGTTTAATAATAGGAGTGGGTTGTCTAACATATGCAGCTTAAAAGGATACATAGCAACAATGGACATCAAGGTCTGCACTAAACTCTAGATGTATTTTTAAAGAGTTTTAATAGACACTCCGTATGAATTTTTTGCACAAAGATAATTTGTGCCTTGGATTTATAAAACAAGTGAAAAATAATTTCCTTTTAGTTAATGATTGTATTCTTTTTACATTCCAAGAATCTATAACCCAATGCATCACTGTTAAATATTTAAAATATTAAAACTTATCTCTAGGAAAAATGTGGAATGGAAAGAAAATAAGCAAGTAGGCAAAATCATGTATATTATATTCAATAAGGAATTAACAGATCAAACATTAACAGATAAGACAGTGATTTACCTCTAAATCTTCCCACACTATCCTAATGGGCCTTGTGACGATTGGGGAGAGATGGGCGAAGGCTGCCAGCCCAGTCAAATAGAATTTGATATATAATTCTGGCATTTGTAAATAAATGTAAAATACAGGCATGTTTTCTTGAATGCAAAAGAATACTGTGAAATGTGGAACTGCAAAATATGTGACAACATTGCACTCTACTGGTCCAGTGAAGCATGCTGTGACCCTTTCATGTTAGAATTCAGCTCCAGTGCATCTGGATAAAGGTTTCATGCCCACTGTTTTAAGGCTAACATTTATGACCAGAATTTACATGGGGAAGGTGCTTTATTGCTCTTGTTTCTGCTAGAATGCATATGTGAAATGCCTTGTATTGCTGTACGTTTCTGTACAGGTGTTAGATTGATAAATAATGCAGGTTGTGGCCTGAGAACTCAGACCAGGTGTTAAGATGATACAATATGAAAACTGAGAAAACCTAAGTATCAGAAATGATGCAATTTGGGAGGGCCTTAGAGACATGTTTGTTAGTAATGTTTAAATACTATTTCTCACAAGAGACTGGGAACATTTTGATCTTGGATATCTAACTCAGCACTCTGCCTAAGCTCACATGTAAGTTTCTAGCACTGTGATTTCTTGTAGGAATAGTTAAAGCTAGTAAAGATTAATTATGTATTTGTCTTTGAAATCAGACCTGTCCTACTGTATTATTTTAAGTTTCTGTGTGATCTCTGAACTCTTATATATCTCTGTGGTGTATTAGTTTTGTCTTGTGTTTTAATTATTTATTATTATTTATTATTTTTAACTTCTACTCTTGTTTGGATAACAATATTCCTTGTCTAAGTCCTACCAGTCTGTAATCTGTTATCTCTATATGTGGAGCTTTTCTCCCCGGGCCTCTACTGAAAATGGAAATATATCCAGCTAGACTAGCCCGGTTAACAAATGTAAAATAAATAAATAAATAAATAAATATTAAATATTTTTAAAACCTTCTACCTGTGGCTGGTTTGTGTAGAGATAAGCTCTAGAGTACATTGCATATTTATTGTAATAGGCCACTCTAAAGTAAGCCTTGACAGCTGGATAATGTGTGTCAGCCTTTCCCAGGAGTGTCTGTGAAGTTGCATGAATACTTATCTCAAAGTGTATGTGTGTTGTATCAGCTACTTGGCAGGGACACGAAGCACTGGTTGGACAGACAGGGTACTGGAGGTTCTAGCTTGCCCAGCTAGGCTGAGAACTGGACCTTATAGATGTGCCAATGGGGAGTGTTATTGGGGTGCAGGTGAGCAAGTGAGCAACCAGCCCCAGACTGACTGTGATCTCTGTGTGTGTATTAGTTATCCTTTCCTCTCTTCCAGGAGATGACCTCCCTGGGGTTAGTGGTGAGGATTGAGGTTCTTTGATTACTGGGCCAGGGCATGGTCGTCACAAATGTTTGGCAGTGGTGGGATCTACTTCACATACTAACTGACTTGTAGTGATATGGGTAGAGCGAATTCCTGCAGCTTATGTACAGTGATCTCTAAAAGTGTTTTGTACTCAAACAGCCATGTAGTGTATACTCAGAGTTCAGATCACAGTTGTTTTATTTCTTTTGTTAGCTTAGTGTTAGTCAGGGTGAGCAGGCAGCATGTCAGCAGAAGAGTATGGAAAGCTGAAGAGGATCCAGCTGGCGGAGATGTGCCAGGCCAGTGGGCTGGTGCATGGAAACCTGACTAAGGCAGACCTGATTGCAACCTTGGTTACAGCTGCATCAGAAAACAGCATCCTGGAGGACAATCAGACTGACAGTGGAGATACCATATCCTCGGCGAATGGACAGCTCAACCTTTCTGCAGTGGATTTAAATATCCAACTGGAGGTAGAGAGACTTGAGTTGGAGGCCAGACGTATTGAACTAGAAGCAGCTGAGAAAATGAGGAGTCTACAAGCTGAAGAAAAGGAACGGCAGAGAAAGCATGAGAGGGAAATGCTGACTCTTCGCCAGAGTCATGGAGGTAATAGGAAAAGGAGTAACTGGACCCAAGAAGCACAAAAGGTCAGTAAATTTCTTCCACAGTTTATAGAGGGGGATAATTTTGATGGCTTCATTCATATGTTTGAGCGGGTATGTAAACAGTATGAAGTT
Source organism: Protopterus annectens (assembly GCF_019279795.1). Taxonomy (NCBI): domain Eukaryota; kingdom Metazoa; phylum Chordata; order Ceratodontiformes; family Protopteridae; genus Protopterus; species Protopterus annectens. The sequence continues at coordinate 746,787,131 of NC_056727.1, forward strand.
GACCAAAGGCTCTGGGTACGGTTCCTGTCCCCCTTACTCCATGGTAAAGCTGTAACTTCTTTAGCAAAAATGCATGACACTGACTGTTTTGATTATACTGCTGTAAAAAGACATTTGTTAGAATGGTTTAAGCTAACACCTGAAATATATAGGAGAAAAAGTTTTGTGAGCTTAGACGGAAGGCAGATGAAAATGTATGTGAATATGTTGCTGAACTGAGCACTTATTTTTATAGCTGGGTGAGTGGATGTCAGGTCACCATTTCTGAAGGTCTGGCAGACCTTTTGGTAAGGGAACAAGCCCTTAGCACTTTGCCTGAGGACATGAGAATTTGGTTAACTGATAGACAGTGTGCTACTTCAGAGGCGTTGGGGAAGAAGGCGGACCTATACCTAGCAAGCAGGGCAGCCCTGCACAGGAAAGGGAGCCCAAGTACTGCTCATGTGCCTAAAGGAACCCATGGTGGGCAGCACAGACTGCCCCAACAGAATCTTCCAGTAGCACGGGAAGCCACTAGTCCAGGTACACGTCTAGGAGCTAGGGTTAAATGTTTTGAATGCAACCAGTGGGGCCATGTGGCATACATATGTCCATGGAGGCAAGGTGGGGAACAAAAGGTGAGGGACCAGTAAGTGGGAAAGACCAAATGCCAACAGTGGGATGTCGTGAGACAACAGGGGTATGAAACTACCATCCTGCAGATGTCCTGAGAAGGAAGGATTTGGATGAGGTAGTACTATGTACTTATGCAGTTACATGCAGTGAGGCTAGGAGACAAGCAAGTGGGTCTGGTAGCCTGGGGGAGACCCAGACAGACTGCATACTTGCAGCCAGGACTGCTGAGGTGTTTACTTCAGGGACTGAGCTACGTTGTAGCAGTGAGACTGAATGTGAGCCACAGCTGCTTGTGGGTTCTGATGTTCCCTTGGACAAGGTAACTGCAAAGGTAGAGGTGAGTAGTAGTACCCAGGCTGACAGAGAGGCACCACTGTCAGAGGATGCCAGACTTACTGTGGAAGGGGAGCTGGGAAGAGTTACAAGTAGAGACTTAAGACAGGCTCAGCTCACAGACCCTACATTGCAAGGCTAGAAGCAGGTAGCTAAGGAGGCACATGATTTTCAAGGGAAGGGGGAATATGTATACTGGAACAAAGGGTTACTGTACAGAGAGTGGACCCCTGAGGGAGGACTAGAAGGTGAGAGCACAGCAGTTGGTAGTGCCTAGTTCACCATCTGGCACTTCTAGCCATAGCCCATGATATTCCCTTTGCAGGTCATAGGGGCATAAAACATATAAAGAGGCATATTATGCAAAACTTCTATTGGCCTGAAATTTCCAGAGTTGTAACAGGGTACTGCAGAACCTGTGAGCAGTGCCAAAATGTAGGCAAGGCAGGAGACAAGGTGAGAGCTCCTTTGATGCCTTTGCCTGTGATTGAGGAGCCATTTCAGAGAGTAGCTATGGATATTGTGGGTCCTCTGAGTACCCCAAGTTCCACACTGAAAAAATATATCCTAGTGATTGTAGATTATACTACACGATACCCTGAGGCAGTGACTTTTTCCTCCATTGAGGCCAGAAAGGTGGCAAATGCTTTGCAAGAGATTTTGTAGGTTTCCCAAAAGAAATATTGTCTGACAGAGGTGCCAATTTTATGTCCGACCTGCTGGCTTGTCTGTGGAAGTCCTGTGGGGTGAAGCACATGAAGACCACCCCTACCATCCCCAGACTGATGGTCTTGTTGAGAGGTTAAACTCTACAATCAAGTCCATGCTACGGGCATTTGAAGATCAGTTTAAGAGGGAGTGGGACAACTATTTGCCCCATCTGTTGTTTGCTTACAGAGAGGTTCTCCAGGAATCCACAGGTTTTTCACCCTTTGAGTTGCTGTATGGGCATAGGGTGAGGGGACCTCTAGATTTAATTTGAGATCAGTGGGAAGGTGAGTGTGAGTCTCACAAGGGGTCTGTTGTGGCATATGTCTGAACCTCAGGACAAGGCTCAGGGAACTCATGGGCCTGGCCCAGGAGAACCTGGCAGAATCCCAACAACAGAAGAAGGTGTGGTATGACAGGAATGCTCGAGCTAGAGAATATGCTGTAGGGCAGCAGGTGATGGTTCTCATTCCTGTCAGACACAAGTTGCAGGCAGCTTGGGAGGGACCCTACAAGGTGGTAAGAAAGGTAAGTGATGTTAACTACATGGCGGAAGTGCTAGGCAGATGGCAGGGGCACAAATTGTACCATGTTAACATGATGGAACCTTACCATGATAGGGAGGCCCTTGTGCTGAGCATTTGCAGTGGATTGCAGGCGGAGTCTGAGAGAGATCTTGTGACTGATCTCCTTGGTGAGGCTCGGGCTGACACCTCAGTGGAAGGGGTATCAATGTCCACGCAGCTATCTCCTACCCAGGTTCAAGAAATCCAAGCAGTGTTGCAGGAGTTTGGGGGCATGTTCACCAAGAAACCAGGGAGCACCCACCTGGTGCAGCACCAGGTGGATACAGGACCCCAAAGGCCTATCAGTCAGGCCCCTTATAGGGTGCTTGAGAGAGTCAAATAGACTCTGAGGGAGGAGGTACAGGAGATGTTTGAACTAGGGATGATTCAAGAGTCCAACATTCCCTGGGCCTCCCCAGTGGTACGGGTGCCAAAGAAGGATGGTAGCGCCATGTTCTGTGTAGATTACTGGAAATTAAATAGTCACACAGAGTTGGATGTTTCCCCCATGGCTAGGACAGATGAGGCCCTAGAGCAGCTGGGTGGGGCTAGGTATCTTACCACCATTGATCTTACCAAGGGTTACTGGCAGGGGCCCTTGACTCCCAGTGCTAGAGAGAAGTCAGCCTTTGTGACTCGTTTTGGCTTTTATGAGTTCACAAAGATGCCCTTTGGGATGAAAAATGCCCCAGCAACTTTCCAGAGGCTGGTAGATCATATCTTAGCAGGCGGAGGAGGTTTTGCCCTTGTTTACATGGATGATGTTGCTATCTATAGCCATTCCTGGCAAGAGCACCTTCAGCATGTTAGGGAGGTGCTGGGCAGACTATAGAGGGCAGGGTTGACCATTAAGCTGAGCAAATGTCAGGTGGGTATGGCAGAGGTCTCCTACCTAGGACATAGAGTGGGGAGTGGTAAGATAAGGCCAGAACCTGCCAAAGTGGAAGCCATTCAGGCATGGTTGGCACCTGTTACCAAAAAGCAGATGAGGGCATTCTTGGGGACAGCAGGATACTACAGAAAGTTCGTTCCCAATTATAGTACCATAGCAGCTTCCCTCACAGACCTGACAAGGAAGAACAGGCCAGATAAGGTAGTGTGGACCCCAGCATGTGAGCAGGCATTTCAGAAGCTTAAGGAAGCTTTGGGAGGACCCCCTGTGTTAGCCAGTCCAGACTACAGCAAAGACTTTATTGTGCAGGTGGATGCTTCAAACTATGGGGTGAGGGCTGAACTTAGCCAGATTTCTTCAGAGGGAGAATAGCACCCAGTGGTTTATCTCGGTCATAGGCTCCAACCCAGGGAATAATGCTATGCAGCGGTAGAAAAGGAATGTCTAGCCATAGTGTGGACACTACAAAAACTTCAGCCTTATCTGCATGGAAGAAAATTCAATGTGATGACAGATCACAACCCTCTAACATGACTAAACAGAGCCAGTCAGAAAAATGCCAAGTTGTTAAGATGGAGTCTGGGGTTGCAAGCATATGATATGTCAGTGCAGCACAACAGTGGGAGTAGCAATACCAATGCAGATGGGCTCTCAAGACAGGGAATGGGGTGAGGTACACCCACATAGACCTGACACTCTCAAGCAATGTTTCTCCAGGGGCACTTGAAAAACTTGCTTGAGTTCCCCAGGGGGGAAGAGGTGTGATGATTGGGGAGAGATGGGCGAAGGCTGCCAGCCTAGTCAAATAGAATTTGATATATAATTCTGGCATTTGTAAATAAATGTAAAATACAGGCATGTTTTCTTGAATGTAAACGAATACTGTGAAATGTGGAACTGCAAAATATGTGACAACATTGCACTCTACTGGCAAAGTGAAGCATGTTGTGACCCTTTCATGTTAGAATTCGGCTCCAGTGCATCTGGATGAAGGTTTAATGCCCATTGTTTTAAGGCTAAAGTTCATGACCAGAATTTACATGTGGAAGGTACTTTATTGCTCTTGTTTCTGCTAGAATGTATATGTGAAATGCCTTGTATTGTTGTAAGTTTCTGAACATGTGTTAGATTGCTAAATAATGCAGTTTGTGGCCTGAGAACTCAGACCAGGTGTTAAGATGATGCAATATGAATACTGGGAAAACCTAAGTGTCAAAAATTATATAATTTGGGAGGGCCTTAGAGGCATGTTTGTTAGTAATGTTTAAATACTATTTCTCACAAGAGACTGGGAGAATTTTGATCTTGGATATCTAACTCAGCACTCTGTCTAAGCTCACATGTATGTTTCTAGCACTGTGATTTTTTTGTAGGAATAGTTAAAGCTAGTAAAGATTAATTAGGTATTTTTCTTTGAAATCAAACCTGTCCTACTGTATTATTTTAAGTTTCTGTGTGATCTCTGAACTCTTAGATATCTCTGTGGTGTATTAGATTTGGCTTGTGTTTTAATTATTTATTATTAAATATTTTTAAAACCTTCTACCTGTGGCTGGTTTGTGTAGAAATAAGCTCTAGAGTACATTGCATATTTATAGAGGTTATTGTAATAGGCCACTCTAAAGTAAGCCTCGACTGTTAGTCATACTACCATTGGATAATAATATTGCACAGTAATAATTGGATGCCCTTTTAAGGGCCTTTTAGTAGTGGATATTATTAGCTGGGTGGTGGCAGCAATTACTACCGTATGGTCTGGGTAAAGGGGCACAGCTGGAGAATCTGTGTCAGCCTTTCCCAGGAGTGTCTGTGAAGTTGTATAAATACTTATCTCAAAGTGTGTGTGTGTGTGTTGTGTCAGCTACTTGACAGGGACACAAAGCACTGGTTGGGCAGAGAGGGTACTGGAGGTTCTAGTTTGCCCAGCTAGGCCAAGACCTGGACCCTAAAGCTGTGCCAGTGTGGAGTCTTATTAGGGACCTTGTGAGCAAGGGAGCAACCTGCCCCAGACTGACTGTGATGTCTGTGTGCACTTAAGGGAAATTGTACTTTACTGTGTGTATTAGTTATCATTTCCTCTCTTCTAGATGATGGCCTCCCTGGTGTTAGTGGTGAGGATTGAGGCTTCTTGATTGCTGGGCAAGGGCACGGTCATCATAGGCCTAACCCAATCTCCAATAATCAAGAGGAGATATAGAATAAAATAATAGGATTAATGAAAGTATTTATTTATTAGCATTTTTATTAAAATAAAATATTAACAAAGTCTCATAAAATTCAGATGTTAAAACATATGTACTGAATGACTTTACTAACTCTTAAAAATATTAAACCTGTGTTTAACGGAAAGAAGAGTAGGACAAAGCCAGAGTCATAAATACTTTTAAATCTACTTTTGTGCTGTGGAAAAATAATGGAGAAAGTGATACTAGATAAGTTATTGTCAGAACTGTAAAGGCTAAGACTTGAACCCATACATCAGCGTGTACATGTTGCAAATAGATGTGTTACCCCTTTTAACATGATGATCTATAAAGTACAGTTTTGTACCTACCATAAATGTAGATGTTTGAGGATCTCCATTGCTGCAGTCCTTACATATGGGGTAGTCCGCTGTCCACAATCGGCCCGAATACCAAAGGGCTAGAACCGGCGTCGGTCATCGGCGCCCGAGACTGACGTCAGTACGTGTCAGTACAAATGCGCATGACCGACGCCTTATCCTCAGTCTTTCTTGCCTCAGACGTCAGAATGCAAAAAACACCACCCAAAACCCAACCTAAAAAAGAAAAGGGGGAAGGAGGGAGGGAAAATTGGACTGCAGCAATGGAGATCCTCGAACATCTACATTTATGGTAGGTACAAAACTGTACTATGTTCTTCGTCTCCCATTGCTGCAGTCCTTACATATGGGTAGAATCCCAGAGCAACGGAAAAAAAGGGAGGCTGGCTAACTAAATAGCATTAGGAGCTGCTAACATGCCCTGTAAGATTGCAGTGGCAAACCCAGCCCTAGACCTAGAATAAAGAGGTAAATGATAATGCTTTGTAAAGGTATGTACAGAACTCCAAGTAGCTGCCTCTAGAATGTCTTTAGTAGCTACCCCTCTCAAAAAAGCAGTAGAGGTGGCCGTAGCCCTAGTAGAATGAGGCCTGATCCCAACTGGAACATCTTTTCCATGATGAGAGTAACAAAAAGCAATACAATGGCCAATCCACTTGGAAATAGTTTGTTTCGAAACAGCTTTCCCTTGAGAAGTCAAAGCAAAAGAAACAAATAATTGTTGAGATCTTCTGAACTCTTTGGTTCTGCTCAAATAATACCGTAACTGCCTATGTACATCCAAAGAATGCAAAACTTTTTCCCCTTTATTTTGGGGGTTAGCATAAAAAGTAGGCAAATGTATAGATTGGTTCAATGCCACATTAGAAATCACTTTAGGCATAAAAGTAGGATTAGTACGTAAGGAAACTCTGTCCTTGTGAAAAATCAGAAAAGGTTCCACTGCCATGAGGGCCTGTAATTCAGATACCCTTCTAGCAGAAGTAACAGCCAACAAAAAAGCAGTCTTCCAAGACAACAACTTCAATTCAGCTGTAGCTGCAGGTTCAAAAGGAGGCAGAGTCAACTTTTCCAAAACAAAATTAAGATCCCAGGCAGGAGTAGGAGCTCTTCGTGGGGGTCTTATATTCTTTGCCCCTCTAAGAAACTGTTTAACCAATGGATGCGAAAACAAAGGAGGGTCACAATCATAGTGAGCAGAAATAGCTGCAGCATGCACTTTAACAGAAGAGAAGGACAAACCCTTGTCCAATAAAACAGTCAAATATTGCAATATACAACTCAAAGTAGGCAATTTGACATCAAAGCCTTTAGCTGAACCCCAAAGAAAAAATCTCTTCCATTTATCAGCATAAACCTTTCGAGTACTAGGTCGCATGGCTTCCAAAATAACATCCAAAACTTGTTGAGGGAGCTGAAGGCCTTCCTTCTTTAAAACAGAATGCACCAGGCTGTCAGGTGTAGGGATTGCACCCTGACATTGAGAAAATGATTGTTTTCCTGAGACAATAAGTGAGGAATCTGTGGTAATGGCCAAGGTGTCCCATGAATTAAGCTCCTCAACAGAGGGTACCAATGCTGACGAGGCCAATCCGGTACTATAAGGATCATGCAAGGTTTGTCCCTCCTGACTTTCAACAGTACCTTTGGAAGAAGAGGCAAAGGAGGAAAAGCATACACGTGAAGGTTGCTCCAACTGAAGGATAGTGCATCTATTTTCCAGGCTTTTGGATGAAACAGCCTTGTGCAAAACAGAGGCAGTTGGAAATTCAGAGGAGAAGCAAACAGATCTATGTCTGGAGTTCCCCAAGCCTTGGTCTACTGAAGAAATACCTGAGGGTCCAACTTCCATTCGTGAGGATCCACCATCTGTCTGCTCAGAACATCTGCTAAAGAATTTTGTGCTCCTGGCAGAAACTGTGCTCGAAGAGTGATGTGCAGATTCAAAGCAGTTTCCCATAACAGCATTGCTTGTCTGCAAAGAGGGTAAGAATGAGTTCCCCCCTGCTTGTTGATGTACCACATGACAGTTGTGTTGTCTGTTCGAATCAACACCAGTCCTGGTTGAAGTAGGTCCTTGAATGCTTCCAAAGCAAATTGAACTGCCAGCATCTCTTTCATGTTGATATGCAAGTGAAGTAGCTCTGGGGCCAAAGGTCTTGAATCCATTTTCCTTTGAAATGAGCTCCCAGGCTGACTCGAGGCCTGTCGTTAATATCTGACTTGCCTCTGGTTGGGTCACAGAGAGTCCCTTGTTTAGGTGACATTCCTGAGCCCACCACACAAATTCTTTCTGAATGCAAGGTAGAATCCGAATGACAGTGTCCAAATCGTGGCTGTGTTGAGTCCAAACGCTTTTGAGATACCATTGTAGCTTCCTCATATGCAGTTTGGCATTGGGAAGTACTAGAATGCAAGATGCCATGAACCCCAAGGCTTGAAGGACTGTCCTTGCAGTCAGCCTGGACATTACTGATAGCTGTTGGAAGTATAAGTGAAGATTTCTTTGTTAGTCCGGGGTAAGAAATGCCATCTGAGCAGCTGTATTCAGTCTCACACCCAGAAAACACATCTCTTGTGAGGGTACTAGACTGGACTTTATTTCGTTCACAGAATACCCTAGGCATCTTAAAACTGTCATTACATATTGCAGATGTTGAAGAAGTTCGTGCTTGCCTTGAGCCAGAATCAAACAGTCGTCCAGATAAGGATAAATTTGAATTCCTTTTAGTCTGAGAAAAGCTATTACTGGAGCCAGGACTTTTGTGAATACCCTGGGCGCAGTAGACAAGCCAAAGGGCAATGCAGAGAACTGATAATGCAAATTCCTAATCCGAAATCTCAGGAATTTCCTGCAACTGGGCCTGATAGGAATGTGAAGATAGGCCTCTTTGAGATCCAGAGTCACCATCCAGTGATCTCTGCCCAGCATAGGTAACAGCTGTTGCAGTGTTAACATCTTGAATTTTGGAATTTCCAGAAAGGTGTTTAGAATGGACAAATCCAGAATTGGTCTCCAAGTATTTCCTTTCTTTGGCACTAAGAAAAGACGAGAATAAAACCCTGTGCCTCTTTCCGCAGAAGGAACTTCCTGTATTGCTCCCAACTGAAGCAGAGAAGAAATTTGTGCCTGTGCTTCCAGTCTTTGCTGATGAGGCACATCCGGCATACCTTTGAAAGGAGGGAATGTGTGAAAATAAAATTTGTAGCCTCGATTTATTATGTCCAATACCCATTTGTCTTGGGTAACCAAATGCCAATTCCTTTTGAAAAGTCCCAGTTTTCCTCCTAGAGGAGCTGCCAGCAAAGCAGAGTCCGGCAGCTGAAGACACAGGTCATTGGGTCTGTTTCCGAAAGGACTGACCCCTGCCCTCCCCAGTAGAAGGGGTAGAAGAACTCAAAGTCCTAGAAGTAACAGGGCCCTGAGAGGAAGCCCTACCTCTACCTCGCCTCGACCTGCCCCTAGAATGAAAATCCGAAGAGGAAAGACCATCCCTTATCAGGCCAATACCTACTAAACTTAGGGGACTGAACCTGTAAAAAGTCCTTAACTGTCTGCATAGACTTAGCTTTTTCCTCCATTTTTTTCAAAACTGATTCTACTGGAGGACCAAAAAGAACATCAGATTGCAGAGGAGCATCCATAATTCGAGCCTTAACATGCTCTGATAAGGTCTGATCTTTAAGCCAGGCATGCCTGCGAACAACTGAACTAGTAGCAGCCACCCTGGAAGAAGCTTGTAAAGCATCAAAACCACACTGCAAAGAATGCTTACCAACCTGGTCTGAAGCATGCACTAAATCCTGAAGTTCCTTACATTCAATACCTTCAGCTAAAGCATCTACTTTACATTTCAATTGTCCCAGTAAATAATTTTGATACCTGAGCATATGAAACTGACAATTTAAAGCTCTCATAGCCAAAGTAGAAGAGGTATACAGTTTTACCCCACCTATCCAGGGCCCTAGCATCCTTGTCCAGAGGAACTGGATTTTTAACCACAGAAGCCCTAACACCTTTGGGGCCTTGAGAAACAGTTTCTGGATCAGCCCTAGGACTCTTATATAAGTACTTGTGAGCTTCCGGAACCCTGTAGTATCTATCAGGTTTAACCGGGGTAGGGGGCAGAGAATCTGGGTTAAGGGCAGCCTCAGAAAATACATCCTGAACAACATCCAGTACAGGGGGAATAGCCAAGGGCCTATGCTGAGGCAAAAACAAGAATTCTCTTAGCCTTTTACGAGAATCAGAATAATCCTGGCCTTCCCATTTGAAATGTTCCCTCATGGAATGCAAAGTCTCAGAGAAAGAAAAATCTTCTGAGGGGACGAGGGAGTGGTGTCCTCAGCCTCCGAATCAGAATAGGGAGGGAAATCCTGAAGTTCTTCCACAGAGCAATCTGACTCATTGGAAGACTGAACTAAACCCTCCAACTCTGTCTCTACCCTGGGCCTCTTTTCTGGGGGACGCATAGAACCCCTAATTAAAGTAATCAAATCTTCAGCCATCTTTAACATGTGCTTCCTAGGAGCTGGACCCTGGGGACCAGCACCAGCAGGGGCAGACTTAGACTTAGAATGGCTTTTGCTTTGAGAAGGAGGAGGCCTAACTACCCTATGAGGGGAGGGAACCACCGACACCTGAGAAGCACCCTCAGCCTGGCCTAACACAGGAGAAGCCACTTCCTGTAGTAACAAAGGCTCCCCTTGAGACTCAGGTAAACTGTCAGAAGGGACCGCTGAAGTAGTCGGTGGTTCTACAGAACCGGCGTCCGGAGAGGACGACTCATCCTGTTTGGACAGCAAAGACCTCTCTTTGCGCTTCTTAGAAGAACCGGGCGTCGGAGAATCCGACGGCATGTTGTAATTACAACGTTTACCAAACACGAGCCTAGCACAGTCCAACCGACGTTTAATAGTACGCTTGTTAAAAGTAGCACAAAAGCGACACCCAACAACGTCGTGCTCAGGCCCTAAACAAGGAATACAGAGTGAATGGTAATCCCTATGAGGAATCTGTTTCCCACAAGAAATACAGTTATTAACTTTTTCTGACATCCGTCAATACTGAGGCAAGAAAAAGACAAAAGTGTCCCCAACGGGGTACTTAGCCCAACTTGGTCTCCGGTCTGAAACTCGAAAACCGACAATTCCAGAATGCCGAACGGCACTCGCAAATGCTGCTTCTGCTTAGGACCACGCGGCAAGAAAGACTGAGGATATGGCGTCGGTCATGCGCATTTGTACTGACACGTACTGACGTCAGTCTCGGGCGCCGATGACCGACGCCAGTTCTAGCCCTTTGTTATTCGGGCCGATTGTGGACAGCGGACTACCCCATATGTAAGGACTGCAGCAATGGGAGACGAAGAACATCAATATAATAATAGCTGCAAATGAAACACTGTACTGTGATATAATTTATAAAGATTTAACTTCAGCATTTGACAGGGTCATACATAAAGCACTGATCAATAAATTAAAGCAGCTAGGTATTGATGTACTCTTGATAGGATAGATAGATCCAAGTCTTACAAATAGGACATGGCAAGTGTCAGACAGCAATTATACAGGTAAAATTAGTGGTTTCCAGTAAGGATGTCCCATGGGGCTCTGTTCTAGGCCCTTACTTGTTTCAACTACCTTTTAAACCGATGTTTTTCATCTGAGATGTTCTACAATCTGTGTGTAGATGACCTGAAATTAGGTAAACTGATTACATGTTTTACAGATAGGGCATGTCTGCAAAAGTACTTGACTAAATGGACCATTTGGGCACAAGATAATAATCTGCTGATAAATACATCAAAAACTAAGCATATAAGATTTGGGAGGCATAAATTGAAAGGTGAATATTTAATACAGCACACACTCATTGAAACTATTGATTCATTTAAAGACCTAGGTATATGGATAGCTCCAGCTTTGAGTTTTTGTAATCATATCAGCCAACTGGTTAATGATAGTTATAGAACTATAGGTTGTATAAAAGTAAAGTCTAGGAAATCAGAAATGATGAAGTCATTGCATGTTAATTACATCAGACAAAGACTTGAATATGGAATACCAATATGGAAACTTTATAAGAAAATAAGCATGAGTAAACTGGAAGGAGTACAGTGGAAATATAACAAGGGCATCTATCGATGTGAAAATTTAAGTTATTATGAATTACTAAAATATCTGAACTTGTACAGTGTTTCAAACAGATATTTAAGAGGAGGTCCTATTCAGGTATATAGGGCATTTATCTTATTCAAGTATACAGGGCATTTAGAGACAACTATCTGTGGGAATGTTTGAGGTTATCAAAAATAGTAGAGAATCATCAGACAACCTATGTAGAAAATTCTATATGAATGAAACATGTACTAATTAGTTCTATGACAGAGCAGCTGATGCATAGAACTGACTACCAAATTATATCACAGCAGGTACAAGTTTAGATATTTTTTAAGAACAACCTGGACACTTATTAAGGGAACAACTGTTTTGGCATAGAGGCAGGCTAGAAGGGCATTAATGCCTGATCTTGAAGTATGTGTATGCATGTATAAATTATGGGTTACTAGAGGAGACATCAGAGTAGCGGTAAGATGGATTATCCATGTAAGGATGAACAGTGGCACACATTGACAATATGTGCTTTCAGTCAAGTTTTGAATTGGTGAGGTTTTGGAGTTCTTCACAGAAATAATGGCAGACTGTTCCAGAGTTTGGCTACTTGAGTATAGGGGATCATCATGACAGTTGTTGGAGAAGTTTATATGAGAAAAAAAAATGTCAACAAATCTAAGAGCATGATGAGGGGAGTGGTGATAATGAGGAACATTTATTCCAAGACTGTAGATTCTGTGAACTTGCAACTATTTAGTTAATAGAAGTTGTGGGCAATGGAAAACTCCAGTTCAGTTGTCTTAATGTTTGGTAGTGCTAAGTTTATGAAAAAGAGTTTGATGTAAATTTAGCAATTTTGTTGTAAGTTTGTTCAAAGGTAGATATATGGGAAGTGGGCAGTTTAGTAAAGCAGTGAAGATGCAATATATATCCTGATGGAGTCAGTTTGGCAGACCTTTCTTCTGTAAATCAATGTAAGTTTTTGATTACTTTTCTTTGTGACGGACTGCACACATAAGTCAAATTTAAGATGATTATTAATGGCTAATCCTAATAGTTTGGTATTATACACAGTGTCTATGGAGGATCCATTTGAAGAAAAAAGACTGAAGATGGAATTGCCATTTTGAAGTGTACTGGAGACAAACAGCATCAATTCAATTTTCTTGGCACTGAGAAATGAGATTGAGTATGTAAGCTTGTTTTTAACAGAGGGAAGCGACTGTTGTACAATGGTTTGAAGTTCATGACTAATTATGGCAGTCCAGATAATGACAGTCTCACCTGCATATTCAATGGTAGAAGAGTTACCACATTAACTAGGGATATTATGTTGGCAGACTTACTTCTGAAACATAATTATTGCATAGAATTTTTGTGAATACCACTGGCATCCTAAATATGAATTCTAAAGAACAAGAAATTGACACTGTAGATCTTTTTAGTAATATTCCAAATATATCTATTTAACAAACGATATAAGTTTGCATTGGAATGTAGTTTGTTTGCTTTGGAATGGCACAAGAGTAAAACTGAAGTCACAAATAAACTGTCCGTCTGTCAACAGCTGCTTGAAATTTACTGTGCGTTCATGAGAAGAGTCAGGCAGACAGAAAACGCCATTAAAAACAACATACTCCTTGAGCATCCTTAAAATAAAGTGTAATTTGTACTTGATTCCATTGAAAGTTTTGTTTCGTTGTTAAGAGGTTCAGTTTTTGAATTATTTTTAAAATAAATATTCATGCTATCAAAATAAGACGTCTAATGTCACATGTTTGAATCACAATCATTTAAGGTAATAAATCATATCAGTGTGGTTGATAGTTATATATTGTTTGTAAAATAATGATTTGGCCTCAAATTATGCAAAAATATTATGTTTGATAACCTTATATACAAAAGACAATTTTGCTCACTAGAACATTTGATTTTTTTTTTTTAATTAAGCAAGCACAAAAGGGGAACTGGTTAGTTTTGCAGGGTGCAGAAGATCTTGCAGAATCTTCAGCTTGATACTATTCCAAGTAAAGTTCTTTTAATTATTATAGAGAAGATCTTGATAACTTAAGTACTATAACATATATTAATCTGGGAATGTCATCACTTTGAAATTTTTTTTCAGACTTCAGTGTCCTCTCCATATGGTAATGCTGTATTGTGATCTTCCAAAACCACTGCAAAAATGTCTTGTATCTTTTTAACGTGAACCAGATTTCTCAGTATAATGCTTCTTGCACTTGATGTTTTGAGGTCTACATTTCTACCTTTCAGATATACAGTATCAGATATGTGGCTTTGCGCATTATGTTTGTGTACTGCTCTTCTGTCTTTGCTTTCAGATATTTAGCCTTGTGATGTGTCTTCCTTTTACAGAGATCATTTGGCATTATATTTATGTAGGATAATTAATATACAATATGAATTGGATATTGCAATTGTTGAAGAACTGATTTTAACTCCTCCATGGCATAACATTGCACTGTTTTCGTTTTGAAATTAGGGACTTTATTATCATCTCTTTCGCAAGGCTTGTGTCTTTCATTTGCTGATTCTTTTTCTGAAGTCACCACCACATAGTAATTTATATTGGAAAATTGTGCCCCTATTTATTCAAGTACTGAAGACATTTTACAGTCTAGTTAGCAGTAAGGTAGCCAATGTTGATTGAATTTGCTGTTAGGTGATATTCTGATTTTGATTTCTTTATAGATGCAGTACAAGTGAGTAGAAATGGGCTCAACTACAAGGCATGTAAATTCAGGGAAGAGAAGTGTTTTTACCTCCATTGTTTCTTGGAAAAAATACTAGATATTCAGATCCTATGCATTTCAGAGTTTCATTCAACCACATTGACATACAAATTTAAAAATGGAGTGAAAAGATAGATGTATTTAAGTAGTACTGGGAGGTGTAGCTTTGAGGTGTTTATTCATTGGCTGGCATCTGGCTTTCCCTTTGTAAAAATGCCTTGTCTCATGTCTGTGTTTTAGTTCATTAGACACCATACAGACACAGTCACACACTATTTATCTACCTATAAAGAATCAAAGTAATTATCACTGATCCACAATGCGTCAAAGAACAGTAATCCATCAGTCTAAGACCATATGATTTAATCTTATATTTAACATGGTTGATGGGGTATTAAGACCCATAACTCACAAACCTTTTTCCATCAAAGAAGTTTCCTCTTGACTCAGTGTTGACAAAGCAGATGATCAACAGGAGTGCAAGATCACACATTTCCTGAGGTTGGGAAATTTGTCCTTACCCTGTGTTTGTATGATCTGAGTTAGTATATATAAATATAATTAGTGGGGGGGGGGGGGTTGCTGGGGCAGATGCACTTGCCGCCCTGCAAAAAATGCTTTTTTCAATTGTTTTTAAATATAGACTCAGCGTGTTCTAAGGCTGTTTCCCAGCACATTCATAGTAGTCTGTCAAGTACAGGGTTCTTAACTTTTTGCAGCTGATACTTTTGCAGTTGACCTTGTACGTTTTAGATTAAATGTGATACACCCTTATATAGATACACACACACACACACATATATATATATATATATATATATATATATATATATATATATATATATATATAAATATATACATACATATGTGTGTGTTTATATTTATATATATGTGTAAACTGAAATATCAAGAGAAAGTGTGTGTGTGTGTGCGTGTGTGTGTGTGTGTGTGTGTGTGTGTGTGTGTGTGTGTGTGTGTGTGTGTGTGTGTGTATATATATATATATATATATATATATATTTATTTGACAGGAGACAGCAAAACAGCAAATTAAAAAAAATCAGGTACTCTATCATAAAATATATATGAAGTCTGTTTGTTTTTTTTTTTTTTTTTGAAAATAGCTAAATTGTCATGAGTTTGTATAAGGAGACATTATTAAATATATATGAACCCCAGCAATTTAAAATAATTGAAAATATCTTATCTATATACTTTTGAATCTTGAAATTAGTTGGGCTGAGTTAAATCAAATATCAGAAATTTTTTATTACTTGAGCCCTCAGAACACACACATACACATGTAGACACACTCACATTAACATACATGGAGACATACACACACCAGACATGTACAATATTAATGCCACATCATTTTAGCAAGCTGTACCCACTTTCCTTATTTTTCATCTGATTGCTTCATTCAGTTATTTACATAATGTTAATAATCTAATGTTTGTCTTTTCGGCTTTTTCCCGGTAAGGGGTCACCACAGCAGAACTCCGGTCCGCTAATGATTGGCAGTAGATTTTTACGAAACGCCGACGTGCCAACTCGACGTCCAACCTTCAACAAAGGCACGCCCATTTATGCACACATGTTTTTCGAATGCTACCCAACCGTGGAGAGGAAATGCAAACTCCACACAGAAGGCACTCCCAAGCCACACCGAGAATTGAATGGGAGAACCTCTTGCTGTGAGGTAACAACGCTATCGCTGTACCACCGCGGCTACCTAATGCTAACACAAAACTATTTCTACTTTTTGCATGAGATGTTCGTGGAACATGGATTCATAACTCAGTTACGTAAGTACTAGAAGTGATATGGTGACAATTGCCTATTACAGTATTGTGTCAGTGCTTATATGAGTAAATTACTATATTAACAAAACACAGCTTGCTAAAGTAGATGTCACATCACCAGTCAAGAAAGTATGTGGTAATCCCAAAAGCTCTGCAATCGATATTACAAAAAGTTCTTATTATATTACCACAAAGATGTTGCATCAAAGTGAATGCCTTATTCTCTTAGATGAAAATTCAAAAGTGATGCAGAGGGTAAAACAGAAATTTTTAGTAAGATTCCATTATAAAAATAAGAGGATATGCAATAAGGCACCTGAAGTATATAAATAAATTTAGAGGGCAAAAGTTTGTAAGAACTAATGCATACCATAATGGAATAAATATCAGGAAATGGGCACAATGACCACTGTTCATAGATCACACACACTGTATGTGTAGTATGTACTAAATCACACATTAGTGACTCTACAGATTAAATCATTTTACAGGTGCTAACAAGGAACTGATGATGTGGCTGCATGGGTACTCTGTACATCCTTCCATCTGGCAACTGACCCACAGAATGGGGAGGGAAAATGCAAAATGATGACATTAATAACTTTCCCCATGCATTTCATCATATTTATGAAGGTGGAATGTTGAGCATCATACTATTATAGCACTTGGGCAAATATGAATGGGGGCATGAAGGTTTGTAAATGAAAGAGTTGTATAAGATAAGCATAGCATATAAATATGCATATCAACAATTAAAAAAAAAAAACAGATGTAGTCTGATTCAAACAATAAAACTAAAGCAATCTGAAGCAGCATACTAATAGAAAAAAGTGTCACATCCTAGGACTTCTTAAAAAGTAGGTGTTGTATCAAGGCACTGCACAACCAAGTATACCAATGGAAAAAATGACAGATTTTTGGTACTCTCGACTTGAAGCTACAGTGAATCCTTTCTTTATTGCTTGTCAGTTATATTTAAATTAAATTGAAGTATGTATCCTTGCCTTCAGACAAGCATTACTATAGTTGGGAAATTCACAAGATTGTGACAGATTTCCTTTTACAAAAGACAGATGAAAGACTTAAACCATTTTCCTTGTTTGTAAGAACTACAATTAAGATAATAAATAGGCTTCACTGCCGTTTTGGTTTTAATTTCTTTTTTGTGTGTGTGTATGTGTGTGTGTATATATATATATATATATATATATATATATATATATATATATATATATATATATAAATATATATATATATATGTGTGTGTGTGTGTGTGTGTGTGTGTGTGTGTATATGTGTGTGTATATATATATATATATATATATATATATATATATATATGTGTGTGTGTGTGTGTGTGTGTGTGTGTGTGTGTGTGTGTGTGTGTGTATATACACATGGGTCTATGTCAATTGATCTAGTCTTTAGAAACTTGAACTTCAAAAAAACCCCCACAAAAATATACCTGTTTTACATTTTCACAGGTGAGCAAGCCACCCTGCACCCCCACACTTCCTGCAAATTATATATAACAACTCTGAGATCAAACTCCTGTGAGGAAAAGGGTAAATTTCCCAATCCTCACTGTACAGAGATCTCCATTCAAAAGTTTTGAGTTTTCAAAAACTAGATTAAGTTGTCTCGACCATATGAATTTTGAGTTTCTATACACACAAACACACACACACACACACACTATATATATATATATATATATATATATATATATATATATATATATATATATATATATATATATATATTCATATACATATACACACACACACACATATATATACACACATCTAGATACTTGTAGATATAAATATATGTCTACATTCATCTATCTGTTTCTATTATGTATGAGTGAACATGCACAAAATTTAATGCACTAAACAAAAGTAAAAATATCAGTCATAACACTACCCCCACCCTACCAAATATCTAATGCTACCATATTCAGTACTGCTTATGTATTAAATTGAATATGATATCTAATGCTACCGTATTCAGTACTGCTTATGTATTAAATTGAATATGATATCTAATGCTATCATATTCAGTACTGCTTATGTATTAAATTGAATATGATATCTAATGCTACCATATTCAGTACTGCTTATGTATTAAATTGAATATATCTTGTTGTGTCTTTCGGCTTTTCCCGGTTAGTGGTCGCCACAGCGGAACTCCGGTCCGCTAATGATTGGCAGTAGATTTTTTACGTGCCAAGTTGCCAGCCCTGACACACAACCTTCAACGAAGGTACACCGATTCATGCATGTCTCCACTCAGAAGACGCACTAGCTGAGAATCTAACAGGACAACGTCTTACTGTCAGGCAACAATGCTACCGCAGCACCACCACTGCAGTATCTAATGCTACCATATTCAGTACTGCTTATGTATTAAATTGAATATGATATCTAATGCTACCATATTTAGTACTGCTTACATCTTAAATTGAATATGATATCTAATGCTACCATATTCAGTACTGCTTATGTATTAAATTGAATATGATATCTAATGCTACCATATTCAGTACTGCTTATGTATTAAATTGAATATGATATCTAATGCTACCATACTCAGTACTGCTTATGTATTAAATTGTATATGATATCTAATGCTACCATATTCAGTACTGCGTATGTATTAAATTGAATATGATATCTAATACTACCATATTCAGTACTGCTTACATATTAAATTGAATATATCTAATGCTACCATATTCAGTACTGCTTATCTAGTAAATTGAATATGATATCTAATGCTACTGATGGACACTATTCTCCCTCCATGCCTACTGAAATTGTTTTATCAAGGGATAACAATATAGATGAATTTAACAATGCAACAACCCTGAATATCACCAACCACAATGAATTTTTAACCTTAAGAAGGTGGTAAGGATTTGGCAGTAAATCTGGTGAGGCATTTGAAAAAGAACCCTATATTAATTACCATCAACAGAGAGGTAATCAAAGAGGTTTAACAAGCAGGAACAAAGTCAACAAGGGATGTAACAGAGGGAGAGAGAGGAAAAGAAATTAGTTTCAAATATGAAGTTATGTTTTGTCATGACAGGACTGCATTAAAGCATTACAGGTATAACATTTTTAACTACAGAAAGGTTATCTGTTAGCATCAATAATTGTTTACAGTTTAAAAAAGGATTTACTTGTATACTGACATAGTGATTTAACCTTGTGGAATCCATCTCAGAAATTAGACTGTTTACTAGAATATAGAATTGTGTAGTGCACTTTGGAACAAAGGGTGAACATACTGGAACTACTACTAATCTACTTAGGAAGAAAGGTTTGTTCCCCCCTCCCCCCATGATGCATCCCTTAGTTGTGGCTTTGAAAAGGCATGTGAAATTGATATTTATAAATTCAGCAGGACTAACCATAATCACAGGCATTTTAATTAAGCTCACAGGAGAGAGATAATTTGAAAACCCTCGTAGAGAACAAGCTCATTTACATGATGAAACTAGACAAAGGTAGTGGCACTGTTTTATCTGATGTCATTGATTATTCTGGTACGATTTTGGACTGTGACAAGATATGACTAACACCAGTTTTACAAAATCAGGTAAATATAGCATATAAGATTATTTATTTGTTTTTATATGACTGTATTATGCAGAATTCTACCACACTGACTATATATGAATTTTTAAATGCCAATTCCTACTATTTTTGACATGCACAAAGCACTGAAATGATATCTACTAACACCTATAGTTGTGGCATACTTTTCCAAAACATACCCACTGGCTCCTGGGATGTTTTGGGAAGAACTAAAAGTGTCTTATGGGACCCCAAATTGATTTTTTTTTAATTATAGCTGTCATTGATTTATTCACTTGTATCTCCTGGGATGACAGTACAGATCTTTTCTGTGAAACCATTAGGCATTACAATTTTCACTCTTCTGAACAATTGCACATATTAGTTGATTTCAAGAATATTATTATTGACAAAACTGCATCTACTCTGAAGGAGAGATTTACAGACAAATAAGAAGTGTTGCTATGGGGCAGTATGTGCTCCATGTTTTGCAAATTTAGTTATAAATGGCTGGGAGATGGGACACATGTTCAACAGCATTTTTTATAAACACTGTAAACCATAAATAAAGTTTTTGGGTGACATCTTTATTATCTAGACAGGACCGAATGACAACACATGAATTTATTAAGTAGCTAAACACTACAGCACATTTTTGAAACTTACTTATATATTCTGTAGAGACCAGGCAAACTAAGTGGATGCAACTATATTTAAAGAAGAAGATGGTTTCAGATCCATCATTTTTAGGAAATCTTCATTTAGTAATGCTTATTTGCTTTACTAAATCTATCATCCAGTAGTTCATAAGCAAAGCCTGGTTAAACGATAGTTTATAACATTAGCTATAATGGTGCCAAACAGTTATATTACAAAAGGAAACTGAAAAGAAAGAAAATGTGTTTCTTGACAGGGTTACCCCCTGATAAAGAAATTTGTACTAAATGTATTTCAGAATAGGGACACCAAATACAAACCACTGCTAATATGGTTCAGATGGCGCTAGTGGTACTGACAATTTTGACAATATTAATAATACTAATAACACCAACAGCATTAAATCAGATAATGTGTATAAGACATTTTTAGTGGTAGAGTATAATTCTGAGGCCAATATGATAAAGTCAAAGTCAAGAATGACTGGGGTATTTTCAAAAGTGACAATACAGTTTTTTTAAGATTTTAGGATTTAACCCTAGTTTTGTCAACAAAACAGAAAAGTGCATGAAAAAAATCCCCCTTCCCTGTTTATTACCTTAAGACAATCCCAAAGTTAATAAATATTACCTGTGGCAGGCACCATTTTTAAAACTACAATCCACTCTGCTACAAGCCCCATGACGGCTCAGTGTCTCTCCAGTAAGTGTTTTACAACAGTAAATGCCTATTTATGTTGAATTGTATTAGACATTTTACAACTGTATATGTTTATGTTGAATTGTGTTAGACATCTAATATGATTTATGCTTTATTACTGGATGTTACTATGGCATGCTAGAATTTGTATGCACCAAGTTGTTTTTAATATAACAGTATGTATGGTCTATTTGCATAGCTGCACCTTGTTCACTAATGTTATTCATGTAATTGTGTTGTGTGTAGACAGCTCATACTGGTTTCTAATTATTTCTATATAATTGTGCTGTTACTGGTGGATAGAATCACATTAGAGAACCACAACAGAGTGCTGCTCACTATATTTTTATGTGACTGCATAACTGTCTGGGTTTTTTTTTTCTAATGTTCTTCCAATTGGCTCAGTATCTGCATATACTAAGTAGTTGGTTCAAGACATTGTCCTGCATGCGGTAGCTATTTGCTCAGTGTGTTTTTTATAATCTTTATAATATATATTTACCATCTCAAAAGTGCTTACTCCTCTCTGTACTCTTCTTTTCTAGACCTAACTCCACTCTTAAGTATTCAACTGAGGTACCACCTTTAACATTCTTATAAGAAAAGCGCAGTCCGGGTCTGAACTGTCTGCAAACAGCTACAGTTAACTTTGAGTATGTGTCTACCTGTTTGAGCCAATATTCATTTTCCCCTGGAGAGCACTCTGCTTTGGCTTGTAAGCAGCCCCTCCCCACCACACACACACACACACACACACACACACACACACACACACACACACACACACACATCTTCCACTTTCTCTTATTCCCTTCTGTTAGCAAATAGTATCCATAACTGATCAATATTGTGTGTTTGTTAATTTAAACTATGACCACAGTAGCCTACTGATACAAGGTTATCCTGTTTTTCCACCTGAGAAATTAAGAAATGACTTACAGTTTCAGAGCAGTCCTTGGTCAATTGTGATTGTTTCTTAACACATACTTGTCTTTGCTTTGTGATTGTTTCCAGCCCCCTCATATGAGCAACTAACAGGGTCTCTACCTGCTTCGCTCCCCACCCTGACCCCTATTCCCTCCCACTCACAGTGGTCCCACCTTTATTGCACTCAAATCCCTCCCATCTTTCCAATAGCCAACCACAGTGCTAACCCAACACTGACTCCTTGATCTTCCCACTACTATCACACTTCCTCAACTAACATGTACAAGCATACTTTTCCTATGCTCACTGCATGCACTCTCCTTGCATATGTTACATCCTACCAAAGCTCCATCACTCCCCCACTCAACCACTACCACTGTACTACTACTCACACCACCACTCATGTCTCACCCACACTCAGCTCCCCTCCCACCAGCTCAAGAACCATCCCTATGCACCCCCCACATATTCTACCAACTATATTACTCAAACATAAAGCATCCCTACAACTTAACATAGTAACCCTCCCACCATACCTATTACCCACAGAGCACAATCATAAAGTTTCCCTTATAAACAAACACATTCAAAAACTGAGAAAACTAATAATCTCATGCATATCAAAACTAGCCCTAAGTGGAGACATCCACCCCAACCCTGGCCCTACCATCTCCAACCCCAATCCTCATAATCAGACTAGAAACCACAACTTCTCCCATATTACAGCCAATAGAAAGCCAAGTGACTTCCTTCTACTAAGCCTAAATATTAGAAGTATATCCAACAAAGTCCATGAACTCCATGCCACCATAGACTTGTACTCCCAGATATAGTCATCCTGACAGAAACCTGGCTAAAACCTCACATTACCAGTGAGCAAATACTCCCTACAGGTTACAGCATACTAAGAGTAGACCAGCTAAATAAAAATGAGGTGGTGGAGCTATAATATTTAAACAGCATCTAAACATCCAGATCTTAAAATCATCAGCTCCACAAATAGGCAATGAAGAAATAATATATACCAACCTCAAAATTAACCAAAACAAAACAATTAACATAATTGGATGCTACTTCCCACCTGGCAAAAACATACCTCTACTAGAAAACCTCCTCAGCTGGTCTACCCACCATCTCCCCCAAGAATCTATCATCTTAGGTGATTTCAATATTGACTGGCAATCCTGTTCTGGCAACAATCCAACCCATCATGTACACCTTCATGGCTTCACCCAACTAGTCCAGTCACCAACCAGGATAAATAAAAACTCCAGCAAGCACACTACCCTGGATTGGATACTAGTCAGTAAGAGCCCCCAGTCATATATAACAGGCTGCTTATCAGATAGCCTCAGTGATCACTCCCCAACATTCCTACTCAAAAAATACCTATACCAAGCTAAACCTGTCATCTACTGTCAAATATGTAAAAAACTAAACTTTAACCCACTCACATTCATCTCATCCCTCAAATAATGTAACTGGCATCCTCTAAAGTACCTCAGTCTAGATGACGCAGTTGAATTTTTTAATACTACTTCCTGAACATCCTTAATTACCATGCCCCCATAAGATTTTCCAGAACCAAAGCAGAACCCTCCCCATGGCTACAGAAAACCACTAAGTCAGAAATGAAAAACAGGGATAAAGCCTGGGAGCACTGGCGCAAAACCAAACCCCCCTCAGCTAGATAGAAATTCCTAGAACTACGCAATGGATTCAAAAAGCTAATAAAACAGGCAATACTACCAGTCTGCCCTAGACTCCTCACAACACAGCCCCAAACAATTCTGGTCCTCCATAAACTCCATCCTCCACCCAGGTAAAGTCAGTACCCCTCCTCCTAACATCCCTCACTCCTCAGAAAATATTGCTACCTCATTCAACAGACACTTCACCCAAACCATACTATCACTAGCTAAACAACACAACCACCCTCCCGTCCAACCCATACCTTCAACTAGTAATCTCCCCACTGCTTTCTCTTTTTCTCCTGTACCTACCTCCAACATAAAAAACTCTTAACTAAACTTAAACCCACCAAATTAGCAGCAGACAACCTCCCAAGTGAATACCTACAAATCGCAGCTGATGCTCTGGCCTACCCAGTATCCATCTTGATTAACCGATCTCTGTCAGAAAGTTCACACTGTGGAAAGTATCACATATAATTCCCCTCCACAAAGGCAGACCCTCCACAGAACTAACCAATTACTGCCCCATAGCTATTCTCTCTCCACTCTCCAAAATACTAGAGAGATGCATACACTCTCAGGTCTCAGACTACCTCCTTACTAACAACCTCCTTTCCAGTACTCAGCATGGTTTCCGACCAAACCATAGCACCACCACTGCCTTACTCTCCTTTACTAACACTATCCTTCAGCATAAAAACAATGGCTATCTCTCCTCTGCTACTTTCCTAGACCTATCTAAAGCATTTGACATGGTCCCACACAAACAACTTATTTCTGTCCTCAATAACCTATCCTTCTCACAATCAGTCACCAACTGGTTTCAGAGTTACCTGTCTGACCGCCAACAATCCATTGTATGGCAAAATGACATATCTCCCCAACTACCTGTCTCCATAGGAGTTCCCCAAGGATCCATCCTTGGACCCCTACTGTTCTCTGTTTACACCAATAATCTTGTCTCTGCCACCAAACATGGCATACTCATACAATACGCAGATGACTCGACCATCATCTGCTCAGCCCAGTCCCTACTAAAACTGCAAAAAGTCATACAGGAAGCCTTTTCCTCTGTTGAAACATGGTTATCCGATGCCCAATTAATAAACTCAAACAAAACTAAACTACTCATCTTCCAACCCACCAAACATACTCAAAACAACTCTCACTTTAACATCACAGCAAAAGACAACACCACTATATACCCAACTGAACACACCAAATTGCTAGGAGTGGAAATAGACAATAAACTAAAATTTGACATTCACATATCCATGACCATAAAAAAAGTCCACAAAAAACTAGGAGCGTTATACAGAAATAAGCAATTCCTCACCAAAGCAGCAAAGATTTCAATAGCAAATTCCCACCTTATCTCCACCCTCCTTTATGCCTCTCCAATATATACCAACCTAAGGCAATGTGATCTAAACAAGCTAGAGACCTGCTACAAAAAAATCGCCAAATTCACCACAGGGGCATCCTACCGTAGTCACCACTGTCTCTCACTTGCTGAACTGGGCTGGCTTGAACTCCCTCACCTCCTTCAGTGGTATCAACTCTCACTCGCCCACAAACTAGTAAACCATCCACTAAATGTCCCATCCCTCCAGAATCTACTCCAACCCTATCGCACCACCAGACCACTAAGATCCAGCAACAAAAATCACTTGCAGATCACTAAAGCCAATAACTCTGCTGGTGAAGCACTATTTTCTTGCGCCATAGCCAAATTATGGAACTCACTCCCACCCATAATTACCTCTGTACCATCATGCACCCACTTCAAAACTTTACTAAAAGCGCACCTAAAAACATGCTGGCTATGCCCTTGCAACTCCCACTCTAATATCATCCACCCCATCCAATCACTACTTTTCTTTCCACTCCACTAACTACCTTGATTATAGCAAGCTCAGATGCTCATAAGCCAGTACTTATTATACAGCACAAACTTCTTATTGTAACATTTGTTAATGTCTGTTATGTACTTCACAGATAAAGATTCTAGTTGTCTACTGATGTACTATGTTCTTCATCTGTAAATATGTTGTAAGTAATTGCTATGTTAAATTGTTAATCACTATGTAATCCAATGTAACTACTGTCTGTTTATTTTACTGTGGAGCTTTTCTTCCCAGGCCTCCGCTGAAAATGAAAACCACACAAAGGCAGCGAAAGAACTGGTAGCTACAAACAGACAAAATGATTTATTGTTAGCCCTTTCGGAAGGGTTAATACCCTTCCTTCATCAGACAATTCAAAGCACAAATTAACCTTCCTTATATAGCTATGCCATCCGCTGAAAATGGACCTACGTCCAGTCGGACACTCCCGGTCAGCAAATTTAAATAAATAAATAAATAAATAAATAAATAAATAAAAATGATTGAAAACGATAACAAAGTTAATAATATAAAGGCTACGCAAGGCAAAAAAAAGTGTAGTAGCTGTAAACAATGTATGTATATACTAGACTTCACTCCCCTCAATTTGGCAAAAGAAGGGTACTAACTGGGTATGTATCTACTAGAGAATTTAAAAAAAATGGCAACTATGGGTCTACAGAGATGGTATACATAGCAAAGTGCACAATATCCCCCTGCATTTTATGTGATAAAAATGGATAGGACTCTAAGAAAAATAATTTAGAAGCACTGCTATAATATACAAAAAGGTCAGTTAAAAATCAACTGTATAAACATTCTTTGACTTGCTAATGTTTTAAAAAAACAAATGTTGGTACTCTTGATAATGTAGTTCCAATTTTAAAAGGATGTGCAAAGGAAACACACTTAGAATATAAGGAACTTTTATGCCAATTTAAATTGAACAATACAGTAATACCTGGACTGAATGAAAACTTGTCCTTAGCACTTGTCTTATATGTTAAAGCAGCTAAATTACAGATTACATAGGTTAATAAGTAGGTACTAGGCTATTGGCCCTAGGGCCTATACAAGCCTAGCCAAAAAGTTACCCTGGCTTTCGCCACCCAAGACAATTATTTTCCTGTGCCCCTGTCAAGCAGAACCACAGAAGTGATCCCTGGGGTGAATTTCCTATTACCCATCCAGTCATCAAGATTTTTCCTTGAAGAGTACTAATGAGAAGCTCTGTTTGACATAGATAGGTAGTCTGTTCCAGAGTATGGGAAGTCTCTGGGACAGGAATCTATCCCTCCAGCATGTTCTGTTTATTGTGGTGACAAGGTTTAGGTCCCTAGAGCGTGTAGCTCTGAGGGATTGGGATTTCTTTAAGTGGAGCATGTCCAACAGCTCTGGGTTTGACATAGCTTTGTATGTTA
Organism: Protopterus annectens; assembly: GCF_019279795.1. Lineage (NCBI taxonomy): Eukaryota > Metazoa > Chordata > Ceratodontiformes > Protopteridae > Protopterus > Protopterus annectens. Next base: position 746,814,351 of record NC_056727.1, read on the forward strand.
GGCAGAGATCGCCTCTGAGTAGGCGATATGCGACGGAGTGAAGCTGGAGTTTTTTGAGACGGTCTGCGTAAGGCATCTGTTTGAGGCCAGTAATCATCTTTGTGAGGTATTTCTGCGGCCTTTCCAGTTGTTGTAGATGTCTTGTGAGGTACATACCAAAAGGGGTGTTGTACTCTATAATGGGTCTAATGAGTGATGAGTAGAGGGGAGCAATGACATCTTTTTTTCTGGATGAGAAACCTTTTGTGATGAGGTGTGCCACGTAGAAGGATTACATGACCACTGTGGCGATGTGATTATCAAAGGAGAGACTACTATCCACCTGTGTCCCAAGGTCTCTTATCACACTTTCAGTGTTAAGTAGACTACTGCCTATGTGGTAGTTCATGGGTACAGAGTTTTTACCAAAGGAGATGACAATGCACTTTTTGGCATTGAGCTTGAGACCATGTCTTTGACACCAGGCATCTGTCTCAGTGAGGCCCTTTTGTAGGATGTCCACATTGATAGAAGTTTCGATTATGACTCCTAGTTTGCAATCATTGCAAATTTAGTTAGCCAAAGACCTTCTGTGTTAGCCTATACTTCAGAGAAGTAGATACCAAACAGGAGAGGACCCAGGACTGAACCCTGTGGTACTCCACTTGTCACTGGTCTGAAGTCTGATTTGGAGTCTGCTACTTTCACAGTGTGGGTTCTGTCAGTAAGCCAGTTGGCAACCCATTTTGTGACATAGGGATTTATACCTAGTTTAGTGAGTTTATCTATAATTCCATAGTGGGGGATGGTGTTGAACGCCTTGGTGAGATCTAGACAGGCTGTGTGAACCACCTTACCCTCGTTTGTGGCTTTGGTGACTACTTCAAAGAAGTCTATCAGGTTTAGGAGACATGATCTGCCTTTTACAAAACCAAACTGTGTGGGATCCAGAGTTTGGAGATCTCCAATGTCATGTTTATATATTGTATCATTTATTATGTTTTTTTTTTATTTTTGTTTAGGTTGAGTTACCTTTTTAAGTAGTTTTAGAGTTATATATTTACTGCAATATTATTTTTGTTCTGTCTGCAAGAAATTAACTAATTTATGGCTGTTTTACATTTTACATTGTATTTATTCACAATTCATGTTGTATATATATGTATTAACATTTACATTTTTTACTCATAATACATAATTTGGTAGGCTTTTAACATGCCACTATGCATTATTATCAACATTTTCTTTTTTAGATATTTTGTGAAGGGTTAATTCATTAGCTTGTGATTTATATGTTTTTATTTTTTTATAAATGTAGGATATGATGTGATTTCCTATAATTCTGATGAAGTCCTATTAAATGTGATGGAGAAAAGCAAATACAGAATTTTCTTTTTGATGCATTAAAATTGTCACAGCAATTATTATTTGTGGTGCCCTGCATCTGTTTTGCTTACTTGTTTTTTTTTTGGGTTATTGGTGACTTGAGGAAGCATATTCCTTATCTTTTGTTTGGTTAACAGAATGATGGAATAAACCATTTTACACATTTGACGGAAGGCTTCAGCTTATAAATATGGTACTGCTTCCCAACATCCTGCATATAATTCAAGCAAATGCCATTTTCCCAAATAAGATGCAAATGAAGAAAACTCAAAAAAAAAAAAAAACTCTTATAAAGGTTCTTATGGTACCCTAAAATCCAAGAATGGCATACAATATTCATACAAGATCATAGAATAATAGTAACATTAAATTAATGTACATAGAAACATACGCAAAAGCAACTTCCATTAAAGTAATAGTTCATGAGACTAACTGGAAACATCTACAAAGTAATATATTTACTATTAAGAAAATGGAAATTGTCCAATCCTCTACTGATATTATAAATAATAAAATGTGAATACTAGTCTGCAGCTTTATGCACTATAATATATATTCAACAACATCCTCTTCTTATGTCAACAATATTTTAAAAAAACTTACAGAGGGTTAAGAGATATGGAAACAAAAAATGGCTTTCAGTATTATTTCACTTTGTATTTCTGAAGGAATTGTGGTGGTTTCCATACTTTAAAAATGAATAACTGGAATAACAATACATTTATAGAATGGCATATCTGCTTTCAAGGTTCAAAAAATGAAATCTTTTTTTAAATCCTGAATTTGGATTTTCCCTGGGGTCAAATGAGTCAAACGACTATGTCTTGACAAACTAGGAGAGAAAATGCAATTGCCATCTTTCAAATGTAAATTCAAAATAAGAGGAAGAATCCCCTTAGACTGTTGGCATATTTATGTCAAATTGTATAAGAAAATAAATCCCCCTCTAATATTATGTAGACTTATATAAGTCCTCATTAGCTCATAGATGGAAATAAATGGGGACTTAAAGAACTTCATTTTTAAGAGAAGCAAATGACATTTCCGATAAAGATAATAAAGCTTACATTTTGGAGATTCTATGCCTAGAAATGTACACAGCCTGCTGTTTTTAACACCTGATAAGACAGATATAAATAAGTAAGAAAACAAAAATATTTGTTGATGTTCCATAACATTAAAAGCTAATTGGAAGTATATGTTATTTGGCTGTGTTAAGGTGAAATATTCTCAGAGGAACTTCTTTATTTTTGAAAGATATGTGACCAAATTTTTGCCTTAAATAGTATTTAGTTCTGTTCTGTGCTCCTACGCCATCTGTTATTAACCATGATCAGTACTTTTGTAATAAAGACTCTCCCAGCTGTTTTACAGAAAATCATTAACAGAAACTAAAAGAGAAGCATGTTTCCTCTGTTCAAAGACTTTCTGCAACTTTTAGAAGATGTACTGAACAGAGAGGATGAAACTAAAAAATCGAGATCTTCTCAAAGGACCACATTTCTTAATCCATGGCTTAAAAGTTTAACAGCTAATAGAAAAGAAAAAAAAAAATGAAAAAAGTAATCTTTTCCCATTTAACATAATATATTTAAGGTCATTACATAATGCAACATGAACATGGTCTTAGACATCACTTTTTGTTTTAGGCATCAATGTAAATAGATAATCATTTGCATGTGTTTCTTGAGTATTATTTGCTAGTTTTCTTTAAAATAGCTGTTATTATCGAATATTCTGCATGTCCTCCGTGCGGCTGAGTGATGTTAAGGACATGCAGGTAGGTGCGTGCATGAATGGGTGTGGCTTCTTTGAAGGTTGGCATCGGGCTGGCAATTCGGCACTGTAAACATCCACTGCCAATCATTAGCAGACCGGAGTTCCGCTGGTGACCCCAACCGGGAAAAGCTGAAAGACTTTTTATCAAATATTGTACATTACAAACCCAATCTAAAAATACTTGATGACTTCATATGCTGTTGTAATTTTATGGAAAAATCAATAAAATACTTTAAAAATGCATGCTAAGTATAAAAAACAATACTTAAAAACCTGTCTGATTATGGGTCTTTGACCCACTCCCTCCACCCGCCCACACATTTTTTTTATTTGGCTTTGTCAGTAATTAATGAACTGAGAGGTTGAGAAGTATGAAATATGTTTAGTAATAAGTTTTGTTTACAGGGATTCTAAGAATGTTTCATATCTTGGAAAAAGTACAAAGTAGGTATTTATACAGTATAAGCTCTGCGTTTAGGAGACATTGATGTTTTGTGCTGGCAGGAAAATCCTTGTGAGGTGTTTTTTTATTATTGAATAAGAAAAAAATTATATATTATGCCTATTTGCTTAATTTACAGCATTAGTAATACTCGCTCTCTGTCAACAGCTCATACAGAAAGTATCGATGACAATTTTTTCCAGCAGTAAAGGTCCCACTTGATGTTATGCTACATTTATATGTCAGTTGGTTTTAACCATCTTAATGTGCATATGGAAGTGCTGGATACCCTCATAATTAGTGGCAATATCTCCAGTTCAGTGCATTATACAAGGACAGTGTCAGTGTATTTTTCTGTCCTCTACCACCATGTTTCACACGATGGATCAATAATGTGTTCTGAAAATATGAATGTACGCATGAAAACTGGAGTAACTGGTGACAAACAATGGTTTCCATGTCTCTCACCATGCATCATAGATTAGCCGTCTTAGTGTAATTTTGTTTCTCACTCCTAGCTCTTTCATTTGCTGCACATTATTAATTGGTAAGTCATTCAGAAAAGGAATGTTACCCCTAAAAATTCTATGATGCCATAATGACCTATGGGTGTTAAAAGGAGGTATACATAAAGATATCTTTTCTCTATGCAGCACTGATTTGTATGAATTAGGTCTTGTAGCAAGTTCGTAGACTGGGACATCTGATGATAACACACAAATTACAATCCCTGGAAAATGGGGTTAGCCATAGGTTATGGTTTATGGTGTGTAAGTTTGAAAAGTGTATGCAAAATAGGAGATGCCCTCGTGATGTGCCATGAAGTAAGCTACCACTTGCTTTCTGACTTGGCACCTGTCACCCTAATTATATGGGTTCTGTCTTTCCGTATTTGCAGTCCATTTTACCATATAAGGGGTTACCTTTAGTGTCAAAGACCCAGTCCATGTCCACATAAGCCATGCAGACTAAGTGACCACTCTCACTGACTCTGTCACCCTTTTGAAGAAATGTATTAAATTAAGTGACCTATACTGTGTATGCAATTATTAATATTATATTTTACAAAGTCTGATATGATAATGTTTCATAGTCTTACAAGTTAGGCTGATGAGTCTCTTATTTATGAAGTCCGATATGATAATTCTCTATTGCATTACAAGTTAGGCAAATGGGATTGTAATGGGGGTCTGTGGTAGGGATCCTTTACACAAAGGCATTATAAATGCCGTTTTGCTTACCTGTGGGTCATAACCTGTGACAAGCCTTAATTGAATGAGTGCTGGAAGGGTTCACCTGGGCATGTTTCGTGCTGTTAACCAGACATCTATGTAAAGAGCCTTGGCCCATGATAGTTGTGTTTTCTGTTTTACAGATCATACTAGTACTTGTTCCATGATGATATCACTTTGGGGAAGTATGGGACTCAAAGATTTTCAGAATTTCCAGAAGGGTTTATGGAGTAAAGTTAGTAACAAATCTTTTGTGAATATGTTATATTTTTTTATTTTATCTGTTTGTTGACTAGTTAAGCCCACAAGACTAACTACTCCTTACTTGTTTAAGTGACTTGCTAATTCTTGCACAGAATTCAGATGGAAGTAGGAGTCAAACACTGTACTACGGTGCATTATCAGCTGAGACCTGTCTTGGTTATACCTTTAGGGTTAGAAGGGTAATGTCAAACACTGTACCACGGTGCATTAGTAGCTGAGACCTGTGTTGGTTATACCTTTAGGGTTAGAAAGGTAATGTCAAACACTGTACCACGGTGCATTAGCAGCTGAGGCCTGTGTTGGTTATGCCTTTAGGGTTAGAAGGGTAATGTCAAACACTGTACCATGGTGCATTAGCAGCTGAGACCTGTGTTGGTTATACCTTTAGGGTTAGAAGGGTAATGTCAAACACTGTACCACAGTGTATTAGCAGCTGAGACCTGTGCTGGTTATACCTTTAGGGTTAGAAGGGTAATGTCAAACACTGTATCACGGTGCATTAGCAGCTGAGACCTGTGTTGGTTATACGGTAATGTCAAACACTGTACCACGGTGCATTAGCAGCTGAGACCTGTGTTGGTTAGACCTTTAGGGTTAGAAGGGTAATGTCAAACACTGTACCACGGTGCATTAGCAGCTGAGACCTGTGTTGGTTATACCTTTAGGGTTAGAAGAGTAATGTCAAACACTGTAGCACGGTGCACTAGCAGCTGAGACCTGTGTTGGTTATGCCTTTAGGGTTAGAAGGGTAATGTCAAACACTGTACCACGGTGCATTAGCAGCTGAGACCTGTGTTGGTTATACCTTTAGGTTTAGAAGGGTAATGTCATTTTAGAGTAGCTCAGAACATCAGCAGGTATTGCTTCTCTAGTCCCAATGTAATTAAAAAAGGATGTATGCCTACCCTATGCGTCTGATGCTCATTTCAGTTCATGCTTAGCTTTGATCTTACAGAAAGTCAGTTTTAATTGCTTACTGACATTTTGATAGTATTTAAAATGGGTAGATCTACATTTGTTGCATGACTTTAGAAATGTTTTTCTTTTTATTATATAGTTTATTTATTCTGGTGGACCACCAACGTGGTTTATTTTAAATTTCTCACAAAATTTGGATATAGTAACGACTTCTACATCTGTGAACTCCCTTAGGTGAGAGTAAAACTGAGATGTTAAAGTAACTGTTGAAATGACATGGGGAGTGGTAAAACTGTAAGTAAATTCTACAGGTCATTACAGAAATAAAGTAACATCATATGTTTAAAAATCAGTTCTCAAGCAACTTTTCTCAGAGGTGTGTGTGTGTGTGTGTGTGTGTGTGTGTGTGTGTGTGTGTGTGTGTGTGTGTGTGTGTGTGTGTGTGTGTGTGTGTGTGTATACATAATCACATACATTTCTGAAGACCCAGTAAAGGAGAAAGCGGGGTGCATGTTTTCAGAGAAAAGTTTTCATTTACTTTACTTTGCACAAGCAGCTCCTTCAACCTTCTAAAGCCGTTGCTAAGTGTTCTTCTGTTCAGTGCTTTATGAGTAAGTTTAGAAAGATGAACATGTTAGAGCATTACTAAAAATGTCACCAATTAAACTTGAGACTAAGCAAAAAAATGCTCTATAACAAATGTCCACTGGATAATTACAAACAAAGTCACGTAGTTCCAACTCTAATATTAAACACATTGTAAACTACTGTGAATACCATGAACGCCACTGCACGAACAACAGTTAATAAATAAAAATAGAATTTATTAAAACTTTTGTTGAGTGCTTTCATCTAAAAGCTAGACTTCATCAGAACACTTGGATTAATGAACTAGAGATTCAAATACATACATACATACAACCAATGACAGGCAGGTGTTTGAATTAAAATGACTCACATGATGACATCATTTCCCTTTCATAAATATGTAAGGACCTGCAAAACTACCTATATACATAAGTCACATCCTAGCTTCAATTATAGGTTTTACAAATATATTGTCATTTATACCAGGCAGGGTAGTAGCATTCAGTAATATTTGCCATCTCTCCTCTTTTTCACTTAATAATGCTTTTATATCCCCCCCCCTATTATGTGAGTACAAGACTTCCAACAATGCAAACAAACATTTCACACTCGGAATTGTCCCTAATGTGCCTATATAAAGCATTGTTGACATCCTCTTTTCTGATGGCATACAAGTGGTCATATATCCTGTCTTTAAGGTGCCTTCCGGTTTTACCCACATAAAAACCGGGGCATCTGGTACACTGGGCAAAGTATATGACAATCATTGTCTGACAATTCCCTTTCTTGAATTTTATTACTGTTTGGCTCTTATTACCCCCACTCAAGGTGGGTTCTTCTAGTATGGCAAAACACTGTTTACATCTACCACACTTGGTAGTACCACTCCTACATGGCTGTATATAAAAGATAGCCTTTGTGAAGTTTCCTTTTCATATTACATCCTATTTTGTGCACAAACCTGGGTCTATCCCCCACCAATCCATAAATTTCCTGATCACATTTTAGAATACTCCAATTGTTCATGATAATGTTCTTAACATCTATCGTATTCTTGTTGTAAGGCAAAATACATGCTTTATTCAAATCCTTTGTATCCATCTCCTTCCGTTTATGGATGCCTTTACTCAATTCCACACCTAGTAGTGGCTTGTATTTTCTTCCCAGCTCGCTGCTGACGTATGTAACAGCATCTTCCACCACTGAAGTGGGGTATCCTCTTTCCTTAAACAATGTTCCTATATATTGTAACTCCTGTAACATTTCTGAATGGTCTGATGTCATACACGCTGCTCTTATACATTGACCCTTGACAATATTTTCTTCTGTTTGTGGGGGTGACAACTGCTGTACTCCAAATAGGAGTTGCTAAATGTCTCCTTCCTAAACATTCTGGACTTAAATCCCTTGCAAGTAAGGGAAATATAAGTGTCCAGATATGAAATTCCTTCTTTACTTGAATGATATGTAAATTTCAGAAAGGAACTGGATGTATACAGATATCCAATGAAGTCATCAACCTCTTGGTTACTGCCTTCCCATAAAATAAACACATCATCAAGGAATCTAATATAACATCTGATATGTTCCATCCACATACTTTTAAGAATAACCTCCTCTTCCCAATCCAATACTACTAGATTTGCATATAACGGGGCACTGGCCACTCCCATCGCCACACCTTGATTTTGCCGGTAATATTCCCCCTCGAAATATATGAAATTGTAATCAAGTACAACGCTCATAAGTTCACTGATGAGAGTTATCTTTTCCCAATCCATATTACCAAATTTCCTGATACTGTTGACAAATCTGTCCATTCCTTCTTCTCTTGGGATACAGGAAAATAGATTGACCATGTCAATGGTCACCACAATCTGATTCTCTTTCCATAATGATGAAGTTAAACGGCTAAAGAAATCCCAAGAATCCTTAACTATATGATTTATCTTTTCATAAATAGGTTTTAACCAAGTGTCCATAACCTTCCCAAAAGGGAAAGTCTTTGACTTACTTCCCGAAATGATGGGCCTGAATGGTGGATGTAATATATTTTTGAGTATCTTAGGTATTCTTACAATAGTGGCAAGGATGGGATGTTCCGCCTTCAAAAACTTGTATAACTCCCTGTCTATTCTATCTTGCACCAAATATTCTTCTAATAAGGCATCAATACGTTGACAGGCAATATGTACCTCATTTATGCATGATATCTCATATTTGTCTGTGTCCTGTAATATTGTTTGTATTCCATTCAATTAATCATTATTGTCAATTAGGACTACACCTCCCCCTTATCCAGTTGCAAAATCCTAATATTATTGTTGGTACTCCGTTCACATAATAATTCATATTCACTTTTACTAAGGTTGTACTGCATCCTTTGATGTTTACTGTTATCTGAAAGCTCATATAATTCATCCACAACTATCTTCTCAAAACTAGCCAAAAGTGGATTGAGTGTGTGTGTGTGTGTGTGTGTGTGTGTGTGTGTGGGGAGGGGTAAAGGTGCTTCTTTTTTTCTACTGGACTCAAATATTCCTTTTAGGAGTAGCCTGGCCCAGGGAATGGTCTTTGAGCACTGTCTGGTTAAGTAACTTGTTTAAAGTCAGACAGTAGGCAAACAGAGACCAATGGAACTCAACTCCTGGAATTTAATCACGTGCACTAGAGGCCAGAGTTCTCACCCTCTTACTTACAGAAACAGGGACAAATCCAAAAATAATCAGGGATATTTTTTAAAATATTAGTACTACTGACTTGATATATTAATAGAAACAGAATATGAATTATCATGCATTTTCTGAAGTAAAATAAGTCTATTACTCTAAATATAACTTATTGTCAGTATCTTTTGTGTACTTCACTACCATTTCTCCCCACATCAACATTTTAGGAGGGATTAAGAAGGATACGGCTAAATTTTGAACCAAAAAAGGACATTCTAAAAGTCAGGCACAGTTGAGAGACATGATGATGGCCAACACATCTCTTTTCAGAAACAACCTAGGACTGGGTAGCACAGCACTTTTACAGAGTCACACAGTAGTGGAGGGAATCATATACCGAAGTACAGGGACACAGCTCATTAACAGCTCATAGCCTTAGTAATCTATGCTAAGGAGATGCCAACTATTTAAACATTAACTGCAATTTTCAAAAGTTCTTTTACTAATATTTTGCAACAGATGTTTTTTATACATTTATATTTTTCTAAAGGATGACAAGCTGGTGGACAATGACAGTATTGCCATAAATGAGCTTTGGCCTTGCACTTCTTTCCTTACAAATAAATTACTTCTAGGTATTCCTCTGTAGCCATCTTGCTGAAATGCTTGCAGATGGTGAGCTCTAAGTGGGTAGAATCCCCTTACAAAGAATTTTGTACCTTTTAGGTGATTGGGTAGTCCAGTGGAAGCAAATATTTCTTTTTAGTAGCAACCCTGAAGGCACTGGGTGCTGGGAAGACTGTCTAGTAGAGGGAGTGCGGGTAATGAGCAGAGAAAGTAGGGGTTGGCCATGCACTGAAAACTGCCCTGGGCCCAAGGTATACTTAATTAACAACTGTTTGTGAGATCTCAGAATTCTCAGCATTGATGAATATGCCCTTCCCCCGATATGGTGTGATTTAGGAGTTGCTACATATAATTAGCAGGGGGGTACAGAGGGCACAGCCTGCACATGGAGGGTGCAGGGGAGTTTATTGTCCCATAAAAACATGTTTTTTGTGTTTTTTTCTTGTGTGTGTTTTGACTGTGTTTACACTAAGGTTATTGCTTTGTGCATGTATAGTAGCATGTCACAATCTGAGTTTTCAACGTTTTGTGATCAAAACATTTGGGTCTTTCGATCTTTTTCAGTAAACCTATATATATATATATATATATATATATATATATATATGGGATCTGGACACATGCTCGACTAGCATACCTCCGAACACACATACATGAAAGCGCTTAACATCGACAAGTTCTTCCGTGTATGTGTGCCTGTTTCATAGATCGGACTACAGTGCGGGTAAGGGAAAATTCCCTTTTCCCCACTGTAGTGCGATCTCGGAGTGAGAATAATAAAGTAGGGGGTGGGGGTCTCCTGCAGAAACGTAGATTTTTTTTTTGAACTACACATACATGGAAGCGCTTTTCGATGTTAAGTGCTTTCGTGTATGTGTGTTCAGTGTTTTGTGATTCGGACATATGCTTGTCGAGCATGTGTTCCAGACCCATGTATATATATATATATGTGTATGTGTGTGTGTGTGTGTGTGTGTGTATATATATATATATATATATATATATATATATATATATATATATATATGTATATATATATGTATATGTATATATATATATATATATATATATATATATATATATATATATATATATATACACTAATATATTTGCAATATTATATGTAGGTTTATATATATAAATATATATATATATATATATATATATATATATATATATATATATATACATACTGTAGTAACCACCATTGTTATATTAAAGGTTTATTCTGCAGCTAGACACAAATGCTTTTTTCCTGTATTATGTTGTATTAAGTGTAAAACTGTCACCTTTTCCTTAGACGTTTATTGAAAAAAATTATTGTGAAGTTTAAGTATGGCTTGCTCCTTTTTAAGTGGCAATTGTGTGGGTTTGCACTCACCATTTTAGGAGGAAAACAGTATATATATTCCTTAAACACAGTCTTGGCATGAGGTAGAGTCTTTCAAAACACCCTCTTTCTTATTTTATACCCAAAATGCAGATCTGTGGCTGCCACGCAGATCATTTGAAATAACACTGAAAGGTAAAAACCTTTATTGGCAGCTGACAGCTGCCTGACCTGTAGAAATGTTGATTAGTTTCACCAGGAAGAAGTCTGCAAAGGAATGTAAATTTTTATTCGTAATAAGGCTCAGAAACAGGAAAACTGACCTTTGAATGCAGTTGGTTCATTTCTGCTATGGCCTGTTTTCTTCATGAAGGATACAAAGTTCATTGCACTGGCAGGAAGCTGCACACACATGCTGCCTCATGTTCTCTGTACTCATAGATACATTAAGACTGAATACAATGTCCAGCGACCAGCTTTCTGCTCTGCTCTCAGTTTGCCCAGGTTTCATGTTGCAGAACCTGTCAGATGAGTAGAACAAAAGGGATTCCAATTATACATCAGTAGAAAGACACCATTATCTTGGAATATTAGTTGGGAGAAAGGAAAACCCATAACAATTACACACACATGCTTTCACAGCATATATTGTCCTAGGCATGGTGAGTCAGGGTATACGTTTTCTGGAAAATGCCAGAGATTGTTGGCCAAGGCATGGGGAGTATCATGCCTTTACTGCTCATACATACCCAGCATTTATCCCTGCCGTAGTTACACTCAACATTACCAGCAGATGACACTTTCCTGTACTCATTGCACATTCTTCCTCCTCCCTCTTTGCCCAGCTTTTTTTGAACACATATCATAACTATTATAAATTACATGTTTAAATTTTAAATAAGATCTAAAAAAATGTTCCCCACTGTTTAACCTGTTGTGGTTCAATATATGCACACGACATCTAAACAGAGTTCCAGTTGGAATCTGCTTATAAACATTTATATATTTTTTGATATATTTAAAAGTTAAAGTAATGTGCCAGTGTAATTTTTTTTAGCTAGGCTGAAAATCAGACGTAAATAATATATATATTTTTTTACTTCAGGATTGAAAGTCTGTCGCCATTTTGCAATAATTTCTTAGCTTATTGCAAATTTGAATTGTGTGTGTGTGTGTGTGTGTGTGTGTGTGTGTGTGTGTGTGTGTGTGTGTGTGTGTGTGTGTGTGTGTGTGTGTGTGTGTATGTGTATGTGTATGTGTGAGATATTTGATATATTTGAAATATTCAGAAGCCTAGGAGGGACAGGTGCAGACCATCCTTTGCAAAGCAACAGGGTTTGTTAACCTTCCATGCTGACAAATATTGAATCCCCTGGAAAGGTGCCAGAAACCAAGCCAATTATTGAAGTCAGTTATCTTTTGCTTACACTGTAGCATCATCCGTGGTGAAGGTAGAATGCCACTCAATGCAAGGCAGATGTCTGCCTGGTCATCTTTTGCTTGCACTGTGGCATCATCCGTGGTGAAGGTAGAATGCCACTCAGTGCAAGGCAGATGTCTCCCTGGTCATCTTTTGCTTGCACTGTGGCATCATCCGTGGTGAAGGTAGAATGCCACTCAGTGCAAGGCACATACCAGCCTGAGACACGTATTCAGACAGATCAACAGTGTCTCTTCATACAGTCCAGGGGAGTATGTCTCAGACTACTATCGCCCACATGGACTATGACAGAATATTATGGGTACCTGTGGTGTAGCGGTTGGAGTGCATAACTCGGATCCTAGCTCCTTGCTTAGTCTGATGAATGTGACATCTGTTGTCATACAATGGGGTCCCCTCTAACAAGAGTCATGGCTAAGGTGTTTGCTTGCCTTATGGGCTTTGCTCTTGGGGCTCCAATGGGTTTATGAGTACGTGTGGTGTTTGGTGTTTCTTTTGGTGAGTGCTTTAGAGATTGTGAAGGATAGGCACTATGGCTTAGGAGGTCTCTGTGGTTTTTGGAAGATTACTTTTTAGTCTAGCATAGATTGGTGTGTGTGTGTGGACACTTTGGGAGGTGGATGTAGTGTGCGTGTTCTTGATAGCCTTGTTTGTATGAGAGATTTTTGCCTCCAGTGAAATTGTGTATGTGCATCTCTTGCATACTGTGTTTGTTTTTTTCAGGATTAAGTGGTTGACTCAGGATACCCTAGCTACAGAGACATTTGGAAAATGCTTATCCATGTAGTCCAGATATGGACTGGGTTATACAGAGGTCTCCTTTGGTAGTCTCTGGGGTTGGCAGCACACTAGATTAGGTTGTACTAAGATCTGACAGTAGTGTTGTTAATGTGCAAACTAGCTGTTCAAAGTTTGTTTTTGCATAATGGCTTTGTTTCAACCACACTATGTTACACTTTTCAGTTCTAAGGGAAGTTTTATAGGTAAAATGTACTTTCTGGGTGCTTGTGTCTGTAAAGGGAACTGCAAACCCCTTGATGTAATAACACCAAGAAAGACTACTTGCAAGTGTAATGTTACAACAAAACTTGAACTACCCTGACAAGGCAATTTCAAGTATTAGAAACCTTTGGAATGGTTTAAAGGCAAAAGCAAAAATAAAGCAGTTGCACTCTAAATAGTTAACTGAAATACAAACAATAAGATACATCTTTTATCTGCCAAAGATGGACTGGATTAACTCAGGACCCCCACAGAATGTGGCTTGTCTGCCAAGTAGTGACAATAGCAATGAAAAAGGGAGGGAGGGAGGGAAGGACTTTGGAAGTTAGATTACAATAAGGCACAGAAGCCAGAGACACAACCTTTTAAAAAGAAAAGGCTGAGAGCACTGGGGAGAAATTCAAACTGGAGATCAAATCCTGTGATTAGAATTTCAGAAACCTTTAGCTTAATGTTTCAGTGGAGGGTGGGGGCAGACTCAAAGAACAAAAAATTAACAGAAGCAAGGTAAACAGAAAGGCACTGTACTGCAACTTTAAGCAGGTATAAACATACAATGCCTCCCTACCAAATAGTATATATCTTAGAGCATGGCTCTTAGCTCTTAATACTGCTATTGCAGCAAGACTAGGCAGCCCCCCCAGGATGAGTGAGATGGCCTTAGCCTTTCACTCTCATCTTCCAACTGTCTGATTCCTCCAGCATCCACACTGCTAGCTGAACACAGGTCAGCTGGTGCACAGCAAGGGCTTTGTCTCACTCTGTTATGAGGCAGGATCCATATGAAGTCAAGAACTTTTGGTATCTACATGAATGGCTTTTTGTAGCTCCATCCTATGTGGATTCGTGCACAAAAAAGGGACTCTGCTGAAACTATTCTATTCCTTTAGAGTACCAACAAATTTCATGTCTCACTTACTCCCAGTTCAATCTCGTACATTCATATGCTGCACATTGGTTGCCACAATATATGAAGCCTTTCTGGCTCAGGACAGAACATTAGATCTTCAGAGGTAGTTATTTCAACTGAATTATTGCTGTCTTTTCAACAGATACTTGTCTGCAATATTTAGGCCTTAGATCAGCTTCCATTTTTATACTTCATGCCAGATTCGGCCCAATAGCCCTTTAGTAGACAGTTCATGTTCAACAGTGCCAGAATTTTGATCCACTATCCCATCCAGTTCAGTTTGTCCGAGATGGCTGAGTTCACCTTCAGTTAACTCCTCAAACCTACAGTTAAGAAGCCATTTTAGATCCAGAATCCCCAGGACAAATTCACTGTAGATGCACCACCATGGGCAAGTGATTTAATATGATGTATCACCTCAGAATTCTCACATTCACTTGCCTGCCTTGGGGATGCATACAGTTCTGTTGATGCTCTGGGATTTTCAAGACTTCATTCCACTGGAAATAATTTCCATTCAGTCAAAACAAATGGCATCCTTCTGGTATATATGTAATAATGGAGGAATGATTTCCTACTCTATGTGTTGGAAAACTATGGGATTATGACTCTGTCCCCATTCTTATTGTATTTTGGTATTTCGGGGGGGGGGACAGACAAACTCTCTGATGGAGAAATTCAGCTGCTGTATCCTTTACCCCACGTGAATTGTTACTGTACGTTAGTATGATGATAGCTCCGTAAAAATATTAACTTTCATCTTTGGTATCCTGCCTTTTGTCCTACTTTTAATTGTCCTGGAGTTGTGTCTTTCCCCTTTGCTTTGCATTTTTGGAAAAGAGAAGTGAGTGAGGAATAACGGGGAGGGAAAAGAGTGACAGGCATCCTTGGAAAGGTTTATCTGGCTATCAGTCTGATGGCCTGTGGCACCAGTACTAAACCTTGACACAGACAGGCCTTCTTCTTACAGAACAATTGCTATGGTAATTATGTCACTTTTTTATGTACATTTTTATTTTTATTTTTCTGCAAGCACTCACATCTTGTTCTAGGTTGCAGGTATCTTGGAAACACTAATGAATGTTCTTATAAGGTTTGAATTATTGGCAAGGTACGAGTATGCTGTTAATCTTATACCTACTGAGTACAAGGAAAGGCCTTGACTCTATTTTTTCCTGTTCAGTCTGACAGCATTATTCTTTGCTTGGCAGTGGATTACTTCTTGGTCTGAAATACACCCTTACTTGTTGATATGTATAATCATTCAGTGCAGGTGCGTTTGTGCCAAAATGCAGTACAGTCTGTTTCTGCTGCTGTAGTTACAAGAAAATATTCTTCATCTGGCCATGCTGTCACCTGGGTCTTCTTCCATGTTATATTAATCTCTGGATCCTGTTATCATGGTGCTGTCATCTAGGTCCTGTGACACAAGGTTTACAAATGAGGTTTGGTAACAAACCAATTTGTCCTGAGACATCTTCAGAGTAGAGTTAGTTAAATATATTAGTAGGAGTAAAGAGAGTGGGGGGAGGTAAGGGTTAAATAGGGAAGGATGATTGGGAGGAAATGAGGTATGGTCAGGGAGGGGCTTAAGGGAGGTATGCACGTGAAACTGGGTAAGGGATCACATTTTGGCATGAACTTGCTAAGGCAGGGTACACCCATGATGACCTGTAGGTATAAGAGGAGGAAAAGTAGGCCTCGGGGTACTGGTTGGTGCAGATGGTCTGTGGTATGTATGTATGTATGTATGTATGCATGTATGTATCTATTTATTTATTTTCTCTCTCTTTAGGGACTGTAAATTCCCAGACCAGGGGATTTACAGATCTGTAGCTTTGATCCTGGGTGTTTTGGGCAGGGGTTCTGGAGAGGATAGGTTGTTGGGGTAGTCACTTTGTTGGCTGTTGGAGGAAGAAAAAAAAAAAAAAAAATAAATCATGGGCTATAGGCTTGAATTGAATTAAGTGGTGGGGGTCAGTCCTGCTGTAAACTTGTGGCAGCATATGTGCAGGGTGCAGTCTGTGATTGGGATTGGGTTCCGGTAGCTTTGTGGCTAGGCTCTGTAGTCTGTCAGTGGGAGCCAGGCGGAAGCTTAGCTGGTCCGTGTTTCTAATTTAATCTTTTAGCTATGTAGTAAATTCATTTCTTTTGTGATTTTGTAGATTCTGTTTACCTGTGCATCCTACTTATCAGAGGTCGGGAGGTTGGCATTGGCATTTGTTGGTGGTGAGGGTGTTGTGTGAAATGTCAGCAGTCGTGGAAGCTGAGAGAACACCGAATTTCTTTTCTCAGGCTTTAGACTCAGAGTGTGAGGCTTACCTGATGTAAGGCAGTAGTCAGCGCATGCACTGAGAATCGTTTTCGTGGGCTCTTAGGGACTTGGTTGATGGTTTTGCCATGCATGGTGGTGAGGAAACGGAGGCTTTTCTGCAGGTTCACAAAGTGCAAAGCATAAGACTTGTTTTGCTTCTGTAATTTAATTTTATGTTTATGAGCAGTTGGTGGTGTGTTTGTGCCATGTCATACTCCTGTTCTTTCTTCCGTGTGTCTTTTGAGCAACATCACTTAATCGGAGTCTTCAAATGAGTGTATTCCTTGCAGTTCCAGGTTTAAAGGTTCTCTCATACATTCAGGGAAGCTTTCTGGATGTTAACTATCCCATAAGCCTGCTGGTTAATTGTTGGTAAGCATTTAGTGTTACACAGTTTGCCCAACTGGTCATACTATAAGAGGCAGAGTTCCAAATTTGGAGTTGGAAAGTTGAGACCAATGCTGAGTGATAGTGGGAAAGAACTCGAGTTAGTCAATGAAGCACTTAAGTTGGTTTTGTGTTTGCTAAAAACCAGATGGCGAACACCCTGATTAGCTCTGTAGGATGATTGTCTCCATGATATGCTGCTGCATTTCATTTTGAAGGGCAATGTTTTGCCATAATCAGAGGTGTAGGATTTTCGCTAATAGGGGAGTTAAGCAGAAGGGCTTAGGTAGGTCGGAATGTCCACTGCAATGAGTGAATATATCGTTGTCTACTAACTGAGTGAACTTCTCACGAGAATTGTTGAGTACGCATTGCTTGCTAGCAGTTAAAGTATATGCTCTACAAATTGTAGGCCAGTTACTTCAGGGTGGTCGATTGGACATTTAGCACTTATGTTTGAGCTGACATTACTGGGCAATTAAGACGGTAAAATTGTGGCTATATATCTAAAAACAGTTGGTTGGCGATTTTATCTGTGGGGAATTGCAAGAATGTGTTTGGGATGGTATGCTCCATTGGCTCAGGGTCCAGGTGCCTGGTTTTTGATGGTGGTGTGTTCAGTTGGCATTGCCTCAGTTATGATTGGGGGAGAAGGGTGGAGGCATTGCATGTTTTGTGGGTTGTCTCTTGACCAGTAAGGTAAATTTACTGGTTAACTGTTACAAGTTGTGGAATGCACAAGTTCACATGTGTGGATGGCATGCAAATAGTAGTCTTTTCAGTTGTAGACCGCGACTGGTGTATGGATACTTACCGACAGGGGTGCCTTCTTCTTGAGTTATTGCTATCTAAGTGGGTATAATGATAATGTGTCCTGAGGTTTTGGCAGTTGACATCCTCATTTTGCAAAGTTGTGTATGGGTTTTCTTGTGTTGCTGTGGGCAGGGTGCGAAGAGTATGAGTGGCATACCTCTTGACTGTATAGCTCTCTGAGCGGTCTACTTTCCCTCAAGGTTTGGTCACTTATTACCAGAGACCATCATAATTATTCACTGTCCAAATTTTCACAGAGGGTCCAACTTTTGACTTCATTTTGTTGATTCCTTTTGGCAGTTTTGAAGAAAGTTACCCAGGCAGTTACAGTAATGGTAGGAGCAAGGGGTCTAGTGCAAAGAATTTACAACCATATTTGGATATGTTCCCGATACATGTAACTGTAAAGGAACTGGTAAAGGAGCCATTACTGGATATTGCTAGATAACATCGCAGAGGGAAACAATACTAATTCCATGAACGTTTAAAAATTTTCTCTTAGTAATCGGTCCATTATTGTCAAGGTGGTAGTAACCCAATAGACACTGGGGGGGAACTGCATTACATTGGGGCATACTTCAAAGTTGTCCAGATTTTGGTAAACTCTGTTACATATTACTATGCTTTTGAGGATCTCTTATCTGCTTGTCAAGTTTGGAAGAGCAGTACAAGTTTGTCTTAAGCTTTTTGCTAGTTGTAGTTATCAGACTTGTCTGCTGCCCTGAAGGGGTGGGATGGAAGTATTTATTTGGTAATACAGGTGGAACACTTCGTGCTTTTCTCCCTTCATAGCTCACAGAGGTTGAGAGGCAGGCAAGCATTAGCAGGTAATTCTTTACAGGGTCCCTTTCATGAGATAGGTAAGATCTTGCCACATTGGTGTTGAGCCAGGGTTGGAGGTTGCTGGTGGGTTTTTGGCAGCAGTAAAACAATACTGCAGTGTTTGTTTCAGAGGATTTACATTTGTCTTGTCTTTAGTGTGTGGTTTGGTGTGGGATGCGGCATAGTTTGACTCATACTCAGAGGGCTGAAGTCAGAAAGGACAAACATCTGAGGGGCGGACTTCATACTCTTCAGAACCCGTAATGTTAATATGTAATTTTATTAACGTAAATTTGTAAGAGCAATGCTTAAGACAGTCTGAGAGTGGGCAGATTGTTGTTAAATGTTTATGCATCTCGGATGATTTACACTTCTTTATCTTTGCAGATTGTATTTCCATGGGGTTTCGGGTGGTGGAGCGCTATCCACTGAAGTCATAGTAGGTGGAAATGCAGACCTCATATCGCTTGGTGGTCCGAAGGAGGTGGTATCATCGGATGATGGTGCAGTGATGGGCATTTCAGCTGCCGCAGTGCTATGCAGTGAGGTTGCAGGGGGTGGAAGCAGGTCATTATAGGGGATGTCTCGGTCACTAAATGGGTGTGCAACGAGGTCCACATGAAGAGTGCAAAGTGAGCAACGGAAGGGCAGTTCAAAGGTAATGGAACTGGCTGGAGTGGAAGTTCCAGTGGCTACAGTGGTGTACAAGATGTTACAGGTAATCTAATTTCATTGAAAGCTTATTAAGACACATCAGTGTCATGTACAGTTCAGGGTAGTGGGGGACAAGGGAGAAGGAGGCATGTTGGGGCAGGATAAAGTAGGGTTGGGGAATGTTAGGGGGAGTCTGGGGTTTTTATAAGTGGGATGGAGTCACAAAACTGATGGGACCACAGGAAATTACTACCCTTGCTTCCATGTGCAGGACCTGTTACTTTTAAGGGTGACATGGGGGGGTCCTTTTGGGGTGATTTTCCGGTTACCTATTCAGTTGTTCAAATTGTGTTTGGTTGTGCAGCAGTTAAGAAGGGTGAAGCTAGGCATTGTCAGGCTTGCTGCGAGAGTTTGGGGTATCTGTTATAAGGGAGGCTTATGGTAGGGTATTGTCAGATTGACTAAACTCATGTTGCAGGACATACAGGGGATTCTAGCTGCCTGAGGGAAGGAGCTCAGTGGGAGGATTTAGTTATTTTGGCTAGCTTGAGAATGTCGTAAGGCAGTCAGCTGATCAAGGTGAAGTTAGTTACAAGTAATGTACTTGCATTCAGTTGTCATACTGTTTGAAGAGGGCCCATGAGTTGTTCGGTTGACATAGGGGGATTCAATGGGATCTGTTGAAAGACCATCTGTCCTTTAAGCAGGTTGTCTAATGTTACATACCAGGTTATGGTCTTTATAGTGAGTAGCCACTGCATCAGATGACGTGCACTTTGGGGCTGATAGGAGGTGGTTGGTATATGTATGACTTTTAAAAGTAGGGCCCGGTTTCACTTGGATATTATGGCAGTGATATGAGTCACTGGCGCTGTTAGCTGCGGCTTTTCAGGTTAGTTTAGAAGATTATATGCAGTGGCAGGAGCCTGGAGGCAGCTTTATAAGTAATGTATATGGTAGGGTTGTTACTAGCTGGTACACATGGTATTGTAACTGCCAGGGGACAGCAGATTGGTAGGATGGATTGTTGACAGATATGGTTCAGGCTTGTCAACTAGATGGGGTATTTCAGTGGGTCAAGGAGGAGTGCTGGCTACTAGTTCAGTTGTATCGGTGTTAGGGTTATGTTAATTGCTAAACCTTGTATAGTGGTTCACTTGCTGGAGGGGTCAGGGTAGGTTTCATAGTGTGAAAGCTAAGACATTACTATTGTCAAAGTAAGTTGGTGTAAAGGTTGGCATTTGATAAATGGAGGACCAGTGGGCTATAGGTTGTATGACTGCTGTTTCAAGGATGTTTTGAAGTCAGTAGTTGGGTAGTTTGGGATTACGAACTACCACATAAGTGGTAGCCCCCTAAATACGGAAGATGTAATAAGGGATCTGGGGACCCAAGTAGTTAGTAATCTCTCCTTTGATAATAACATTGTCAAAGTGGTTAGAAAATCCTTCTATGTGGCCCACCTAATCACAAAAAGGGTTCGCATCCAGATCAAAAGAGGTCATTGTGCCCCTCTACTCATCACTCATCAGACTCATCATAGAGTACAACTCCCCATTTGGGATGTACCTTACAAGACACATGCAACAGCTGGAAAGACCACAGAAGTACCTCACCAAGAGGATCACTGGCTTCAAACAGATGCCCTATGCAGCTCGACTAAAGAAACTCCAGCTGTACTCGGTTGCATACCGCCTACTCAGAGGTGATCTCTGCCTGACAAACAAGGCCATGTCCAACCTAGAATTGATGGACATGCTCCACCTAAAGAAAACCATATCCCTTCAAGCCACATGCTCTAGGGATCTAAACTCACCACAACAATAAATAGGACATGCTGGAGGGATAGATTCCTGTCCCAGAGACTTCCCATGCTTTGGAACAAGATTCCAGTCTATGTTAGTCAGAGCTTCTCACTAACACTCTTCAAGAGAAACCTTGACGAGTAGATGGGAAACAGAATGTTTACCCTGGGGATCACTTCAGTGGCTCTGCTGGACAGAGGCACAGGAAACTAATGTAAGGGGGGTGGCGTAAGCCAACACATTCTGGCTAGACTTATAAATGCCTTCAGGCAGATAGCCTAGTACCTACCTATGGATGGTTGCTTGCTTTATAAGAATAGTGGGTATGATGTTAGAATTACTAGGCAATTGATCCAGTAAGAGAAGAAAATCAAGTTGGTGATTACTGTATCTGTTGGGCGGATAGAGGGGTTGTAGTTTGGTATGATGGCATGTATTTCCCATGGCTTAGCTTTGGGCGATATTGGGTTTTTGAAATTTTGGTGGTTCAGTCGGTAGGTATTGATATGATTAAAAAAAAAAAAAGTAAGGCTGCTGTTATGGGTTAGTTGCTTAATGTCATGATAATCACTTAATGCATGTTATGTTATAATGGACAGTTTATGATATTAGGGTTGTTACTGTGCTGACTTTAAAGGAATTTCATCTGGTTATTACATTCATTTGGGTGTTTAAATGAGGCTGTAAGGAGCATGAAGGTAGGCAGTTGCATCTGCATAGTTTTAATGGCCATGGGGCTTAAAGTTTGGTTGTACAGTTGGCTGGTAATGACTTTTAAATTCTTGACGCTTCTGTTGCCAGTGAGGCATGGATTATTTAGTTCATGTGTAGTGGTTATAAGGGGTTATGAATGTATGGTTTGTTACACTTGCATGAAGAAAGGGATCAGTGTTTTTTTTTTGTTTTGGATAAATGGCTATTTTGTTATGTGATGGGGCTTTAGGAGGTGATGATATGGATCCATTATTGTTAGGGGGGATAGGGTACACCAAATGATGTTTGGCCTAATGAATTAATGGTGGTTTGGCTGCTGAAAGTTTATTGGAGAGAGGGGGAACAGCCTTGTTAGACTTGTGGGTAGAGAAAAGGGACAGGTGTGCTCTCTTCTGTTCCCCCTCTCATTTTGGATGGTCATTCCAATGAATTTGGAAAGGAAGTGAGTACTGAAGGTGGCTATATAAATAAGCAAGTGGGGGGTAAGGATACTGCTTATTTGGTTGGATGTCAATTCAATAAGTGATAAAGGAAGTGAGTAGTGGGACACTGCTTCATAAGTAAAATAAGTGGGAGGTTCAATTCAATAAATGGTAAATGAAGTGAGTAGTGGGACACTGCTTCATAAGTAAGTGAGTTGGAGGTATGGATGCTGCTTACTGGGTAAGGATGAGCAAACTCACGCTGTCCTGGTTAACATTACATGGATGTGAATGTTGGAATTCAATCAACTATATTGTGTTGTCATTTGTCTTTCGGCTGTTCCCGGTTAGGGGTCACCACAGCGGAAATCCGGTCTGCTAATGATTGGCAGTAGAGTTTTTGTGTGCTTGCCCAGCGCCAGGCCGACAACCTTCAGCCAAGGAATGCCCATTCATGCATGTTGATCACAGAGACACACTCACTGAGAGAATCGAACGCAATGTGCTATGTCTAGGCGAAGAGGCTTAATAAGCACACCGCCACCCAGTATTGTGTTGTCATTTGTAATTAATAAATATTGGATAACTAAGTTAGGTTTATAAAAGTTTAATAAAGGTTGTCAAATGTCATTCAGTGTAATGTGTTTATTGAAGGGGACCAGGATAATATACATTTGCAATACGATGAATAAAATTATTCATTGTTACAAAACAGTATCTCAGAATGTTTTCCTTCTTCTGGAAGATGCAATTCAATGAGGAAAATATTTGTTTACAAAACATACGCATTATTTTGGGATTTAATTATTCAAAGTCCACTGCAGGTAGAAACTAAAGTATTCACTTTTTTTTTTTTATAAAAACATGGTTCTTACATATTGCACTTTCCTAATTAGGAAAGAAATTATTAATTTATGGGTTATATATTTGTACACTGAAATTTTGCAAGATATTCTAACCTCGATGCACAGTGAACAGCAAACATAAAGCTATGTGGTCAAAGTAATGTGTAAATCTGGTTTCAATAGACATTAACATTGACTAAAGATATGCACATTCTGGGTAACATAGTGATACACTAAATCTTAAAACAGTAGTCTTGCATGGAATGAACACATATAAAGGTAAAAATTCCAAGTTCAAAACATTTATTTTTTCACCAAAGTGATTTTAAAATATCCACATTTATTCCTATTATCATGGAAATGGATACCACAGGTAAATTGGAAACAGCAGTAGGTTAGTTAATCAGAAATGTTAAAAAAGGCATGTTTGGTCATACCTGTATAGTAACAGGCCCATTTTTTTTTCAACATGCTCATAAAATGGAGGGATAAATACAGAGATGTGCCTATCACAACAGCCATGTAAAAGGAGAATCAATAAAGTAAAACAAAAGACCAAACAGGGTTAACCTGACACATAATACAGGCAAAAGGCTACAACATTGCTACCAGTTCAGATTCCATTGAAAGCTCAGGTTTTTATCAGACAAATCAACAATGACTAGGAAAACTGTGCATCAAAATCAACACTTTTTGTTATTTTATTACTGTTATTATTTTTTTTATTTTATTTGTGGTTAAAGTTAAGATTTGAACAGGTAAAGCAAAGTAAGCTGTTATACGGTTAAGGCATCCTCATATCAGGGGGTGCACAGGAGCTGCCCTCCATAAAAAAGAAGTAAAATGATTTTTTATTCTTTCAATTCCAGTATTTTTTTTTTGTTTGTTTTTTTGTTATTTCATCACTTCACCTTTCACGGAAGAACCTGACATTGTACTGTTCCAAAAACAACCAATGATTTGGCTATTTATGGTTATACTGTTTCTGGTTTGCTTTTTCTCCAATCTCTGCATACTATTTAAACATGTCTCTTCTGAAAAGTCATGTTCTAGCCATATTATTTATTTATTTTTTATTTTGATAAAATTCCCATTTTATGAATTTCATTCAGTGTAGCAGAGTGTTTTATAATGATTTGATAATATAAAAGTTTAGTACATTAAAACTACTCTTCCCATTCCTTATTTCATGTCAGTGACATTGAATTTTTTTTTTTCATACAAGTCCTAGTTTTGATTAAGAGTGATTCAGGGGGATGACATAGCCAGACCTCTTGTTTAGCTGCTAAACCAGTATCAGAACATAAGAAGAGGTGAAATTTTAGCATTGAATACCATATTATAAATGTATCTATTGAATAAAAGTTTTCCTTGGAGATTCTGCTACGATATAAAAATACATGAAGAAAAGCATACAAAAGGAAACCTACATCAAAACTGAAAGTTATCAGGTATATATTCATAATGTGCTTATTCTGCAATTTGATTTTTTAGTAATACTAATACATCACCATACATGCAAAAACAGAAACAGATACTTATCAATCTGTCGCTAATTAGTTTTGATGCTTTTGGCTTTGGTAGTTTTCACAAAACTTTTAAATCACTTTCTAATCATTTTCTAAATCGCTAGAATTGATATATTACTCACCATTCACAACCTGCTGGGGAAGAATAGGGGAGTCATCCTTAAGGACCCATTCAAATTTCCACAAAGCACTGCTTGAATTATCTGACTTGTTCCCAGCTTTTTCAGCAGATTCAGCACCTTCAAAAGAAGCACAAACAATGACTTTTTAGATTTTTTAACTAAAAGAAATTATATAACCTTTGAAAGAAAGTGTTTTACACTTGTATGTTCTTGTTGCAGCAAGATTTGAAAAAAACTGCATTTTTCACAAAATTT
This sequence comes from Protopterus annectens, assembly GCF_019279795.1. Taxonomy (NCBI): domain Eukaryota; kingdom Metazoa; phylum Chordata; order Ceratodontiformes; family Protopteridae; genus Protopterus; species Protopterus annectens. Next base: position 746,839,600 of record NC_056727.1, read on the forward strand.
TTAACCAAATGTTTTGCTATTTGTCTCAAATTTACAATGACAACAATTATCCAGAAAGATAGTTGTTCTAATAAAGATAAATATAAGTTTAACTTTCAAGGTACTAGAATCTCTAAAAACATCCCTGAACAAAGTTGATGTGTTTTCTTTGTATGCTGCTTGGCCCTTCATCAGGATTATTTATTATTTCCTAGTTTGCACTGTAAAGAAAAAGCAGTGCCCAGAATTCCAATGGCGTAAAATAACAAGTAGTCTATTTCTTCAAGCCTTTATTGAGAATGTTCTGGAATAACTGCTGTAATTTATGAATGAAAAAAAGAATGGCAAGATAATCAAATTAAGACAGAGTGCAAAACATGGGTCTATATTACAGTGTCGAAAGACATGTTTGCCAAATATGTTTTAATCAACACAGTAATATCAACTTGCCTAAAACCTGAATGGCCGAATCAGCAAATTTTTTCCCCAAGGGAAAAACTGTTCAGTCATCATCTGGGATTTGCCCTTTTCCACCCTATAGTGTGATCTCAGAGTTGGTATATTTAGTAGGGGGTGTAGTTGGCACAGTCCCTTACATCATGGGGTGTGGGGGGCTTAGGGTTTGAAAGTTTGTTTTTTTTTCTATATGGCCAGGCAATTTTTTTTCCACTGGGAAAAAATTTGATGAATTAGCCATTTGGGTTTTAGACAAGATGATATTATTGTGTCGATTAAGATGTGTTTAGCGAACATGTATTTCGACATGTTAATATAGACCCCAAAACACTGCATGCAGATATTATGGAAACAAAAATGTACTTCAGAAAAGACAAACTTGAAGACTCACAGAATACTAACTGAAGATATAAGCTTATGATATGCTTCAGACAGCCTTGTTATCCTGGATGACTATTTTATTGAAATCAAGAAAAAAGAATTGGAACTCTGAAGCCCAGGGCAAAGTGTTGTCCACATGCCAGTACTTCACACTGAGCCATCTGACATGAAGTGTAACAATACAGAATACCTAAACAGCACCTTTCTGACCACTACCTCTTAGAAGTTCCTAGGACAAGAACCTAAGTTTTTTTTCTATCGTTTCTGAGATTCTGTGAAGAGAACCTAATATCTCAAGCATAAGGGCTCTGAAATAAATAAAGATTTATCAAACGTGATAATTTCAGCAGATTATTTATCTTAAATAGTTACACTCCATATAGATTTGTGCCACAGAAATACAAAAAACATATTGCTAAAACACATAAATATATTGAATTTACAGACAATTTTAATAAAATGTGAATATGTACAGGATAACAAAACAAGCCTACTAAATGAACACTCCAGGAAGAAAACTTGTAAAATACAACTCATAAAACACTTTTTAATACTCAATGCCTGTAGTATGAGATAGCAGTTGTTTGAGATGTGTTTCACCCTTACTAAGTGAATTCTCTTGCCTTCAAAACTGTGGATTTGACTTATATACAAAAGAGGATGAAAGGATCAAAATCTCTCTTATGGGGTTCGCCCTCATGATCCAACCACAAAAAACTTGGGTGGATACATACTTACAGTCGTGGATTATTGCTTACATATTTTATCATTAGGCAATGACAGAGAATGTTCAGTGGGGTATTTTGATTTACAGTGAGCACTTATGAGTGGTGATGATAATTTGGAAAGTCAAAAAGTGTCCTTTGAAATTAAATAAGATAGCAAACATATCAGAAGAAATAAACCACAACCAAAACACTGAATGCAACAGAGAACAGACCCACAAAATGAGTGTAAAACCAGTTTAATCCACACTTTCGTCAATAAGACTTCTTCAGAAATACAAAACTGTAAAACCCTTGAAATATATATGTTTCACATACATCTACACCCTCACAAATAACTTAATTACATCAATTAAATTATATATTAAAAGTGCAAGTACAAAGTTTAAAATAAAACAATATAAGTATAAATGTGATGAATTAAAAATCCAACCACTTACTAATGTAACACCACTTTTCTGTCTACCAAAAAAACATTTTATATTAATACTGTCATTTAAACCATGTGGGCTATCAGCACATAATCTTAACTGCCATAAGGTGTCTTTCCGTTCCACTCTATTTTTAATGTTACCACCTCTCAAATCTTTCTCAACATGTTCTAAAATAGAAAAATAACTTTTTTTATACAAAAAACAATGGACTGAATGTCTATATAAAGCGTTAGTTTCATCTTTACTTTTAATAGCATAACAGTGTTCTTTTATACGCTTATATAATTGTCTGGTGGACATGCCTATATAGAAGGCTGAACATCCAAAACACAAAGCAGTATATACCACATTTGTTGTACTATAATTAAATCTCCCAGGTACAGAAATAGTATGATTAAGATGTGGTAAATAACCATAAGGTCCCTCATGAATATATCTGCAAGCAGTGCAGCTCAAACACTTGTACATACCCTTAGATCTGTCAGACGAAGGAAGAGACAATTTGATGTCATTTTTTCTAATAAACTTTTTATAATATTGGCTCTCCTGTATACAACATTTGGACCATACCCCAAAACTGCTAGCAAATCATTGTTGCCAGAAATGATTTTCCAGTTATTGTGAACCACTGTTTTAATCATATCACTATGTACAGACATAGCAATAATACATCTGGGACCACTAACCACTGTAGTGCAAACTTCTTATTCTAAAAAATCCATGAACTAAATTGGGTGGAAAATCAGTGGACCTTCTAGTACAAATTTCTAAAATGGTCTTATATAACAAGGACCTTGGATACCCTCTCTGCAAAAATAAATCAGTCATAAACTCTGTTTCTCGAATGAAAACAGTGTCATCACTGGTGATTCGAGAAGCTCTACTATACTGCCCTTTTGGAATGTTATGTGTCATGAAGCTTGGATGGTTAGTCTGATAGTGCAAATTATTATTTATTTATTTGCAGTTGGTTTACCAGGATAGTCCATTGGGCCAAAAGAACCCATTTTCAATGGAGTCCTGGGGAGAAAAGCTCCAAAAAAAAAATAGAGGTTAGAATAATTATTATTTAGTTTTTATTATATTCATATGGACTGGAAAAATAATACAGTAGACTAGTGTACAAACATATACAAATATTCATAGTTTTTTTCCTGTATATACTACTAGACAACATTTTGTCAGAAACACTCCATCTCAGCCCAACATCCAAATAATTAACTCGATGACCATAGTCACAAAGTGAAATACAAAAAATCACTAGTGTTAAGCTGGTCAAGACAAGAGCTACATATATATAGTTCTACTGGGCCCTTAATAATAAAAAATAAATCATCAATAAATCTATAATAAAATAAAACCTCCGCCGCAAAACTAAGGGTGGGTGGTATCTCTCTCTCCCATCAGCCCATCACTAAACCAGCAAAGGCTGGAGCTATAGTGGCACCCATTGCTACCCCACGAAGCTGCTTGTAGTACTTCCTGTTAAACATCAAATAGTTGTTCTCTAATAAGAGCTCTAGTAGAAAAATACAAGTGTCAATGCTAGAATCTGACCATGTGGTGTATTTGTGAAAAAAACTAGATGTAAATTCCAAACCCTTCACCTGTGGTATGGATGTGTATGAAGACACTACATCCACTGTTAGCATAAAAAAATTACTATCATCTCCAATATTCTTATCAACTTCACTTAAGGTAAATGACCTCACCCGGTTTAAAAAGGACCAAGAGTCCTTAATACAGGAGGGTAATTTTGGAACTAAAGGGTTCAGTAGCTTATCTAAATACAAAGAAATACTATCAGTAACACTATCAGATGAGGAAACTGTAGACCGAAAAGGGGGGTTGATCGGATTCTTATGAATCTTGGGTATACCAAAAAGTATACCTACTCTAGGGTGGTCAACAATGAGGAACTCAAACTTCAGCTGTAAAATCACTGTTCATATAATGATCATACAGAGCATATTTAATAAACCTGTAACTTCTTTCAATGGTGGCATAATTAACTTCACAGTATTCATTACTGTCACTTAAAATAACCTCCATCGCCTTGTTGTAGTCCTTCGTGCGCATAACAACCAACCTACCCCCCTTATCGGCTTTCATGAACCTCAACTCGTGTTTGTTAATAAGTTCCAGTAACACTTTCCTATCCTCTGTTGAAACTGTAATAAGGACACTCAGGTTTATTTGCTAATAAAGATCATATTTCTTTAGTGCACTGCCTGTAGATATATTCATGAGGGACCTTATGCTTGTTTACCACATCTTAATCGTACTATTTCTGTGCCTGGGAGATATAATTATAGTACAACAAATGTGGTATATATTGCTTTGTGGTCTGGATGTTCAGCCTTCTATATAGGCATGACCACCAGACAATTATATAAGCATATAAAAGAACACTGTTATGCTATTAAAAGGAAAGATAAAACAAACACTTTATATAGTTATTCTGTCGATTGTTCACTGTATAAAAAAAATTATTTTTCTATTTTAGAACATGTTGAGAAAGATTTGAGAGGTGGTAACATTAAAAATAGAGTGGAATGGAAAGACTCCTTATGGCAGTTAAGATTATGTGCTGATATTCCACCTGGTTTAAATGACAGTATTAATATAAAATGTTTTTGGGTGGACAGAAAAGTGATTTTACATTAGTAAGTGGTTGGAGTTTTAATTCATCACACTTATACTTTGTTTTATTTTACACTTTGTACTAGCACTTTTAATTGTATAATGATTTAATTGATGTAGTTAAGGTATTTGTGGGCATGTAGATGTATGTGAAACATATATATTTGGAAGTTTTTAACAGTTTTATATTTCTGAAGAAGTCTTATTGATGAAAGCATGGATTAAACTGATTTTATGCTCATTTTGTGTGTCTGTTCTCTGTTGCCTTCAGTGTTTTGTTTTTGTTTTTTTTTATTACTACACTGACTGCTGTTTTTTGGTCTCACAGCAGAAGAATTAAAAAAGAAAACAAACAAAAACTGAGACACAAATATTTTGCCTGGTTGAACTTGTAGAAAATGGGATTCTGATTAACAATTGCAGGAGCTAACCCGCATTATGTGGTTGAAAACCATTAACTGTCAAGGGGTATTTTACTCTGTGTGCCTGATTTTTCAGTTCAAGGAATTCAGTTCAGTGTTGCACCACTGAATTTGTAGGGAGATAACCAGTAGTGATTAAGGCAGTGAAAATATAACAGTGTCGGCAGTACTGCTGTCAAAAATCAGAATGTCGTGCACAAAATTAAATGGATGGTATAGTCGAAAACACTTGTGTGAATGCAGTAGTGCATTCGCATAAGTGTATTCGATTATCTGCATGGAGATCGCGATACAGTGGGGAATGTAAATTCATCCATATCCCCACTGTAGTGCGATCTCAGAGTTAGAATATATTAATAGTAGAGGAGGGCAGGGGGACTTGACCTCCTGCAAAAACATGATATGTCGTATAAGAGTCTGAAATACATCAGCTCCTATATGGCTATCACGTGATGGTTTTGGTAACAATGCAGACTCAAATGTGTCGATCATTTGGGTAGACATTTTGTCTGTTCAAAATGTTTGTGTTTGGTTTTACGTTTCGTTGTTTCAAACGGCAAATATTTTGCCGTTCAAACAAATGAAAATTATCCATATATAATATGGTTTACCATTAAAATGTTGAGTTCTACTTGTTTGATGCTAGATGAACGAAAGTCTGTTTTCAACAGTTTGAATTAGGGAACGACAAAATGACAAACTCATAACAGCGAATGCTAGTGTGCATTCGCTGCTGTAAATTTTCCATTCTGAGTGGAGATTGCACTACAGTGCGGATCAGGATATGTAACCTTTCCCTCACTGTAGTGCAATCTCAGAGTTAGTATATATAATTAGCAAGGGGTGTGAGGTGTGCAGGGGGGGGGGGCTTTCCCCCTGTATAACAGTCATCAGAGAAGTTAGGGGTTCTTCATACAAAGTTGACATTCCTGTGTCAACTTTTTTTTTTGTGTGTGTACCAGGTTAACTCTTATGAGCATTTGGCTTTGCAGTTTCCGACATTTCAAGTAGTGTATGTAGAGTCACACAAGTGTGTTGCAACACTTTAAAGGTAAACCATATATATATGGATTCACTTCAGAAGCTCAAAATACTGAAATCTCGAATTTCAGTATCTCGAGCCCAAGAAGTGGAATCCACAAATCAACGAAAACAAAAAAGCGCAAAATTCAAAACCTCGAATACCGGAAGCATTGAATTTTGTGGTTTTACTACACACACACCATCCACCACACAAACACACACAATCACTCTACTACATGAAGGCAGGAGGGCAAGCGCCTCTGCACCCCCCACACCCCATACGTAAATATTCTCACTCTGAGGTTGCACTACATACAAACACACACAAAACACCACCACAAAAGCTACTTTTTCTTCGCACACACAAATCACAGCAACAAAACACACTGACACACACCACAGCCCCTACCCAAACCCCTTAACACACACACACACACTTACCTGAATACATAACCATAGCGGAACCTTAGAAGCGTGAAATTCAAAACCTCCAGTATTCGAGGTTTTGAATTTCGCACTTCTAAACTTTCGCTATTATGTGGATTCGGCTTCTTGGACACGAAATACTGAAATTCAATATTACAGTATTTCGAGCTTCTGAACGGAACCTATATATATATATATATATATATATATAAGCATGGCTAAAACAATAAGAAGCAGACAGCAGTGCTCTTTCTTGACACAAACAGTTCAAGAGTCAAATGAAGACATGCATAGGAAATACTTTTGAGAAAATTTATGATATCAAGATTGTTAATAACTCTGTTCAGCTTCTCCTCTCATCTGTCATATCTTGTTAAACATTTTTAAATAGTTTAAGCATATTGGCTGGACTTTAGCTAATACAGATTTGCAGGTCAGAACTACTAACATTACTACTATTAGATGTAATTCTATAATAAAAGGAAAAGGAATGCAAATATTAAGTTAAATCCTCTGATCATTTCAACACCAGATAAGGTGAATTATATGCAAGTTAATCAATTAAATAAGTTAGTTGTTTTAATCATTTTGCAATATACTGTATAGGTGTATTGGTGTATGCCAGAAGCTTTCATATAGCTAGTTCTATACCTTAGCTAAATTTCTGAAAGATAGGGTAAATATGGTAAATCAATTCATGCAGGCTTGGGTAGAGTAAATATATTGCATCAATCCTTGCAGGCTTAAGTAGGGTAAATATGGTGAATATATTAAATCAATTCATGCAGGCTTGGGTAGGGTAAATGTAATAAATCAATTGCTACAGGCTTATGAGGGGCAAATATGGTACATCTAATAAATCAATTGCTACAGGCTTAGGTAGGGTACATATGGTAAATATAGTAAATCAATTATTGCAGGCTTGGGCTACACCAAAGAATATTATTATTATTATTATTATTATTATTATTATTATTATTATTATTATTATTATTATTATTATTATTATTATCTAGCTTCTGTTCACTGTTGCTTCATACAGGGCTCAGAGTCCTGTTGAACATTTCTGGTGATGTTTTTATGTCCAGAGAAAACACCCACACAGTTTTAAAAGTATGGGTTCTCCCAGAGACCTCATTATCAGTCCAGTGAACTATGTATGAGTTAATGTTTGATTGGAAGTCTCGGCCAATAACCCCAGTTTTGGGAATAGCGTCACAGCATGGACTCTATCCCTCTGCCAGTCAGGAGCTACTTACATAGTTAAGCTCAGCGCTCTTGATAGTACTAAGGATATCAGTGACTCACCCAGTATGATTAAAGGTGTAAAAGGGCTTCAACATGATTATCAGAGCTGTTGAGTTGAAAGAGATCAGTTTAAAAATACAAACAACAATGAAGTCAATAATTCTATGAAAGATTTAAGTTAGATCCTGAAACTGACTAACCAAAACAGTGCTTCCAGCTCAAATATGAGTGAAAATAAGTTCTAGCAGAACTCATACTGGGAACCCACATCAGAAATAGAGAAAATATTGAGCCCCACTAGGAGTAACAGTGTCTGTGTTAGATATCAAAGGTAAGGTGGTTAGCAAATTAGCTAAAAGATAGACCGTAGACAAAGCGGGCGGTAGAGGTGGTGTTAGAGACGATGAAGGTGAATGGTAGTGTCCCACGGGGCTCAGTGATGAGACCGTTTTTTTTTTTGGAATTTATCTATTTGACCTACAGACTAAAAATCACAATAATTGGCTAACTGAATTTGCAGATGACGGCATTGATCAAAACATTATAAATGACAGTGCCATCTTTTGAATGTCCATCACTAGACTTATCTGACAGTTGGAAAGACCCCAGACGTTTCTGACAAACAGGATCCCAGGCTTAAAATCAGCAAGTTACCAGAAAAGACTCAAAGCACTGTCCTTCTTTTCTGTGTCTTATAAGATCCTCACAGGAGACATATGCTTCGTCTTCAGAGCAATTGGCAACCCAGTAGTCTAGGATCTTTTGTAACTTCACAAATCAAACAATCACACCGATTTCTGAACAAGGAATCTACCCTGGTTCAGCAGATGAGAAAGAGAAGGTGTTGAGACAAATTTGTTATGCAGTTTCTCCTTCACCTCTGGAATAGACCCCCCCTCCCCCTCTGTAGAAGAACACAATTTTCCTCAAACAGAACCTGGATAACTGGATAGGCATTCATAAATTTACCTTGGGTGTGATTGGCCTAGAAATCTTTTAAAAGGGAGGTACAGTATAGGTTAGGAACTGGCAAGGCTTATGGTCACAAGACTCAATAGCCAAGAACCTTCTGTGATTCATAGCATGATCTAGAAGCCTAGCAAAATAATCATGAACAGAAGGTCTAACCATAACTGGTAGGGTCAGTAGACCAAAGTAGACCTAATAGTGCTAAAGGATATACAGCAGCATCAAAGAAATCATTCCTCATCTTAACTGACAGACACATGGTGCACAATGTTCCTCATCTTAACTGACAGACACATGGTGCACAATGTTCCTCATCTTAACTGACAGACACATAGTGCACAATGCACTTCATTGCAGAGGATGTTAATCCAACAAGCCTAACTGAATTTGAAGACACAGTTCAGCTTCGCTAAAAAAGAAGTCCTGCTTCTTGTCAGACAGTGCATTTACAAGACTCTGTCCCATATTCTTAAAACAAGGACTCTGTTTCTTCAATGTAACCAAAAACTATGTTCAGCTGTAAAAAAAAAACAGAACTAGAAATAGCTCTTAGGAGCCCCTCAATGTCAGTGCCTATTTTTTTTTTTTTACTGTAAACAAGTAAAAACCTTCATGGGCAGGATTCCAGTGTTATTTATTGCTCATTTTAATTAGCACCATTGTCATCTATTGGCCACGATCAGGTATTGTAAGCAAGCAAGAAAAGTCATGGAAAACAATTAGATGTTTCAGATAGAATATGTCTTAAGCTCTGACATTCTAGGATAACACTTTTCTCCAAAAATGAAGAGTAACAATAAATAAAAGATATGCTATGGATAGTAACAATTAGAACATAGTTGTCCTAAAATGACAGTTACCATAAGTATTGTAAATTACATAATCTATTTATGCTTCATTAAAGAAAAAGCCTGTAATGCAATAATTACTGTAGACAAATCATAATCTTTCCACTATGAGAGCCAGAATATCCTCTGATAACAAACTGAAGTTGTGCTCATTAAAAATAAAAACAAAAACACAAAAACTGCAGGTGACATTAGTACCACAGCACTTTTCATTATCTGCAGCCTCCAGTGTAATATGCTTTACCACTCTCCACATACCTCTAACTTACTTGTACAACTGCATGCTTGCATAACCACAAGGAAAATGGAAGCACAATTCTGCAGTGAAAGAAATGGTTTTGATAGCTGTAGTCTCACACTAAATTTGGAGAAATTAATTCTGAGAGACTGCACGCATAGTGATAGGATGTTTTCAGTGGTAGATATCCTATACAGCAGTAGTTATTTTGTGGAGTGAGCAAGATGGCAGCTTAGGTGCAACGCATTTTAGTTGCTGTGTACTACTAAACAATTTTGCTCTGTCAGAGATGCTGGGTGGGTAGATTGGTATGATGAGGGAGATGATTTTTTCTGATCTATGATACAGAATCGGAATTGCCTAGACATGGTAAGGCCTTGCTGTGTCTAATTATGGTGGCTTCCAAAAAAGCAATTGCTAGAAAATGGAAATCAAAATCTAAACCAACAATATTGGAAGTAGTGAATATAGTAACAGAGATAAAACTGGAATTGAGATCCTTAGAAAAGGGTAGGAGCAAACTGCATATGAAAAATGGGAATTGTGGGAAAAATGCATACAGGGGAGGAATGAGGTTTAAAAGAAGGCAGGGCTTAAATGAGCTATGTAATGTTTGACTGAAAATGATTGGATAGATAAGTGATGTATAATGTTTGCAACTGGGAGTATATCAGTATGATTTGTGATGTAAAATACTTGCAGTTAGGATTGTATCAGTGTGGTTTGTTTTCATTTATATAAATGCATGATTGATTACATCATAAGTGATGGTTTAATAAAGATGTTTCTTGTTTAAAGAAAAAAGGGGTAGGAATTGAATAATTTATGTAATGTTGCTTATTTTATATGATACATAACAGTATATGTGAAGTATAATGGTGGTACAGTGGTTAGCGTTGCCACCTCACAGCAAGAGGTTCTCCGGTTCGATCCTCAGCTGGGATGCCTTCTGTGCGGAGCCTGCATGTCTTCCCTGTGGTCGCGTGGGTTTCCTCCCACATCCCAAAGACATGCTGTAGGTGGATTGGACACTCTGCTTTATACACTCTTTTTATTTTAGGGTAGTTCATCAAATGTAAAAAAAGAAATATGATTAGAAATACTTACTTGATGAGATTAATTCCTCACTGGAAGAGTGAAGAGAGCACAGTGTGAAGTGACAGAAAGGTATGCAACCAGATTCAGAATGTTGTATAAGGTTAATATTGCTAAACACATTTTTTTCCCTGATGAAACAAGATATGCACTCTAATAGTCTCATATAAATTATGGAATACTGTAATTGAACTATGATGACTAAAAAATATCTAAGTAATTTTACTATATGTACATTTAATTGTTTTTGAATGCTGACTCATATTTAACAGTATCTTTACACACAGGTCTTCCTGTCTATTTTTTTCTCCCCTTTCACAATGTTAAATGATATGTTTTAACATGATTTTCCAAAGACTGCAAAGACTGTACTGTATATACGGGTGACAGTTCTCATGATCACTGTGATCCTAGCATTCTTATATTACGACTAGCTTTTGACATCATGTGTTGGCGATCAGGCAGAGTTATTGCTGTGTAGATGTTTTGCTGCTTGTGGCAAGTTTCTGGATGGCTTCTTGTATGCCCTTGTTTTTCTTTTTACTTGTTCATTTAGTTTGCTTTCTACTAAAGGGGTCATTTGATATCTTTGTCTGAACTTGCTATTATATTAATTAGAAGGGGAAATGGGCAAACAATTGCCGAGTGACTAAAATGACTCATAGCCAAGTACTGCAAATTTTCTTGAAGTCAAGCAGGATTGGTGTGACTGAGCAGAAGTAGCCTGAGGTTCCAACAATGTTAATGGTTTAAAGATGAAATGTCCTTCATAATACCTATCCGAGTTAGGATGATGAAATATACTTTGACACAACAGAGTACCCATTCTCCCAGTTAAGATTTTGGTCACTATTTTTACACCTGTGATCAACAGGGACATTGACCAAAAAAATTGTTTGGTTGGTGCCTTGCCCCAGCTTAGCCTGAAAAGTATTTATTATCCTTTTCTGTGAGGCCAGTAAAGTTCTCTGTTACATATTTAAAGAATATGCCTACAGCTTTGGGGTCTGATAACATTAATGAAGTTAACATATATAGGTTAATTGAAAGGTCATCTCTGCATAGAGAACAAATCATTTACTGAATCTCTAATAAAATTATTTACAATGAGCACCATATAATAAATCATACAAGGCAATTATAACACAGTCACCCACCTTAATAGGAGAGTAAAGCAAGTGAAAAGCTAAGTCTTGAAGAGTTCCCAGGACACCTCAAGACAGCTTTTGCAGAACAGTAGTGTTGAAAGTGTTTTAAAGATCAGGGAGTAGTGAAAAACATTGTTGGAGTAGATGGAATTAATGAGTCTGATGGAAAAGTTAAACAATTAGGTGGGATCAGATATAAGAATAGAAAAAAATAGGACTAGATACAGCAATTATCAAGCTGAACTAGTTAAACCAAAAGCAAAACTCAAAACCACTGTACTTAAAAGTCTTGCTTGTGACAATAGTGTGGATAATTGTGTGCTAAATGAATAACAGTGTGTTATATTCATAGGTGTGTACTAGGCTAATGGCCCTGGAGCCTTTACAAGCCTAGCCCATAGGATTACCCTGGCATCGTGCCACCCAACCTTAGTTCCCAGTGCCTCTGTCGAGTAGAGCGACTGGAGTGATCCCAGAGGTGAATTTTCTATTTCCCATCCACTCTTCAAGATCTCTCTTAAAGAGGGACAGTGAGGTGCTCTGTTTGACATGTATGGGAAGTCTATTCCATAGCATGGGCAGTCTCTGGGTTATAAACCTGTCCCTCCAGCATGTTCTGTTGATTGTGGTCATGAGGTTGATGTCTCTGGAGCATGTGGTGTGGAGGGATTGGGATTTCTTTAGATGTATCATTTCTAACGATGCTGGGTCAGACATGGCTTTTTAAGTCCAGCAGAGATTGCCTCTTATTAGATGATATGAGACAGAGAATAGTTGGAGTTTTTTGTCTGTCCATATAGAACAAGTGTTTAAGGCCTAGGATCCTCTTTGTGAGGTACTTTTGCAGCGTCTCCAGTTGTTGCAGGTGTCTAGTGAGGTACATGCCAAATGGGGCATTGTACTCGATGACTGGCCCAATGAGGGAAGAGTAGAGGGAGACAATGACCTCTTTCTTCCTGGATGTAAAACCCTTAGAAATATGTGCCACACAGAAGGGCTTTTTGACCACAGTGGCAATGTGCTGGTCAAAAGAGAGGTTGCTGTCAACCTGTGTTCCCAGATCTCTTATAACACCTTTTGTGTTCAGTGGACGACCATCGATGTGGTAATTCATGGGAACTGGGTTTTTCCCCAAAGGGGATGCTGACATTTTTTGGCATTGAACTTAAGGCCATGGTTCTGACACCAATCGTTGATCTCCGTGAGGCCTTTCTGTAGGATGTAAGCATCACTTGGGGAGTTAATAATGGCTCCCAACTTGCAATCGTCTGTGAACTTTGTCAGCCAGAGTCCCTTCATGTTGGCCTGGACTTCGGAGAAGTAGATACCAAACAGGAAAGGACCCAGGACTGATCCCTGTGGGACTCCACTCATGACTGGTCAGAAGCCTGACTTGGAGTCAACTGCCTTCACACTTTGGGTTCTGTCTGTGAGACAGTTTGCAACTCAACTAGTGATATAGGGGTTGATGCCTAACTTAGTGAGTTTTTCTATGATTCCTGATCGGGGGATGGTATCAAAGGCCTTGGACAGATCAAGGTAGGCTGCATGAACCACCTTGCCTTCATCCAAAGCTCTGGTGACTGAGTCAAAGAAGTCGACCAATTTGAGCATGCATGATATATATATATATATATATATATATATATATATATATATATATATATATATATATATACACACCCTTCATCAAACTGTGTGGGATCCAGAGTTTGGAGATTCCCTATATCCTTGTTTATTAGGACAATGATGATGCGTTCCATAGCTTTGCATAACAGACATGTCAGGCTAAAGAGGCAATAGTTCCCAGGTCTGTAGTCACTCTTCCTTTGTGAAGAGGGATGACTGTAGCAGTGCATCATTAGGTAGGGACAAAGCCTGAGGTGAGGCTGTAGTTGAACAGGGCACACAGATGATGTGCCAGTTCACTCTGAAGTTCATGTAGAACACAACCAGGTATATTGTCATGTCCCATGGAAGCTGTATTCTTGGCCTTGGACAGTTCTGTTTTCACCTGTGCATCAGTGATACTGGGTGCCTGGCAATCTACTGGTATTATGATTGGTCCTTTGGGGGGTAGAGGGGTAAAGTTGGCACTGAATCTGTCGACCAGTATACTGGCAATATCTGTTGGCTCGGTATTTGAGGTACCATTGTGCAGTAGCTCAGAGCAAATCTGGGTATTGCTGTGAAGATTCTTTACATAACTATAGAAGGCCTTGTGGTTGTCTTTACTATCTGCTGTAATTCTGTTTTCATAGCTAGCTTTAGAGGATTTGATGAGGGATATCAACTTTTTGTTGAGGCTGATAAGGGAGATTTTACAGTCTTGGGACTTCACCTTATTCAACATCAGTTTCCTCCTTCTGTTGTAGAGTTTGTTTATGGTGGGGGAACCACCAGACGGGCTTCCTTTTTTTGGAGGTGAGTGTCTTGGTTCTATTATGTACGGGGAGATCCATGCATTTGTGTACATGTTCGTACAGTGCATTGGTGTATGATTCGGTGGTCGTGCAACTATTCTCCATTTGCATGGGTGCCGTGAAGTTAGCCACCTCTGTTTTTAGAAACAGATACTTGGTGCCAGACCAATGGGCTCAAACTCAATGCCAAGAAATGTATAGTTATCCCCTTTGGGAACAAATATGTACCCATGAATTACCACATAGGTGGCAGTACACTAAACACAAAATGTGATAAGAGACTTAGGGACACAGGTGGACAGTGGTCTCACCTTCGATAACCACATCACAACAGTCAGGAAATCCTTCTATGTGGCAAACATTATCACTAAGAGCTTTTCATGCAGAAAAAAGGAGGTCATTGTCCCTCTGTATGCATCTCCCATTAGACCCATTATAGAATACAACACTCTGTTTGGTATGCACCTCTCAAGACATCTGCAACTACTGGAAAGGCCGCAGAAATACCTCACTAAATGAATCACAGGCCTAAAGCAGATGCCCTATGCTGACCATCTAATAAAATCCAGCTATACTCTGTCACATATTGTCTACTCAGAGGCGATCTCTGCTTAACATACAAGGCCATGTCAAACCCAGAGCTGTTAGACATGCTACACTTAAAGAAATCCCAATCCCTCAGAGCCACATGTTCCAGGGATCTAAACTTTGTCATCACAATGAACAAAACATGTTGAAGGGATAGGTTCCTGAACCAGAGACTCCCCAGACTCTGGAATAGATTGCCCATACATATCAAGCAGAGCGCCCCTTTGGCCCTCTTCAAAAGGAAACATGACAATTGGATGGGAGATAGGAAATTCATCCTGGGGATAATGTCAGTCACCCTGCTAGACAAGCATCCAGGGAAGTAAATATTGTGGAAAGAAATGGCCAGGGAATTGTTATGGCTGGGCTTGTATAGACTCTAGGGCCGATAGTTTAGTTAAAATGGTTACAGCAATAGAAGATATTTTAAGAGAATGTAGAATCCATTTCAATAAAATCAATCAATTTAATCCAGTAGTGGATTCACAAGATGCAGTCATAGCTTTTGTAAAGAAATATACTAAAAACAAATTGACTGATGAACAACTGAAACTAATAGACAGAGCTATACTGATGTCTGAACTTAAATAAATTAATAAACTAAAACCAAATAAAACCCTGGGTAATGGATAGCATAATTCCAGAACTTTATAAACTTATGCCTAAAGATGCTTTACATATCTTGCTCTATATTTTCTTAGTAGTTAAAGATTTAATAATGATGCCTTCATCATGGAAACATTCACTTGTATCTCCTATTTTAAAAATAAAGACCCAGCTGACTGTTCTTATTATAGACCAATTTCATTGTTAAACACTAATTATAAAAAATTCAAGGCTATACATGCTAATAGAATTCAACAAGTTATTTCATGTTTATATAATAATGATCACACTGGACTTACAAAAATAGAAATACTTATGATAATATTAAAAGAATATTAACCATAACTGATTATGCAAATAACATAAAAGATCATCTGACTTTATTAACTTTAGACATCAACAGTGCTTCTGATTCAGTTAACTGGAAATATCTTCTATTAGTTTTAGAGAAATCTAATTTCTCATATAGTTTTTTGCAACTTATATTTTTTTTATAATAATTCCACTTATATGAAAATATGCTCTTATATCTCAGTCAATTTCAATTACAAAAGGAACTAAGCAAGGTTGCCTGTTGTCGCCTCTGCTTTTTACTTTAATTATGGAACCATATGCAAATCATATAAAGTCAAGAGCTGATATTAAACAAATACAAATAAATAACAGTCTAAGCTCTAAAATACTTTTATTTCTGATGATATACTATTGACACTGAATTAAAAAAAAAAAAATCTTAA
Source organism: Protopterus annectens (assembly GCF_019279795.1). NCBI lineage: Eukaryota > Metazoa > Chordata > Ceratodontiformes > Protopteridae > Protopterus > Protopterus annectens. Next base: position 746,855,989 of record NC_056727.1, read on the forward strand.
TGCTGTCTTTAAAGCTACTGACACTTTTCAATGTAAATGAGGACTTACTTTTAATGAAAATAAAAAAGTATGTATACATTCTAAAATATAAGATATAGAGGAAAGATTTTCTAAATATATTGTGGAAGATAAAAAAAATAATTATTTTGGATAATTTTAACAGAAAACATTAAAAATAGAATAGATATGGGTTATAATAGTTTACACATTAAAAATATAAATTAATGGAATACATTTTTATTTCTTCTCAATAGATGAGAGACTTTCTTTAATAAAAATGATTATCTTACCAAAAATATTATATATAATTCAATCACTATCCCTCCCTCTTCCCAATTTTTAAAAGAATTTAACTCTTTAATACTTAGTTTTGTTGGTATCCTAATAAACCTAGATTAGCTCTTAATCATCATAAAAGAGATCTATCACAATATGATAATTAATAATACATTTCTTTGGTTATTAAAATATTATATTTTGGAAAATCAAAATCAACCAATTAATTCCACTTATATTTCCATGATATTGTTTAACTTTAGAAATATTGTTTAGAAGAATCATCCAGAATATAAAGCATGTTTTATTTTCTATGGCATAAACACAAAACAATATATGTGCATTTAATGCATCTGCAATATTTACTTTTAAGGAGAAAAATCTAACATATTGGTTTCAGTGATAAAGAAATGTTACAATCTTTAGATTTTAGATTAAAACATTTTAATTTAAATAATGAAGTGTGGTTAGATATTCAAAATTGTAGATTCTCACTAGAGAAGAAAGTTAATTTAATGCAAGCATCACTAAAAGCAATGTTCCTAAAATCATTGATCTTTTAATTATTTTAATGCATCAAAATATTTTAAAAAAAGGTCTTCTATCTAGAATTTATAAGATGATTAAAAATAATACAAAAAAAATTACAAAGACAATTATTGGGATTATTTCAATTCCTGAAATAGCTATTACCCAAGTGAAGATGAAAAAAAGATGATTCTATCAACAAACCACTTCCTCATTAAAATGGAAATTATTGGCTTGAAATTTTTTTGTATAAAACATACATCATCCCACATAAAATTCAATTAAAGGATAAAATAATGCTGGATGTTGGAGATGTAAGTTGAATATTAAACCAGATTGGCAACATATGTTTTCTGAATGCAATGTAATTAAGCCATTTTGGAATGATATTTGTTTTCTTACAGGCATTATTCAGTGATACATTTACGTCATCTAAATCATTAATCTTATTTAATATTCTAATACCTTATTGTGTTAAAAAAAGAAATCACTCATTTCTTTGGAGTATTTTATCAGTCACAAGAAAAATAATCACCAAGAACTGGAAAAATGAATCAACTCCATCTTTGAAAGACTTTATAACCATTGTAACTGAAGCTTGTCATCAGGAATTATGGTCAAGGAAAGAATGAATACATCTACCATTTCTTATAACTCTTGGGTAGTTAATGCACTTGATAGTCTAATGAATTTTCTTTTTTACATATTTTTTTAAGTCATGTATTACACTATGATGATTTGAAGGGATTTTAACAAGTTGTTGTACTCATTTTGCAACAATATATGCAATATTAGTATGCTGGTATCTCTCTAAATTACTGAGACTATTTTAAAGGAATTGGCCCCAAAAAAAGCTATTTAAGGATCTGGTAACTTTGTATTGGTGTTCTGAAGAAGCTTGTATCCATACAAGTGAAAGCGTTTAACATTCTTTGGAGATTTGGATTTAATAAATGGTTTATTTTTATCCGAAATTTCAGTTTGTGACATAACATTTTTATGCTGCGTGACTCTACAGATGGGATTGTGGTTTTGAAGTATTGTGTGGAATTCCCAAGATACAGAGGAGTGCTAGCATACAGTGGTTCTGTTTTTTGTTATTAGTGGCTACATTGTTCGCTTTGGTGGTTTTCAACAGTTGTACCTCATGGAGTCTGATCGGGAATCCTCTTTCAACGCACCCCACAGTCCTGAACCATGTGATTTAATTTCGGTGAAAGCAGAAATTTCGGAATTGAGAGGGGAAGTGAGTAGGCTCACTTCTTTATTAAATAATTTCAGCAGCATTATTACTGACACTCGCAGAGTAGGTAATGTGCCCGACAAGTGCCGGTGTTTATCTGAGGCTGTTAACAACAGCAACAGCAAGATATGTGTACCGCAACTGCTTAGAGGCAGTATTGACAGTGGCGAGGAGGACATTAGACTATCCAATCTTTCCATTTACATAACAGACATACCCAATGGTCAGGGGACTTGTAAGGAATCAAATATATCTGATGGTAAATGAACCAATACTGCTACTACTAAATCTCTTGACATCCCCACTGCCTCATTTGCAGGAAGTCAACGTAGTAGCAGTAAGTTGGTTACACTGGACTTTACATTTGACTTCTCTATCGGTGATGGCGACGAGGAAGCCAATAGGATAGGCACCAAACCGAAGAGAATTAAACCTTATTTTACTTATGCTACCATGGCTAAAGGGGCTGTTAAAACTAATGAAGCTGTGGACACTAAAATACCAGACAAGACTATATCTGGAACTTTAGGTAAAAACTCTGAAAAATTCAGACCCTATTAAAGCATTTCTTGATAAAAATTGTTTTTTTGATAATACACATTCTGATGTGATTGTTAACAGGCCGCATACAGTGAAGGATACGCACAAGGGTACTTTAAAGGATTTTGTTTATGACTTGGGTAGAAAATTATTTCAAATTAACAGTATAAAATTAGACAATGCTTATTTATCAAAATGTTTAGAAATGAAAATTGTCCCAATGGGACTTAGATTTTTTAAATACCCTATGGGTTTGGATATTACAGAGAATGTTACACAAGAGGTTAACAAGTTTTTTGATCAATGTGGGTTTAAATATATGATCAAAATGACAATGAAAAAGGTGCATGTGTGACCATTGCTTGGCTGTAAAAATATAAACTGTCAAAAAACAAAAAGTTGCAGCACTGATTGGGTTATCTATTTGGTTACTTGTACTTGCTTTGCATTCTATGTGGGGCAAACCTCTAGACCTTTCTGGTTAAGAATTGGTGAACACCTTAGCGACATCAAAAACAAACGCCAAAACAATGCTTTATATAAACATGTTTTAAAGCATACATCAGCTTCTTTTAAGTTTGCTATTATTGATTGTATTAAGGGTACATGTAGGGATAAGCATAGCTGGCATGAGTTACTTAATTTTAAAGAAAGGAAATGGATAGTTAAACTTGGAGCCCTATTTCCACCTGGTCTTAATGACCAATTTTGAATTACCTATTATCCGTTTTCATTGGTTCTCACATTACACTTCAGATACATATATATATATATATATATATATATATATATATATATATATATACACACACACACACACACACACACACACACACACACACACACACACACACACACACACTGTTTATTGGTTGTTTCTACTGTTTTTTATCCACTGAAGAAGGCTCTTTTTTATAGTCGAAACCGGTTTGGATATTTGTGGTCAGGGGGGTTATTCCCTCTTGTCTCTATATTAATAAATTTATATTAATGTATATTCCACCATTTTTGCTGGCTTTTTGTTTTTTGACAGTTTAAATATATGACATTGCTTATACAATTTAATGATGGCAGGCTAGTTCATTTAATACAAGAGGTGGAGGAATTAAATAAAATGATTAGAAATGATTTGCTTTTTTCGCAATGGGAGAATTTATATGTTAAGCAATTTTCAAATGCAGAACATAACATACAAAAAGTGCATGGTCGCAAGATGAAGAAATTATACAGTTATTTGGATTAATACAAAAGTGGGAGAGCCTATTTGTGGGAAAAGAATTTCAATAAACATTCAAACAAACTTAGGGTTGAGACAAATTTTAGAAATAATAAGATGTATATACAAGAAAGTCAGAAAACAGTAGGAAATCCTGATTTTTTATACACAGAATACAGAGAGAGGGAAAGACAGTGGACAAGAGGGAACAGGAGCAATCAACAGTACTACCAACACCCAAGACACCACTGATGGCGTCCGGTATTGATGGTCACTCAGGAGAAAGGGATGATACGGTCGATGTTCTTGAATTAGAAGAAAGTATCACACAAGATGGTGTAATTTTCACACACAAGAATTTTTATATCTATAATTATACAGGGTATGAACTTAATAGGACCCATTTTGAGTTATTGTCCAAAGGGATAAAGTATATTCCCACAAAAAAGTTTAATTTAGTTCATTGTATCTGTGAAGTTAAAAGGTATGTTAGGAAATTGAATTTGGCTATCATGTTTAAGGATACTAATGCTGTTAGTACATTGCACCATACCAACACCACCTCGCACTTTTTAAAAAAGAAGAGTACGTATATACCCCCCTATGCACCCTACTATTTCTATGTATGACAAAGTAGTTACTCGCAAAATATATCAGCTTGACAAACAGATAGCTGGTTTTCATTTCAGGTCTAACTTAACGTTGGATGAACAAAAGGTGCTTAAGGAACTTAAGAACGCTAGAAGCATTAGAATTATGAAACCAGACAAGGGGGTATTGTTATTTATGATAGTTTATTGTACACTTGCAAAATACATGACTTGTTATATACTTCAGGGAACTATTGCAATGTTTTTCTCAACGAAATCAATATAGGTTATAGAAAAATAGATATGTGTATTGAGGAATATTTAATTGATAATAGGATCAATATAGACATATATAAGTTTATTAAAGTAGATCATCCTATTATAGTCACAATAGTGGGCATCCCTAAGTTACATAAAGGAATAGATGATCCTCCTTTCCGACCAATTATATCTGGGAGCAAGTCTAAGACATTCCCAATGGGGAAAGTAATTGATACATATCTCAAACATATTTATGGAAAAATTTCACACATAGCGAAAGATTCCTGGGAGTTCTTAAAAAAGCTATCCAGTATATTTATCCAATAATGATTTATTATTTGTGACCATTGATGTTATTGATTTATTTACATGCATTCCTAAGGAAGAAGGATTAGAGGCATTTGCATGTAGCATCAGAAAACATGCAGATTTACAGTGGGACACTACCTGTCTCCTTACTGATATGATGTTGCTGGTCCTCTATTACAACTATATATTTTTTGAGGGAGAATTTTTCAGACAAACGAAGGGCATAGTTATGGGAGCAGCTTGCGCTCCCATATACACCAACTTGGTTATGCTGGAATGGGAGGAGAGCAAAATATTTGATAGTCATTATATGAAACACATCAAATATTATTCTAGATATTTGGATGACATTTATTTAATATGGGATGGAGGAGACCAGTTGTTGGAACAATTTTTGCAATATATTAACAATTGCAATAGCTTTTTGAAATTTACGTCTTCCAAAAGCAATAAGGGCTTGGCATATTTAGATACTTTAGTTTCTAGACCAGACAATCAGTTTAGTTCTAGGATATATAGGAAGAGCACATTTTCAAACAACTATCTAGAATACTCTAGTAATCACCTGAAGAAGCAATTTATGAACATCTATAAAGGACAACTTATTAGAGCAGTCAGGATGACATTGTTATATACAGACATGTTGGACGAAGTTACATACATTACCTCATTATTTAAGGACAGAGGATATGATGTTAAAGTCATGTCTAATATTAGGAAATATGTAACTAATGAGTGGGGGGAAAATAGACACCCCTATTGGGAGAAAGGTATAACATTAGTAAAGCAAAGGTGGCACAAAATTTAGTTGTTAAGAAGACAGATGATATAAGTTTTGATAGGACATGTATTTTGGAACATGGAGTACATACAGGCAAGGTCAAGAAAATTCTGACCGATAATTGGCGTATTATTTCTGTAGATACAAAACCAAGAGGGACCAGCACACACGACAGCAGATATAAGATATAAATTTTATTCGAAGGTAGCTAGAAAGCTGCCTGCCATAAAAGTAATAGACCGGTTTCGGCTTGTAAAGCCTTTATCAATGTTATGTATTCTTTTTTCAAAAAGCTGATTTGCAAAAACCTCACATCCTGGTACTATTTATATACACTTCATTTAAAGTGGTATACTCCTGACATAAATAGACTTGCTGATTTAACACAGTCATAACTTGGAACATATGAAACACCAATATAATGAATATGTAAGTTTTAATCAGACATGAAAATCTAAGTTCCTTAATATATTTTAAATTAATAATAGGTTGAAAGAATGCAAATATGCTATATTATACAAAGCCATAAAATAGCTTGTATTTAGCCAGGACTCAGTTAAAAGTCTGAATGTATAACATATGATGTGTATTTTGGGCCCAAATGACTGACCATATGTAATATGAAATCTGTCTTAATAACACGGGGGTACAAATATGTATAGCTAAACCACAAATGTGTCCAATATTTTTAAAAATTATTGCCTAGATGTACCTTCATGTACTTCACATTCATTCAATCCCGGTTTGAAAAAAGCACCAAGATTTGTAATCCACTTACTTTCCATGTTGTTTAGTCTGGTGTGCCATCCCATCATAAAATTCCTGTGAAGTTGAATTTTATCTATAATGACAAACCTGAACGAGGCACCTGTGTGATTTTTGCTGTGTTTGTATAAAGCATTTGTTATTCGTCTATTTCTGATGGAACTTAAATGTTCACTGATTCTTATTCTGATGGGTCTAGAGGTCTGACCAACATAAAAGGCAGAACAGGTACAGTAGGCCAAATAAATAACCCAATCAGAGCTGCAATTTGCAAAAATATTGATATTGTAGACCTTAGAAGTATTTTTGCTGGTAAATTCCTTTGTTTTGCAAATGTACTGACATGCACTACAATGTCCACATGGATAGCAGCCCACTAAAGGGTCCCCAAAAAGTGTTTGTATTGTAGAAGCTGGTGTGAATCTTTTGTAATGTGTTAAATGAGAATGGATAGTACGCCCCCTTCGGTAAGAAAAAGCACATGTATCTGGAAGAATATCATTGAGAAATGGGTTTGATTTTAAAATGTCCCAGTGTTTATTGACTATCTGTCTGAACCTGGATGTATTATTGCCATAAGTGGTGACTAATCTGATCGGTTGTTGACATCGGGTTCCATCATCCTCTTGTGATCTATTATATTTCAATAGAGCCGATCTTCTGCTGGTTTGGATTTGGGTAACCGTATTAGTTAGATGTTTGGGATTATATCCTCTGTCAATAAATCTTGATGTTAGATCCTGTGTTTGTGCAGAATATTCTACATTTGTGGAGCAAATTCTTTTAAGTCGCAGAAATTGGGACTTTGGGATGTTGCTGATGATGTGGCGGGGGTGAGAACTGGTGGCATGAAGTAAAGTGTTGCATTGTGGAAATTTTCTGTGTATGGATGTGGCTAAGGTATGGTTAGGTAATCTTTTAATGGCAACATCCAAAAAGACTATTTCATGATATCCAGTATTAGCTGTAAAATTTATGTCAAAAGGATTGTTGTTTAGGTATGCAACAAATTTGGATAATTCATCCATATCATATTATTTCTATATACATATACGTATTATTTCTGTAGACCAAGATATTGCCCCTATTTTGGGTCACAGCCCTGGGTTTGTTAATAAAATTGGTAATAATATCAAATTCATACTAGAGAGGGGTTCCTTTACTAAGATACCTACACACAGGAGTACAACCAAATGCGGGGCTTGCAAACAATGTTACACTATATTTCAGGGTGACAGTGTGACATTGGACAATTATAACCACACTTGTATTAGTTTTCATGGTGGCAACTGCCTAACGAAAATGGTTGTATATCTTGCTGTATGTAAGACCTGCCCCGGGTTTTACATAGGCAAGACCCAAAGGAGTCTTAACAAACGCATTTATTCTCATTTGTACAGTATTAAAAGAAAAGATGATAAAAATGTGTTGTATAGACATATTAAGGAATATGGTGAAAACCATTATTTTAATTTTGGTATAGTAGATACAGTGCAGGTTAATCAAAGAGGGGGCGATTTTAATGGTTTACTTTTATATAAGGAATTATGGTGGCAAATTTACACTGATGCCTCTGTTACACCAGGTTTAAATGACACAATATCCATCAAACCATTATTGGCTATTAAATGATGCCTATATTTATTAGTTATATATTTTCATTTTTGGCATGTGGGCAGTTAATGCAGTTGATAGTCTAATGAATTTTCTTTTTTATATATTTTTTATTAATCTTTATTATTTTATAAGGTATATATATTTTATATTAAGACCGGTTTTATATACACTATTGACATATTTTTTAAAGTCATGTATTACACTATGATGATCTGAAGGGATTTTAACAAGTTGTTGTACTCATGTTTGTAACAATATATGCAATATTAGTATGCTGGTATCTGTTTAAATTACTGAGACTGATTTTAAAGGAATTGGCACCAAAAAAGCTGTTTAATGATCTGGTAACTTTGTATTGGTGTTCTGAAGAAGCTTGTATCCACACAAGTGAAAGCGCTTAACATTCTTTGGAGATTCGGATTTAATAAATGGTTTATTTTTATCCGAAATTTCAGTTTGTGACATAACGTTTTTATGCTGCGTGACTCTACAGGTGGGATTGTAGTTTTGAAGTATTGTGTGGAATTCCCAAGACACAGAGCAGTGCTAGCATACAGTGGTTCTGTTTTTTGTTATTATTGGCTGAAACTTAAAGAACTGCTTAATAAAAAGTCATCAATTTTTAGAAACAAAAGATTACTTCATAATTGTATGGAGTTTTTTTTCTCTCATGTATAGTAGGCACCTTTGTAAATAGTTGCTTTTTGTTATTTTGATTTGATATTTTATTCATTGTTTAATTATTTAATTTCTATATATGTTGTAATATAATATTTTGTTATGCTTTTGTAAAGTCTTAATAAAATTGTTTAAGCAAAAAAAAAAAAACAGAATTGATTGGGTATACATTTCACATTATTTGCTTTCTACAACAGAAAAGGTAAAGGTGATAACATGTCTTTTTTAGATCACTTTTACAACAATGATAAAATATGATAAATCGAAGAAAACTAACAATGTTTAATGGGTTAAAGATCCAAAAAACACGGCTGGACACTGCTGGAACCTTTAAAACTTTCTTATTTATTGGAACATCAAAACCAAGTCACTAGATGAGCACTTTCGGGCCACAGCCCTTCATCAGATAAAGCATCACACACAGTCAAGATATTTAAAAAACACATTAACCAATAGAAAACTAGTAAAAAACCCGCCTATTCTTGAGGGCGGGTTTCATCGGAATAACATCATTAAGTCCTGGGCTCCTATGTGCCATTAGTTCTATAATCCATTTTGATTCAGCTAACTCAGTTAGTTGTTTGATGTCACCCCCTCTATTACACAATTTCACATTAACAATAGCCCTAAATTTAAAACTATGTGTGGGATTCTCATCTAAATGTCTAAACAGGGCATTGTGTGTATCCCTATTCCTAATGGAAGAGAGGTGCTGTAAGATCCTCACCTTAAACATGCAGTTGGTCTTGCCTATGTAAAAACAAGGGCACGACAAGCACTCCGCCAGATAAACCACATCTCAGCCCAACATCCAAATAATTAACTCGATGACCATAGTCACAAAGTGAAATACAAAAAATCACTAGTGTTAAGCTGGTCAAGACAAGAGCTACATATATATAGTTCTACTGGGCCCTTAATAATAAAAAACTAAATCATCAATAAATCTATAATAAAATAAAACCTCTGATGCAAAACTAAGGGTGGGTAGTATCTCTCTCTCCCATCAGCCCATCACTAAACCAGCAAATGCTGGAGCTACAGTGGCACCCATTGCTACCCCATGAAGCTGCTTGTAGTACTTCCTGCTAAACATCAAATAGTTGTTCTCTAATAAGAGCTCCAGTAGAAAAATACAAGTGTCAATGCTAGAATCTGACCACGTGGTGTATTTGTGCAAAAAACTAGATGTAAATTCCAAACCCTTCACCTGTGGTATGGATGTGTATGAAGACACTACATCCACTGTTAGCATAAAAAAATTACTATCATCTCCAATATTCTTACCAACTTCACTTAAGGTAAATGACCTCACCCGGTTTAAGAAGGACCAAGAGTCCTTAATACAGGAGGGTAATTTTGGAATTAAAGGGTTCAGTAGCTTATCTAAATACAAAGAAATACTATCAGTAACACTATCAGACGAGGAAACTGTAGGCCGAAAAGGGGGGTTGATCGGATTCTTATGAATCTTGGGTATACCAAAAAGTATACCTACTCTAGAGTGGTCAACAACGAGGAACTCAAATTTCAGCTGTAAAATCACTGTTCATATAATGATCATATAGAGCACATTTAATAAACCTGTAACTTCTTTCAATGATGGCATAATTAACTTCACAGTATTCATTACTGTCACTTAAAATATCCTCCATCGCCTTGTTGTAGTCCTTCGTGCACATAACAACCAACCCACCCCCTTTATCGGCCTTCATGAACCTCAACTCGTGTTTGTTAATAAGTTCCAGTAACACTTTCCTATCCTCTGTTGAAACTGTAATAAGGACACTCAGGTTTATTTGCTAATAAAGATCATATTTCTTTAGTGCACTGCCTGCAGATATATTCATGACGGACCTTATGCTTGTTTACCACATCTTAATCATACTATTTCTGTGCCTGGGAGATATAATTATAGTACAACAAATGTGGTATATATTGCTTTGTGGTCTGGATGTTCAGCCTTCTATATAGGCATGACCACCAGACAATTATATAAGCATATAAAAGAACACAGTTATGCTATTAAAAGGAAAGATGAAACAAACACTTTATATAGTTATTCTGTCAATTGTTCTTTGTATAAAAAAAAAATATTTTTCTATTTTAGAACATGTTGAGAAAGATTTGAGGGGTTGTAACATTAAAAATAGAGTGGAATGGAAAGATTCCTTATGGCAGTTAAGATTATGTGCTGATATTCCACCTAGTTTAAATGACAGTATTAATATAAAATGTTTTTGGGTGGATAGAAAAGTGATTTTACATTAGTAAGTGGTTGGAGTTTTAATTCATCACATTTATACTTACATTGTTTTATTTTAAACTTTGTACTAGCACTTTTAATTGTATAATGATTTAATTGATGTAATTAAGGTATTTGTGGGCATGTAGATGTATGTGAAACATATATATTTGGATGTTTTTAACAGTTTTGTATTTCTGAAGAAGTCTTATTGATGAAAGCATGGATTAAACTGATTTTATGCTCATTTTGTGGGTCTGTTCTCTGTTGCCTTCAGTGTTTTGGTTTTGTTTTTTTATTACTACACTGACTGCTGTTTTTTGGTCTCACAGCAGAAAAATTAAAAAAGAAAACAAACAAAAACTGAGACACAAATATTTTGCTTTGTTGAACTTGTAGAAAATGGGATTCTGATTAACAATTGCAGGAGCTAGCCTGCATTATGTGGATGAAAACCATTAACTGTCAAGGGGTTTTTACTCTGTGTGCCTGATTTTTCAGTTCAAGGAATTCAGTTCAGTGTTGCACCACTGAATTTGTAGGGAGATAATCAGTAGTGATTAAGGCAGTGAAAATAAAACAGAAGTCACTACAATGCCATAAATAATGTCTCGTATATATATATATATATATATATATATATATATATAGGTTTACTATCATTTGTGCAAATGACAGTGTCGGCAGTACTGCTGTCAAAAATCAGAATGTCGTGCACAAAATTAAATGGATGGTATAGTTGAAAACACTTGTGCGAATGCAGTAGTGCATTAGCATAAGTGTATTCGACTATCTGCATGGAGATTGCGATACAGTGGGGAATGTAAATTCATCCATATCCCCACTGTAGTGCGATCTTGGAGTTAGAATATATTAATAGTGGAGGGTGAGGAGGGCAGGGGGGGCTTGGCCTCCTGCAAAAACATGATATGTCGTATAAGAGTCTGAAATACATCAGCTCCTATATGGCTATCATGTGATGGTTTTGGTAACAATGCCGACTCAAATGTGTCGATCATTTGGGTAGACATTTTGTCTGTTCAAAATGTTTGTGTTTGGTTTTACTTTTCGTTGTTTCAAACGGCAAATATTTTGCTGTTCAAACAAATGAAAATTATCCATATATAATATGGTTTACCATTAAAATGTTGAGGTCTACTTGTCTGATGCTAGATGAACGAAAGTCTGTTTTCAACAGTTCGAATTAGGGAACGGCAAAATGACAAACTCATAACAGGAAATGCTAGTGTGCATTCGCTGCTGTAAATTTTCCATTCTGAGTGGAGATTGCACTACAGTGCAGATCAGGATATGTATCCTTTCCCTCACTGTAGTGCAATCTCAGAGTTAGTATATATAATTAGCAAGGGGTGTGGGGTGTGCAGGGGGGGGGGCTTTCCCCCTGTATAACAGTCATCAGAGAAGTTAGGGGTTCTTCATACAAAGTTGACATTCCTGTGTCAACTTTTTTTTTTTTGTGTACCAGGTTAACTCTTATGAGCATTTGGCTATGCAGTTTCCGACATTTCAAGTAGTGTATGTAGAGTCACACAAGTGTGTTGCAACACTTTAAAGGTAAACCATATATATATGGATTCACTTCAGAAGCTCAAAATACTGAAATCTCGAATTTCAGTATCTCGAGCCCAAGAAGTGGAATCCACAAATCAACGAAAACTAAAAACCACGAAATTCAAAACCTCGAATACCGGAAGCATTGAATTTTGTGATTTTACTACACACACACCATCCACCACACAAACACACACAATCACTCTACTACATGAAAGCAGGAGGCAAGCGCCTCTGCACCCCCCCACACCCCCTACTTAAATATTCTCGCTCTGAGGTTGCACTACATACAAACACTCACAAAACACCACCACACAAGCTACTTTTTCTTCGCACACACAAATCACAGCAACAAAACACACTGACACACACCACAGCCCCTACCCAAACCCCTTAACACACACACACACTTACCTGAATACATAACCATAGCGGAACTTTAGAAGCACGGAATTCAAAACCTCCAGTATTCGAGGTTTCGAATTTCGCACTTCTAAACTTTCGCTATTATGTGGATTCGGCTTCTTGGACTCGAAATACTGAAATTCAATATTTCAGTATTTCGAGCTTCTGAATGAAACCTACATATATATATATATATATATATATATATATATATATATATATGTAAGAAATGAACTTTGTGACAATAAAAGCATGAAAGATGTCTTTCTGAAAGAAGTCTTGATAATAAATAAGACGAAAGCGCTAAAGTTCTACAAGAGTTGTTGGTGTGATTTACTATTTTTTTGAATGCTTTTATTGTCACGAAGTTAATTTCTTAGTTAAAATTTCTTCTCTTCATTCAATTTTTTTGAGTGCAGTTAATTTTAGTTTTATATATATATATATATATATATATATATATATATATATATATATATACACATAGATGTACATGGCTAAAACAATAAGAAGCAGACAGCAGTGCTCTTTCTTGACACAAACAGTTCAAGAGTCAAATGAAGACATGCATAGGAAATACTTTTGAGAACATTTATGATATCAAGATCGTTAATAACTCTGTTCAGCTTCTCCTCTCATCTGTCATATCTTGTTAAACATTTTTAAATAGTTTAAGCATATTGGCTGGACTTTAGCCAATACAGATTTGCAGGTCAGAACTACTAACACTACTACTATTAGATGTAATTCTATAATAAAAGGAAAAGGAATGCAAATATTAAGTTAAATCCCTCTGATCATTTCAACACCAGATAAGGTGAATTATATGCAAGTTAATCAATCAAATAAGTTAGTTGTTTTAATCATTTTGCAATATACTGTATAAGTGTATTGGTGTATGCCAGAAGCTTTCATATAGCTAGTTCCATACCTTAGTGAAATTTCTGAAAGATAGGGTAAATATGGTATATCAATTCATGCAGGCTTGGGTAGGGTAAATATAGTAAATCAATTCATGCAGGCTTGGGTAGGGTAAATGTAATCAATTGCTGCAGGCTTGTGAGGGGCAAATATGGTACATCTAATAAATCAATTGCTACAGGCTTAGGTAGGGTACATATGGTAAATATAGTAAATCAATTCTTGCAGGCTTGGGCTACACCAAAGAATATTATTATTATTATTATTATTATTATTATTATTATTATTATTATTATTATTATCTAGCTTCTGTTCACTGTTGCTTCATGCAGGGCTCAGAGTCCTGTTGAACATTTCTATTGATGTTTTTATGTCCAGAGAAAACATCTACAGTTTTAAAAGTATGGGTTCTCCCAGAGACCTCATTATCAGTCCAGCGAACGTTTGTGTTTAGATTTACCTAATAGATTTATTTACGGAGTGGCACTTGTGGTGTGGTGGTGATATTTTTGATTTATGTATGAGTTAATGTTTGATTGGGAGTCTCAGCCAATAATCCCAGTTTTGGGAACAGCATCACAGCATGGACTCTATCCCTCTGCCAGTCAGGAGCTACTCACATAGTTAATCTCAGCACTCTTGATAGTACTAACGACATCAGTGACCCACCCTGTATGATTAAAGGTGTAAAAGGGCTTCACCATGATTATCAGAGTTGTTGAGTCAAAAGAGATCAGTTTAAAAATACAAACAGCAATGAAGTCAATAATTCTATGAATGATTTAAGTTAGATCCTGAAACTGACTAACCAAAACAGTGCTTCCAGCTCAAATAAGAGTGAAAATAAGTTCTAGCAGAACTCATACTTGGAACCCACATCAGAAATAGAGAAAATATTGAGCCCCACTAGGGGTAACAGTGTCTGTGTTAGATATCAAAGGTAAGGTGGTTAGCAAATTAGCTAAAAGATAGACCATAGACAAAGCGGGTGGTAGAGGTGGTGTTAGAGACGATGAAGGTGAATGGTAGTGTCCCACGGGGCTCAGAGATGAGACCGTTTTTTTTGGAATTTATCTATTTGACCTACAGACTAAAAATCACAATCATTGGCTAACTGAATTTGCAGATGACTGCATTGATCAGAACAATTATAAATTACAATGCCATCTATTGAATGTCCATCATTAGACTTATCAGACAGTTGGAAAGACCCCAGACTTTTCTGACAAACAGGATCCCAGGCTTAAAATCAGCAAGTTACCAGAAAAGACTCAAAGCACTGTCCTTCTTTTCTGTGTCTTATAAGATCCTCACAGGAGACATATGCTTCGTCTTCAGAGCAATTGGCAACCCAGTAGTCTAGGACCTTTTGTAACTTCACAAATCAAACAATCACACCGATGTCTGAACAAGGAATCTACCCTGGTTCAGCAGATGAGTAAGAGAAGGTGTTGAGACAAATTTGTTATGCAGTTTCTCCTTCACCTCTGGAATAGACCCCCCCCCCCTCTGTAGAAGAACACAATTTTCCTCAAACAGAACCTGGATAACTGGATAGGCATTCATAAATTTACCTTGGGTGTGATTGGCCTAGAAATCGTTGAAAAGGGAGGTACAGTATAGGTTAGGAACTGGCAAGGCTTATGGTCACAAGACTCAATAGCCAAGAACTTTCTGTGATTCATAGCATGATCTAGAAGCCTAGCAAAATAGTCATGAACAGAAGGTCTAACCATAACTGGTAGGGTCAGTGGACCAAAGTAGACTTAATAGTGCTAAAGGATATGCAGCAGCATCAAAGAAATCATTCCTCATCTTAACTGACAGACACATGGTGCACAATGTTCCTCATCTTAACTGACAGACACATGGTGCACAATGTTCCTCATCTTAACTGACAGACACATGGTGCACAATGTTCCTCATCTTAACTGACAGACACATGGTGCACAATGTTCCTCATCTTAACTGACAGACACATGGTGCACAATGTTCCTCATCTTAACTGACAGACACATGGTGCACAATGTTCCTCATCTTAACTGACAGACACATGGTGCACAATGTTCCTCATCTTAACTGACAGACACATGGTGCACAATGTTCTCATCTTAACTGACAGACACATGGTGCACAATGTTCCTCATCTTAACTGACAGACACATGGTGCACAATGTTCCTCATCTTAACTGACAGACACATGGTGCACAATGTTCCTCATCTTAACTGACAGACACATGGTGCACAATGTTCCTCATCTTAACTGACAGACACATGGTGCACAATGTTCCTCATCTTAACTGACAGACACATGGTGCACAATGTTCCTCATCTTAACTGACAGACACATGGTGCACAATGTTCCTCATCTTAACTGACAGACATATGGTGCACAATGTTCCTCATCTTAACTGACAGACACATGGTGAACAATGTTCCTCATCTTAACTGACAGACACATGGTGCACAATGCACTTCATTGCAGAGGATGTTAATCCAACAAGCCTAACTGAATTTGAAGACACAGTTCAGCTTCGCTAAAAAAGAAGTCCTGCTTCTTGTCAGACAGTGCATTTACAAGACTTTGTCCCATATTCTTAAAACAAGGACTCTGTTTCTTCAATGTAACCAAAAACTATGTTCAGCTGTAAAAAAAAAAAAAAAAAAAAAAAAAAAACAGAACTAGAAATAGCTCTTAGGAGCCCCTCAATGTCAGTGCCTATTTTTTTTTTTTTTTACTGTAAACAAGTAAAAACCTTCATGGGCGGGATTCCAGTGTTATTTATTGCTCATTTTAATTAGCACCATTGTCATCTATTGGCCACGATCAGGTATTGTAAGCAAGCAAGAAAAGTCATGGAAAACAATTAGATGTTTCAGATAGAATATGTGTTAAGCTCTGACATTCTAACATAACACTTTTCTCCCAAAATGAAGAGTAACAATAAATAAAAGATATGCTATGGATAGTAACAATTACAACATAGTTGTCCTAAAATGACAATTATCATAAGTATTGTAAATTACATAATCTATTTATACTTCATTAAAGAAAAAGCCTGTAATGCAATAATTACTGTAGACAAATCATAACCTTTCCACTATGAGAGCCAGAATATCCTCTGATAACAAACTGAAGTTGAGCTCATTAAAAATAAAAACAAAAACTGCAGGTGACATTAGTACCACAGCACTTTTCATTATCTGCAGCCTCCAGTGTAATATGCTTTACCACTCTCCACATACCTCTAACTTACTTATACAACTGCATGCTTGCATAACCGCAAGGAAAATGGAAGCACAATTCTGCAGTGAAAGAAATGGTTTTGATAGCTGTAGTCTCACACTAAATTTGGAGAAATTAAATCTGAGAGACTGCACTCATAGTGATATGATGTTTTCAGTGGTAGATATCCTATACAGCAGTCGTTATTTTTTGGAGTGAGCAAGATGGCAGCTTAGGTGCAATGCATTTTAGTTGCTGTGTACTACTAAACAATTTTGCTCTGTCAGAGATGCTGGGTGGGTAGATTGGTATGATGAGGGAGATGATTTTTCTGAGCTATGATACAGAATCGCCTAGACATGGTAAGGCCTTGCTGTGTCTAATTATGGTGGCTGCCAAAAAAGCAATTACTAGAAAATGGAAATCAAAATCTAAACCAACTATACTAGAAGTAGTAAATATAGTAACAGAGATAAAACAACTGGAATTGAGATCTTTAGAAAAGGGTAGGAGCAAACTACATAGGAAAAATGGGAATTGTGGGAACAATACATACAGGGGAGGAATGAGGTTTAAAAGAAGGCAGGGCTTAAATGAGCTATGTAATGTTTGACTGAAAATGATTGGGTAGATGATAAGTGATGTATAATGTTTGCAACTGGGAGTGTATCAGTATGATTTGTGATATAAAATACTTGCAGTTAGGATTGTATCAGTGTGGTTTCTTTTCATTTATATAAATGCATGACTGATTATGTCATAAGTGATGGTTTAATAAAGATGTTTCTTGTTTAAAGAAAAAAGGGGTAGGAATTGAATAATTTATGTAATGTTGCTTATTTTATACGATACATAACAGTATATGTGAAGTATAATGTTGGCACAGCGGTTAGAGTTGCCACCTCACAGCAAGAGGCTCTTCAGTTCGATCCTCGGCTGGGGTGCCTTCTGTGTGGAGTCTGCATGTCCTCCCTGTGGTCGCGTGGGTTTCCTCCCACATCCCAAAGACATGCTGTAGGTGGATTGGACACACTGCTTTATACACTCTTTTTATTTTAGGGTAGTTCATCAAACGTAAAAAAAGAAATATGATTAGAAATACTTACTTGATGAGATTAATTCCTCATTGGAAGAGTGAAGAGAGCACAGTGTGAAGTGACAGAAATGTATGCAACCAGATTCAGAATGTTGTATAAGGTTAATATTGCCAAACACATTTTTTTCCCCTGATGAAACAAGATATGCACTCTAATAGTCTCATATAAATTATGGAATACTGTAATTGAACTATAATGACTAAAAAATATCTAAGTAATTTTACTATATGTACATTCAATTTTTTTTGAATGCTGACTCATATTTAACAGCATCTTTACACACAGGTCTTCCCGTCTATTTTTTTCTCCCCTTTCACAATGTTAAATGATATGTTTTAACCTGATTTTCCAAAGACTGCAAAGACTACACTGTATATACGGGTGACAGTTCTCATGATCACTGTGATCCTAGCATTCTTATATTACAGACTAGCTTTTGGCATCCTGTGTTGGTGATCAGGCAGAGTTATTGCTGTGTAGATGTTTTTCTGTTTGTGGCAAGTTTCTGGATGGCTTCTTGTATGCTCTTGTTTTTTTTTTACTTGTTCATTTAGTTTGCTTTCTACTAATAGGATCATTTGATATCTTTGTCTGAACTTGCTATTATATTAATTAGAAGGGGAAATGGGCAAACAATTGCCGAGTAACTAAAATGACTCATAGCCAAGTACTGCAAATTTTCTTGAAGTCAAGCAGGATTGGTGTGACTGAGCAGAAGTAGCCTGAGGTTCCAAAAATGTTAATGGTTTAAAGATGAAATGTCCTTCATAATACCTATCCGAGTTAGGATGATGAGATATACTTTGACACAACAGAGTACCCACTCTCCCAGTTAAGATTTTGGTCACTATTTTTACACCTGTGACCAACAGGGACATTGACCAAAAAAATTGTTTGGTTGGTGCCTTGCCCCAGCTTAGCCTGAAAAGTATTTATTATCCTTTTCTGTGAGGCCAGTAAAGTTCTCTGTTACATATTTAAAGAATATGCCTACAGCTTTGGGGTCTGATAACATTAATGAAGTTAACATATATAGGTTAATTGAAAGGTCATCTCTGCATAGAGAACAAATCATTTACTGAATCTCTAATAAAATTATTTACAATGAGCACCATATAATAAATCATACAAGGCAATTATAACACACTGTCACCCACCTTAATAGGAGAGTAAAGCAAGTGAAAAGCTAAGTCTTGAAGAGTTCCCAGGACACCTCAAGACAGCTTTTGCAGAACAGTAGTGTTGAAAGTGTTTTAAAGATCAGGGAGTAGTGAAAAACAATTAGGTGGGATCAGATATAAGAATAGAAAAAATAGGACTAGATACAGCAATTATCAAGCTGAACTAGTTAAACCAAAAGCAAAACTCAAAACCACTGTACTTAAAAGTCTTGCTTGTGACAATAGTGTAGATAATTGTGTGCTAAATGAATAACAGTGTGTTATATTCATAGGTGTGTACTAGGCTAATGGCCCTGGAGCCTTTACAAGCCTAGCCCATAGGATTACCCTGGCATTGTGCCACCCAGCCTTAGTTCCCAGTGCATCTGTCGAGTAGAGCCACTGGAGTGATCCCAGAGGTGAATTTTCTATTTCCCATCCACTCTTCAAGATCTCTCTTAAAGAGGGCCAGTGAGGTGCTCTGTTTGACATGTATGGGAAGTCTACTCCATAGCATGGGCAGTCTCTGGGATATAAACCTGTCCCTCCAGCATGTTCTGTTGATTGTGGTCATGAGGTTGAGGTCTCTGGAGCATGTGGTGTGGAGGGATTGGGATTTCTTTAGATGTAGCATTTCTAACGATGCTGGGTCAGACATGGCTTTTTAAGTCCAGCAGAGATTGCCTCTTATTAGATGACATGAGACAGAGAATAGTTGGAGTTTTTTGTCTGTCCATATAGAACAAGTGTTTAAGGCCTAGGATCCTCTTTGTGAGGTACTTTTGCAGCGTCTCCAGTTGTTGCAGGTGTCTAGTGAGGTACATGCCAAATGGGGCATTGTACTCGATGACTGGCCCAATGAGGGAAGAGTAGAGGGAGACAATGACCTCTTTCTTCCTGGATGTAAAACCCTTAGAAATATGTGCCACATAGAAGGACTTTTTGACCACAGTGGCAATGTGCTGGTCAAAAGAGAGGTTGCTGTCAACCTGTGTTCCCAGATCTCTTATAACACCTTTTGTGTTCAGTGGACGATCATCAATGTGGTAATTCATGGTAACTGGGTTTTTCCCCCAAAGGGGATGACGAAATTTTTTGGCATTGAACTTAAGGCCATGGTTCTGACACCAATCGTTGATCTCCATGAGGCCTTTCTGTAGGATGTAAGCATCACTTGGGGAGTTAATAATGGCTCCCAACTTGCAATTGTCTGTGAACTTTGTCAGCCAGAGTCCCTTCATGTTGGCCTGGACTTCAGAGAAGTAGATACCAAACAGGAGAGGACCCAGGACTGATCCCTGTGGGACTCCACTCATGACTGGTCAGAAGCCTGACTTGGAGTCAACTGCCTTCACACTCTGGGTTCTATCTGTGAGACAGTTTGCAGCTCACCTAGTGATATAGGGGTTGATGCCTAACTTAGGGAGTTTTTCTATGATTCCTGATCGGGGAATGGTATCAATGGCCTTGGACAGATCAAGGTAGGCTGTATGAACCACCTTGCCTTCATCCAAAGCTCTGGTGACTGAGTCAAAGAAGTCGACCAAGTTGAGCATGCATGATATATATATATATATATATATATATATATATATATATATATATATATATATATATATACACACACACACCCTTCGCCAAACTGTGTGGGATCCAGAGTTTGGAGATTCCCTATATCCTTGTTTATTAGGTCAATGATGATGCGTTCCATAGCTTTGCATAACAGACATGTCAGGCTAAAGAGGCAATAGTTCCCAGGTCTGTAGTCACTCTTCCTTTGTGAAGAGGGATGACTGTATCAGTGCATCATTAGGTAGGGACAAAGCCTGAGGTGAGGCTGTAGTTGAACAGGGCACACAGATGTGGTGCCAGTTCACTCTGAAGTTCATGTAGAACACAACCAGGTATATTGTCATGTCCCATGGAAGCTGTATTCTTGGCCTTGGAAAGTTCTGTTTTCACCTGTGCATCAGTGATACTGGGTGCATGGCAATCTACTGGTATTATGATTGGTCCTTTGGGGGGGTAGAGGGGTAAAGTTGGCACTGAATCTGTCGACCAGTATACTGGCAATATCTGTTGGCTCGGTATTGGAGGTACCATTGTGCAGTAGCTCACAGCAAATCTGGGTATTGCTGTGGAGATTCTTTACATAACTATAGAAGGTCTTGTGGTTGTCTTTACTAGCTGCTGCAATTCTGTTTTCATAGCTAGCTTTAGAGGATTTGATGAGGGATCTCAACTTTTTGTTGAGGCTGATAAGGGAGATTTTCCAGTCTTGGGACTTCAGCTTATTCAACATCAGTTTCCTCCTTCTGTTGTAGAGTTTGTTCATGGTGGGGGAACCATCAGACTGGCTTCCTTTTTTTGGAGGTGAGTGTCTTGGTTCTATTGGGTATGGGGAGATCCATGCATTTGTGTACATGTTCGTACAGTGCACTGGTGTATGATTCGGTGGTCGTGCAACTATTCTCCATTTGCATGGGTGCCGTGAAGTTAGCCACCTCTGTTTTTAGAAACAGATACTTGGTGCCAGACCAATGGGCTCAAACTCAATGCCAAGAAATGTATAGTTATCCCCTTTGGGAAAAAATATGTACCCATAAATTACCACATAGGTGGCAGTACACTAAACACAAAGTGTGATAACAGACTTAGGGACACAGGTGGACAGTGGTCTCACCTTCGATAACCACATCACAACAGTCAGGAAATCCTTCTATGTGGCAAACGTCATCATTAAGAGCTTTTCATGCAGAAAAAAGGAGGTCATTGTCCCTCTGTATGCATCTCTCATTAGACCCATTATAGAATACAACACTCTGTTTGGTATGTACCTCTCAAGACATCTGCAACTACTGGAAAGGCCGCAGAAATACCTCACTAAATGAATCACAGGCCTAAAGCAGATGCCCTATGCTGACCATCTAAAAAAATCCAGCTATACTCTGTCACATATTGTCTACTCAGAGGCGATCTCTGCTTAACATACAAGGCCATGTCAAACCCAGAGCTGTTAAACATGCTACACTTAAAGAAATCCCAATCCCTCAGAGCCACATGTTCCAGGGATCTAAACTTTGTCACCACAATGAACAAAACATGCTGAAGGGATAGGTTCCTGAACCAGAGACTCCCCAGACTCTGGAATAGATTGCCCATACATATCAAGCAGAGCACCCCTTTGGCCCTCTTCAAAAGGAAACATGACAATTGGATGGGAGATAGGAAATTCATCCTGGGGATCACGTCAGTCACCCTGCTAGACAAGCATCCAGGAAAGTAAATATTGTGGAAAGAAATGGCCAGGGAATTGTTATGGCTGGGCTTGTATAGACCCTAGGGCCGATAGTTTAGTTAAAATGGTTACAGCAATGGAAGATATTTTAAGAGAATGTATAATCCATTTCAATAAAATCAATCAATTTAATCCAGTAGTGGATTCACAAGATGTAGTCATAGCTTTTGTAAAGAAATATACTAAAAACAAATTGACTGATGAACAACTGAAACTAATAGACAGAGCTATACTGATGTCTGAACTTAAATAAATTAATAAACTAAAACCCAATAAAACCCTGGGTAATGGATAGCATAATTCCAGAACTTTATAAACTTATGCCTAATGATGCTTTACATATCTTGCTCCATATTTTCTTAGTAGTTAAAGATTTAATAATGATGCCTTCATCATGGAAACGTTCACGTTCACTTGTATCTCCTATTTTAAAAATAAAGACCCAGCTGACTGTTCTTATTATAGACCAATTTCATTATTAAACACTAATTATAAAAAATTCAAGGCTATACATGCTAATAGAATTCAACAAGTTCTTTCATGTTTATATAATAATGATCACACTGGACTTACAAAAATAGAAATACTTATGATAATATTAAAAGAATATTAACCATAATTGATTATGCAAATAACATAAAAAATCATCTAACTTTATTAACTTTAGACATCAACAGTGCTTCTGATTCAGTTAACTGGAAATATCTTCTATTAGTTTTAGAGAAATCTAATTTCTCATATAGTTTTTTGCAACTTATAATTTTTTTATAATAATTCCACTTATATGAAAATATGCTCTTATAGCTCAGTCAATTTCAATTACAAAAGGAACTAAGCAAGGTTGCCTGTTGTCGCCTTTGCTTTTTACTTTAATTATGGAACCATATGCAAATCATATGAAGTCAAGAGCTGATATTAAACAAATACAAATAAATAACAGTCTAAGCTCTAAAATACTTTTATTTCTGATGATATACTATTGACCCTGAATTACAAAAAAAAAAAAAAAATCTTAATACTGTCTTTAAAGCTACTGACACCTTTCAATGTAAATGAGGACTTACTTTTAATGAAAATAAAAAAGTATGTATACATTCTAAAATATAAGATATAGAGGAAAAATTTTCTAAATATATTGTGGAAGATAAAAAAAATAATTATTTTGGATAATTTTAACAGAAAACATTAAAAATAGAATAGATATGGATTATAATAGTTTACACATTAAAAAATATAAATTAATGGAATACATTTTTATTTCTTCTCAATAGATGAGAGACTTTCTTTAATAAAAATGATTATCTTACCAAAAATATTATATATAATTCAATCACTATCCCTTCCTCTTCCCAATTTTTAAAAGAATTTAACTCTTTAATACTTAGTTTTGTTGGTATCCTAACAAACCTAGATTAGCTCTTAATCATCATAAAAGAGATCTATCACAATATGATAATTAATAATACATTTCTTTGGTTATTAAAAGATTATATTTTGGAAAATCAACCAATTAATTCCACTTATATTTCCATGATATTGTTTAACTTTAGAAATATTGTTTAGAAGAATCATCCAGAATATAAAGCATGTTTTATTTTCTATGGCATAAACACAAAACAATATATGTGCATTTAATGCATCTACAATGTTTAGTTTTAAGGAGAAAAATCTAACATATTGGTTTCAGTGATAAAGAAATGTTACAATCTTTAGATTTTAGACTAAAACATTTTAATTTAAATAATGAAGTGTGGTTAGATATTCAAAATTGTAGATTCTCACTAGAGAAGAAAGTTAATTTAATGAATCACTAAAAGCAATGTTCCTAAAATCATTGATCTTTTAATTATTTTAATGCATCAAAATATTTAAAAAAGGTCTTCTATCTAGAATTTATAAGATGATTAAAAATAATACAAAAAAATTACAAAGACAATTATTGGGATTATTTCAATTCCTGAAATAACTGTTACCCAAGTGAAGATGAAAAAAAGATGATTTTATCAACAAACCACTTCCTCATTAAAATGGAAATTATTGGCTTGAAATTTTTTTGTATAAAGCATACATCATCCCACATAAAATTCAATTAAAGGATAAAATAATGTTGGATGTTGGAGATGTAAGTTGAATAGTAAACCAGAGTGGCAACATATGTTTTCTGAATGCAATGTAATTAAGCCATTTTGGAATGGTATTTGATTTCTTACAGACATTATTCAGTGATAAATTTACGTCATCTAAATCATTAATCTTATTTAATATTCTAATACCTTATTGTGTTAAAAAAAGAAATCACTCATTTCTTTGGAGTATTTTAACAGTTACAAGAAAAATAATCACCAAGAACTGGAAAAATGAATCAACTCCATCTTTGAAAGACTTTATAACCATTGTAACTGAAGCCTGTCATCAGGAATTATGGTCAAGGAAAGAATGAATACATCTAGCATTTCTTATAACTCTTGGGTGGTTAATGCACTTGATAGTCTAATGAATTTTCTTTTTTACATATTTTTTTAAGTCATGTATTACACTATGATGATTTGAAATGATTTAAACAAGTTGTTGTACTCATTTTGCAACAATATATGCAATATTAGTATGCTGGTATCTCTCTAAATTACTGAGACTGATTTTAAAGGAATTGGTGCCAAAAAAGCTATTTAATGATCTGGTAACTTTGTATTGGTGTTCTGAAGAAGCTTGTATCCACACAAGTGAATGCGCTTAACATTCTTTGGAGATTTGGATTTAATAAATGGTTTATCTTTAGCCGAAATTTCAGTTTGTGACACAACGTTTTTATGCTGCGTGACTCTACAGGTGGGATTGTGGTTTTGAAGTATTGTGTGGAATTCCCAAGACACAGAGGAGTGCTAGCGTACAGTGGTTCTGTTTTTTGTTATTAGTAGCTACATTGTTCGCTTTGGTGGTTTTCGACAGTTGTACCTCATGGAGTCTGATCGGGAATCCTCTTTCAACGCACCCCACATTCCTGAACCATGTGATTTAATTTCGGTGAAAGCAGAAATTTCGGAATTGAGAGGGGAAGTGAGTAGGCTCACTTCTTTATTAAATCATTTCAGCAGCATTATTACCGACACTCGCACAGTAGGTAATGTGCCCGACAAGTGCCAGTGTTTATCTGAGGCTGTTAACAACAGCAACAGCAAGATATGTGTACCGCAACTGCTTAGAGGCAATACTGACAGTGGCGAGGAGGACATTAAGACTATCCAATCTTTCCATTTACATAACAGACATACCCAATGGACAAGGGACTTGTAAGGAATCGAATATGTCTGATGGTAAAGGAACCAATACTGCTACTATTAAATCTCTTGACATCCCCACTGCCTCATTTGCAGGAACTCAACGTAGTAGGAGTAAGTTGGGTACACCAGACTTTACATTTGACTTCTCTTTCGGTGATGGTGATGAGGAAGCCAATAGGATAGGCACCAAACCAAAGAGAATGAAACCTTATTTTACTTATGCTACCACGGCTAAAGGGGCTGCTAAAACTAATGAAGCTGTGGACACTAAAATACCGGACAAGACTATATCTGGAACTTTGGGTAAAAACTCAGTACAAACCTCAGACCCTATTAAAGCATTTCTTGATAAAAATAGTTTTTTTTTGATAATACACATTCTGATGTGATTGTTAACAGGCCGCATACAGTGAAGGATACGCACAAGGGTACTTTAAAGGATTTTGTTTATGACTTGGGTAGAAAATTATTTCAAATTAACAGTATAAAATTAGACAATGCTTATTTATCAAAATGTTTAGAAATGAAAAATGTCCCAATGGGACTTAGATTTTTTTAAATACCCTATGGGTTTGGATATTACAGAGAATGTTACACAAGAGTTTAATAAGTTTTTTGATCAATGTGGGTTTAAATATATGATCAAAATGACAATGAAAAGGGTGCATGTGTAACCATTGCTCGGCTGTAAAAATATAAACTGTCAAAAAACAAAAAGTTGCAGCACTGATTGGGTTATCTATTTGGTTACTTGTACTTGCTTTGCATTCTATGTGGGGCAAACCTCTAGACCTTTCCGGTTAAGAATTGGTGAACACCTTAGCGACATCAGAAACAAACGCCAAAGCAATGCTTTATATAAACATGTTTTAAAGCATACATCAGCTTCTTTTAAGTTTGCTGTTATTGATTGTATTAAGGGTACATGTAGGGATAAGCATAGCTGGCATGAGTTACTTAATTTTAAAGAAAGGAAATGGATAGTTAAACTTGGAGCCCTGTTTCCACCTGGTCTTAATGACCAATTTTGAATTACCTATTATCCGTTTTCATTGGTTCTCACATTACACTTCAGATATATATATATATATACATACACTGTTTATTGGTTGTTTCTACTGTTTTTTATCCACTGAAGAAGGCTCTTTTTTATAGCCGAAACCGGTTTGGATATTTGTGGTCAGGGGGGTTATTCCCTCTTGTCTCTATAGTAATACATTTATATTAATGTATATTCCACCATTTTTGCTGGCTTTTTGTTTCTTGACAGTTTAAATATATGACATTGCTTATACAATTTAATGATGGCAGGCTAGTTCATTTAATACAAGAGGTGGAGGAATTAAATAAAATGATTAGAAATTATTTGCTTTTTCGCAATAGAAGAATTTATATGTGAAGCAATTTTCAAATGCAGAACATAACATACAAAAAGTGCATGGTCGCAAGATGAAGAAATTATACAGGTATTTGGATTAATACAAAAGTGGGAGAGCCTATTTGTGGGAAAAGAATTTCAATAAACATTCAACCAAACTTAGGGTTGAGACAAATTTTAGAAATAATAAGATGCATATACAAGAAAGTCAGAAAACAGTAGGAAATCCTGATTTTTTATACACAAAACACAGACAGAGGGAAAGACAGTGGACAATAGGGAACAGGAGCAATCAACAGTACTGCCAACACCCAAGACACCACTGACGGCGTCCAGTATTGATGGTCACTCAGGAGAAAGGGATGATACGGTCGATGTTCTTGAATTAGAAGAAAGTATCACACAAGATGGTGTAATTTTCACACACAAGAATTTTCGTATCTATAATTATACAGGGTATGAACTTAATAGGACCCATTTTGAGTTATTGTCCAAAGGGATAAAGTATATTCCCACAAAAAAGTTTAATTTAGTTCATTGTATCTGTGAAGTTAAAAGGTATGTTAGGAAATTGAATTTGGCTATCATGTTTAAGGATACTAATGTTGTTAGTACATTGCATCATACCGACACCACCTCGCACTTATTAAAAAAGAAGAGTAAGTATATACCCCCTATGCACCCTACTATTTCTATGTATGACAAAGTAGTCACTCGTAAAATATATCAGCTTGACAAACAGATAGCTGGTTTTCATTTCAGGTCTAACTTAATGTTGGATGAACAAAAGGTGCTTAAGGAACTTAAGAACACTAGAAACATTAGAATTATGAAACCAGACAAGGGGGGGGGAGTATTGTTATTTATGATAGTTTACTGTACACTTGCAAAATACATGACTTGTTATACACTTCAGGGAACTATTGCACTGTTTCTCTCAATGAAATCAATATAGGTTATAGAAAAATAGATATGTGTATTGAGGAATATTTAATTGATAATAGGATCAATATAGACATATATAAGTTTATTAAAGTAGACCATCCTATTATAGCCACAATAGTGGGCATCCCTAAATTACACAAAGGAATAGATGATCTTCCTTTCAGACCGATTATATCTGGGAGCAAGTCTAAGACATTCCCAATGGGGAAAGTAATTGATACATATCTCAAACATATTTATGGAAAAATTTCACACATAGCAAAAGATTCCTGGGAGTTCTTAAAAAAACTATTCAGTATATTTATCCAATAATGATTTATTATTTGTGACCATTGATGTTATTGATTTATTTACATGCATTCCTAAGGAAGAAGGATTAGAGGCATTTGCATGTAGCATCAGAAAACATGCAGATTTACAGTGGGACACTACCTGTCTCCTTACTGATATGATGTTGCTGGTCCTCTGTTACAACTATACATTTTTTGAGGGAGCATTTTTCAGACAAACCAAGGGCGTAGCTATGGGAGCAGCTTGCGCTACCATATACACCAACTTGGTTATGCTGGAATGGGAGGAGAGCAAAATATTTGATAGTCATTATATGAAACACATCAAATATTATTCTAGATATTTGGATGACATCTATTTAATATGGGATGGAGGAGACCAGTTGTTGGAACAATTTTTGCAATATATTAACAATTGCAATAGCTTTTTGAAATTTACGTCGTCCAAAAGCAATAAGGGCTTGGCATATTTAGATACTTTAGTTTCTAGAGCAGACAATCAGTTTAGTTCTAGGATATATAGGAAGAGCACATTTTCAAACAACTATCTAGAATACTCTAGTAATCACCTGAAGAAGCAATTTATGAACATCTATAAAGGACAACTTATTAGAGCAGTCAGGATGACATTGTTATATACGGACATGTTGGACGAAGTTACATACATTACCTCATTATTTAAGGACAGAGGATATGATGTTAAAGCCATGTCTAATATTAGGAAATATGTAACTAACGAGTGGGGGAAAAATATACACCCCTATTGGGAGAAAGGTATAACATTAGTAAAGCAAAGGTGGCACAAAATTTAGTTGTTAAGAAGACAGATGATATAAGTTTTGATAGGACATGTATTTTGGAAAATGGAGTACATACAGGCAAGGTCAAGAAAATTCTGACCGATAATTGGCGTATTATTTCTGTAGACCAAGATATTGCCCCTATTTTGGGTCACAGCCCTGGGTTTGTTAATAAAATTGGTAATAATATCAAATTCATACTAGAGAGGGGTTCCTTTACTAAGATACCTACACACAGGAGTACAACCAAATGCAGGGCTTGCAAACAATGTTACACTATATTTCAGGGTGACAGTGTGACACTGGACAATTATAACCACAATTGTATTAGTTTTCATGGTGGCAATTGCCTAACGAAAATGGTTGTATATCTTGCTGTAAGACCTGCCCCAGGTTTTACATAGGCAAGACCCAAAGGAGTCTTAACAAATGCATTTATTCTCATTTGTACAGTATTAAAAGAAAAGATGATAAAAATGCGTTGTATAGACATATTAAGGAATATGGTGAAAACCATTATTTTAATTTTGGTATAATAGATACAGTGCAGGTTAATCAATGAGGGGGTGATTTTAATAGTTTACTTTTATATAAGGAATTATGGTGGCAAATTTACACTGATGCCTCTGTTACACCAGGTTTAAATGACACAATATCCATCAAACCATTATTGGCTATTAAATGATGCCTATGTTTATTAGTTGTATATTTTCATTTTTGGCATGTGGGTAGTTAATGCACTTGATAGTCTAATGAATTTTCTTTTTTATATATTTTTTATTAATCTTTATTATTTTATAAGGTATATATATTTTATATTAAGACTGGTTTTATATACGCTATTGATATATTTTTTAAAGTCATGAATTACATTATGATGATTTGAAGGGATTTTAACAAGTTGTTGTACTCATGTTTGCAACAATATATGCAATATTAGTATGCTGGTATCTCTTTAAATTACTGAGACTGATTTTAAAGGAATTGGCGCCAAAAAAGCTATTTAATGATCTGGTAACTTTGTATTGGTGTTCTGAAGAAGCTTGTATCCACACAAGTGAAAGCGCTTAACATTCTTTGGAGATTCGGATTTAATAAATGGTTTATTTTTATCCGAAATTTCAGTTTGTGACATAACGTTTTTATGCTGCGTGACTCTACAGGTGGGATTGTGGTTTTGAAGTATTGTGTGGAATTGCCAAGACACAGAGCAGTGCTAGCATACAGTGGTTCTGTTTTTTGTTATTATTGGTTGAAACTTAAAGAACTGCTTAATAAAAAGTCATCAATTTTAGAAACAAAAGATTACTTCATAATTGTATGGAGTTTTTTTTCTCTCCTGTATAGTAGGCACCTTTGTAAATAGTTGCTTTTTTGTTATTTTGATTTGATATTTTATTCATTGTTTAATTATTTAATTTCTATATATGTTGTAATATAATATTTTGTTATGCTTTTGTAAAGTCTTAATAAAATTGTTTAAGCAAAAAAAAAACAGAATTGATTGGGTATACATTTCACATTATTTGCTTTCTAAAACAGAAAAGGTAAAGGTGATAACATGTCTTTTTAGATCACTTTTACAACAATGATAAACTATGATAAATCGAAGAAAACTAACAATGTTTAATGGGTTGACAGCTTATATAATAAAGATAAACACATTAACGAGCGGATTCTAATCAAACTATAACGGTTCTTAGGCTTTTACGATAATGGGGAAGCTACTGATGTGTTCTTATGGGGTTCAAAGAAGACATACTTGTATGTCAAAGTCTGTAGTTGGTATTACAACAATAGAAAGTAATGGGATGAAGCCTTATTAGAACTTTAAGAACAGAGGCAGTCAAAACAAAGTTAAAAATAAAAACCTGAGAAAAAGGCCTATTAACAGAAATGTAGAAAAAGAAACATAATTCAAAGTTCCATAAGATTTTTCAGAATAAGCTTTCTATTAGTTTATAAAAAGTCATATTACATTTGTCAGTTATGTGATAGGACATGAATAAACAAGTCTTCATGGGTTCTGTTCAAGCAGATTTACTATATACAAACACATTACTACTGTTGAGTATTGACTCTAACTTAAGTAACTTATATACAATTAATGACTATGATCATGCATGCTTACTCCATAGCTGCACCTACAAAATGGCACTAAGGTTGTCATGTGTGCAGGTTATATATGTGCATTTACAGCATTTAATGCTTTTTAAAGATACAAGCACACACATTTTACACTCTGATCTACACATTCTTGTTCTCTAACTCCTAAAAGATTATAAAAGTTAGCCCTAATATCCAAATTGATAGCAACAACTATTGACATTGCCATCATATCTGTTCCGGGTAAGAAAAGGAAGTGTACAGAATGGAAGAAATTCTTGACAATTTAAAAACAAATTTGAGAAAATTAATGCACATTATACTAGTAAAGAAAAAGTAAATGATACCTTTTATACGGGAATATACAAAATGATTTTGGAGCAAATAAGAAAAATAAAAAACTCTGTTTCTATAATGAACATATTAAAAGGTTGATGGAAAATAAATCCCCAGGCGATGTCGGCATCACTCATGAAATATTTAAAATATTAATTCACAATATTTTATCTCTTTTACAGAAGGCAATCACTGAAAAAAAAGAAATAAAGAAAGAAACTACATTTAATATACCTCAGTCATGTAAGTATACAACAATTTGTGTTATATTGAAACAGGATAAACATTCACTTCTATGCTCATCTTATAAAGCTGTATAATTTATGAATGTTGGTTACAAAATTTTTCTGACAATCCTTGGCAATAGTTTAAAATATCACCTACATTGATAGGGAAAGATCAAATTCGGTTTATGTTAGACAAACACATGATAAAATCAAAAGAAAAATACTTTAACTGATTATGCTAATAACAGTAAATAATAACTCTCTATAATTAGCCCATATCTAAAGAAAACCTTTGTTTCAGTAAACTGGTCTTATTTAATGAATGTGTTAGAAATATAAAGATTTCCAAATAATTATATCTCTCTTACTAACCACCTTCATCAAATGTAATTGTATGTTAAACTAGGACTCTTTTATTTCTCAGTCAATAAAGAAAAGCAAGGACATGCCCCATTCTGTTTTCTTATTTGCTTTGGCTATTGAGCTTTTAGCCATATGCCGCGGTGGTACGGCGGTAGCATTGTTACCTCACAGCAAGAGGTTCTCCCATTCGATTCTCGGCTTGGGAGGGCCTTCTGTGTGGAATCGGCATGTCCTCCCCGTGGTTGGGTAGCATTCGAAAGACATGCGTGTGTAAATGGGCGTGCCTTCATTGAAGGCTGGGCGTCGAGCTGGCACCTCGGCATTTCGTAAAAAAATCTACTGCCAATCATTAGCGGATCAGAGTTCTGCTGTGGTGACCCCTTACCGGGAAAAAGCCAAAAAGACAACAACATTGAGCTTCTAGCCAGTCACATAACACTTAATGTTATTGTAGGGTTTAAAAATGATTAATATACTTCCAAGATTCAGTTATTTGCTGATGAAATTCTGTTAACAACAGGGAATTTTGCATCTTCACTAATAAATATAAAAAAAGTATTAAAGTATTTGTCAGATCTAAAGTTCAAGCAGAATAAAGCTAATATCTTATTCATTAATATTTCATGGAAAATTACAACAAATTTAATTGGGAAAGCAAAGAGATTAAATATTTAGGGCCCACTCGTGTATGCAACTAAAACAAATAGCAACAATGAATTATAAAAAATAGTTTGAACAATATAAAACAATAATAAACAAATGGAACATGTTCTTCATTTCAATGGAATGTGTTAATTTTAAGCAAAATGTTTATTTTACCCAAAATACTGTACGTTATGTAGAGAGCTTCTTTTCTTCCTTCAAAATAACATATTAAACAAAAATGACATTTGTTTGAAGTTCTTATGGCACCACAACACACTTAGAATGGCTTTGGGACATCATGTAAGAGAATAGAAACAGTGGAATAGTATAGTGTGCTGCGGTGATATGGCAGTAGCGTTTTTACCTCACAGCAAGAGGTTTTCCCGTTTGATTCTCGGCTTGGCTTGGGAGTGCCTTCTGTGTGGAGTCTGCATGTCCTCCCCACGGTTGGGTAGCATTCGAAAGACATGTGCGTAAATGGGCATGCCTTCGTTGAAGGTTGGGTGTTGAGCTGGCACCTCGGCATTTCATAAAAATCTACTGCCAATCATTAGCAGACTGGAGTTCCGCTGTGACGACCCCTTACCAGGAAAAAGCCGAAAGACAAACCACATATAGCAAGAATTAAAGCAAACACGCGTATACATTTTTTTTTGTTTTCTATATATAGCATTTGATTAAAAAATTAAATACATATTTATTATTTGATTATATAAATAACAGTGCTCTAGCTTAGAGTTTTATTTTCAGTAACAAAATAAGTTACCCCATTTATAATAATCCTTAACTACTTTTATTTCTTACTTATAGTGGTTTGTTGGAATGGCTTATGCCTTACAATGACATTTTAACAAGGTTTCTAGCAATTTGTAATCATATTATCATTTATTAACAGCATGCTCCACAAAGATCTGCAATGATAAAGTGAAAGTGGACATGTAAGTGAAGGATGTTGCCAATGAGAAGAATGGACATTTGAAAGAAATGTAGGTGTGTTGTATGGTGGGGCTTGATTATGTCTGTGTTCAAACAAAGAACCATTGGAAACTGCAAATAAATCATTGTGGGAGGGAATCAGATATCTACCTTGGACCATAAATGCAACTGTGAAAAGAAAATGTACATGAAAATGATTATCTATTATGTGACATCAGAAGACCAAAGATGGACCTCTGCTATGTTTCCTGTGTGTCATTATATACAAAGTAGAAGAGTTATCTCCTGACTTTAGCTGCTTAATGTCATACTCATTAGTTTGTGTTTTCCATAACAAATTATGCAGGTGCAGTTTATATATACGTGCAGACAATGAGTGGAATTTGTGTGCCCTTTTCCATTTTCCACGTCTGTGTGACCATAGAGTTGACATATAAGTTCAACAGAAAAATGTATTTTAAAAATTTTCATGGAGTTATACAGACCACATAGAGTTGACCATATATGATCACAGATGGGGCATATGAAACTGATGATCAATGAGAAGATTAACTCAAGGAAAGAGAAGGAAAATTATTATTCCTGCTGGAAGCAGACTGGGATCCACCATGACAGGCTTAGCCATCCGGTGGTGTGAACATTGGCTCTAGATGAATGTCACTGTTGAAGTGACACCTTGACCTTATGCACAAAACTGGGGGAAAAGGGGCTAGACATGGATAGATGGAAGCAAATTTGGATATACACTGAAGTTTGATTAGTCCAAATGAGTAAGAAGTTAATCATTAGTGTAATGTGTATTTCTTCTGTTGAATCTTTTTTTCTTTTTCTCTGATGCAATAATTAATTTTAAGTAATTCTGTCAGTGGGGACATAGTGCCTCTCCTCCTAGATAGATATGGAAGTGTTTATTTATTTATGTTTTCCTTGTTTATGTATGCAGGCTTGTAGGTATGTATGTGTGTCCATTTGTTAACCAGGAATCTCGGACTGGAAATATGCATTTTCTATGCATGTCTGGAAATAAAATCTGCAGTGAAAAATAAGTACTTCAAGTATAGTTTTGAGGAGATATACAGGAAAGCTGTAACTGACCGATGAGATGTAACAAAGGGCAAAACTGAAAATATTTATTTATGTTTGTTAAATGGGTAAGTCTACTGGTCAATATCCATTTGCAGCCATGATGTTAGCTCAATGTACAAGTTGATCACATAGATCAACAGTTATAATCTGGTCAAGAATGCAGCATTTACAATAAAAACAAGCAAGTTATATGTATGTTGACTACACTATAAACAGTGACAACAGCAAGTAATAGACTCACATTGTTTTGTACATTAAAACAATCAACAAACAATCCCTTATTGTTAAACTATTTATAGTTATAAAAGAAAAGCAATAATTTGTATGAGACGTTACACAGTAAGGTGGAGTTATTCTTGATAAACAAAACTGTTATTCACTATGCAGAGATATTTCCTACCCTTTGTGCCTAAAACAGTAGTTGAGTCAGGGGTTCTTCAGTTTATTAAAACAAGACTTTAGTGATTGTTGATTCTTAACTTTGGTGGGAATAATTCAGTTTAACAATTTAAAAGATACAGAAACAGCAGTTGTACAGAGTATACTGAGCAGTTATTTCAACTATCAACTAACATGCAAGTTTACAGTTATACTAGAAAAGGGTTCAGTTCATAAAAAGTAAAAAAAATAAATAAATTTCAATGCAGACTGTCAACTGGGTATATATATATATATATATATATATATATATATATATATATATATATATAATGTATATTTAGAAAAAAAAACATATTCATGACACAATTAACTTATATATTATGTCTGTTTTACAACTCAGAACCTACAGGGCACAAACTGTGAGTGCAGGAAGTAATCTTCTAATAATAAAAAGGAGAGTAAAGCACAGGAATACCAGCATTAAAAATAAGGCTGTGAAGGTATAATTTGTATGACAACATTTTAGTCATTCAGCAGGTGAAGAAAAAAAACAACTAGACATCTTCAGTCAAATATGTCCCTTATCACAACTTTGTGTAAAACAACATCACTTATTAACACGTACTGTAATACGTCTTTCCTCTGAGTCCAAAGCTTTGGAATCCTGTTTCTGACACATTTACTTTAATGCTCACATACAGACATTTTAGAAAAATTTGAAGTAATTGCTCTACAAAATACTGAATGAAAAATTAATGCTGCTATTAGCTGGATGATCAGTTAGTTCAAAAGAGTGATGCTGAAGTAATTTTATTTTCATAATTTGAATTAGTCTTATCTGCCCGCTTTAAAGTTATCACATTAATTTAATGTACAACATAAGGCATTGTGTTTGCACTTAAATAATAACCTTGCTTTAGCAATTTTCATAGGTAAGCTACTTAGTATAACAAGATTGTTATAACATAGTGTTAACTTTGCTGGAATGAAACTTGCTTCTGTGAAACAAGTGAATAGTGCTCCTCAACCAGGTAGTTATCTTCAGGGAACTGTGTCTGAAAGCAAGTTACATTTTATAAATTCTCTTGGCCAGCTTATGCTGTCACACAAATGCTTATGCTATCACACAAATGGCAGTCTGAAGTGAATGGAGTGCAATTCAACCAGCTGCTTTAAAAGTTGTTATAGACCTAACATTCATAGCTTTCAAACTCTTAGTATAAAAAATCTGGACAAAGCTAAAAATAATGTGGGGACAATGCCCCAATAATCAGAACAAATTTTAAATATTGATCTTATAAGTTGGAAAATTACTAGAATAATAGGTCTTGTGTTAACATGTATTTTCTGAAAGATATGTAGATGGAAACTCAAATGCCTGTCATTATTTAGTGAATTCGTTCCTCACTGATTTGTTACTAAAATCCAGGAAACCATACATTTTATGCTGAACAGACCAAAAATATGAAGCAAAATCTGGACATTTTATGATAATCTGAACAGTTGAGAGGGATGCTTACACTGCCACACATTTTTTTGAGGAGAGGACATAATGGTCCATACATTTTCCAAGTACCATGACCAGTTTTCCAGTCAGAAACAGTTTTATGAGCTCTTTAAGTGGATGATAAGACATTTATCTCTCAAGCTTTGCTATCAATATGAAGTTTCTGACATTCAGTTTTTGAACTCATAATATTCTAGTTAAAATCACAAATCCCATCATAATCATTTACGTTATACCAATGTAATCTGTCATGATTTGCTATTACAGGTGTTTTGTTTACAACATTATTCCACATTTTTAATATCTGTTAAGGACAATAGGGGTGGTGCACTGGTGAGGTGAGCAATACCACTGACTCACATAAAACATGTTCTTTGGTTTCTCAAAATGGGTGATTTTTATTTGGAGTCTGCCTATCCTTCAACATAAGTGTGTGTGTGTGTGTGTGTGTGTGTGTGTGTTTGTGTGTGTGTGTGTGTGTTTTTTTTTTCCTGAATGCCGCAATTTCTTTCCTCCTCTCAAAAGCATGTGTGTGTTGGCATTCTCAAAATTGCCAAGAGAGGTGTGTTTACAGTTTGTGAGTGAGTGAATGAGTGATTCCATTATGCAATGACCTGTCACCCTATTAATGACCTGCCAATGCCTTTATACAAGTTGGTTGCTAGGATATACCCTGGTACCATTATGACCTGTAAAATGGGTTATCACAATATGGATAGATGGATGAACTAACATTAACAACAGTTCTATCTTATGTCTGTTACTTCTGTTTTTAACTTGACCCACTGCATTGTTATTATCTCACCCCCTTTCTCTTGTTAATTTAATGTATGTATTGTAAATGGTTCAGAACTTAAAACAGAATGTAATGTTAAGCTCACTGACATATGACAAATAAATAAGAATAAAGGAAATATGACTGATGCAAGTGAAGTGAGAACTGTACAAAAGTGTATGGAAAATACAATTTTGCAATTTTATTTATTTTTTTGAAAAAACTCTATCCTACAAAATTAATTGTAATATGTTCAAATAATTCTCATTTTAGTCTTATTTTTACCAGTTATGTTTCATTAAGCTTAAACCAGACTCATGACATAAAGTTGATGAAAAATGGCAAAGCTTCAATAAATGAAAACTATGTTCTAAAAATTAAGCTGTGTCATGACCAAAAGCTTTTGTGCAAAATTGTTACTGTATCAGGACCATTTTTTTTTTCAAATGTCACGTCAGACAATTACATTTCCATATGCATATTTTGCAAACAGTCTTAAGACTCAGAAATGGATGTGAATCACAAAAGAAGCACAAGGGAACTTGATTTTAATGACCGTGCATGTTTCATCTACCTTGAATATCACCTTCACATAGTAGCATGAAGTAACTGACTTTGTACATCACATAACTTCCAAGGATCACTATCAATTGCACAAATGCTCACTATTGCCTGGTTTATTATACTTACAGTTTTTACAAAAATATTATGGTTATTACTTTAAGGGAAAATATTAAGTGATATTTTAAAATAATGCAAAGATGTGTGCAGATGCATAAGTCCGGCATTTAAACAATGGGACAATCCTTAGACCTACAACAAAGGAAATGTGTTCCACTTTCCCCAGTTTTATTGTAAAATTAAATAACTTATACTTTATGATCATTGCAGAGAAAGATAATAAATGAATATTCCATTTTTATGAGCTCATAGAACATTTTAGTGATTTTTTAAATTATAAGTAGCCACCATTTTAAATCACTATCAAAGTTTTCCCAATTTGTCTGTTTAAATTAACCTAAAATCTATAATGCAGTGCTGTAAACTGTAAATGAAAAAGTACATTACTCTAAATAATATAAATAGTAGAGGAGGCCAGTTCCATTAAAAGAACTAACACTTCTAGACATATTATTTATGACAGAAGGACAAGCCAAGAAAAGAAAGCACTACTGAGCATATGTTTTAGATACAGAAAGACCAATCATTAGTATGCCCTTAGGATTCACAATTATTATTTCTTAAACAAGGTTTACATTTGTAGTAAAGGCCAGGTTTGTGTAAAACATCTTATACAGATTGTGCCTGTGATTCTTCTCTGCTTTCAGGGGGTATAAAACTGGCTCAACAATAGCAGGCATTTCATTTAATTTATTTTTATTTCTGCAGTAGAAACAGCAATGTTTGATAGAAAGACAGTCAGACTTGAAGAATGGAGAAGATTCTATTATTTTTGGAAATTAAAATATTGTAATTTCCTTACATAATCTTGGTGTAGACATAATTCTGCTAAGCATGTTATGGAAGATAGACAGACTGACAGAAAGACAAACAGATATGGTACTCTGATGGTTCTTCAATTGATTTCCTAACAGATAATTGATACAGTTATGGGGCATTTTAGTGAGCCAGCGATAGCTAGGAAAAGGCTTTGTCAGAGGTTCTGTTAAGGGAATTAATACATTCACTAAGCAAGAAAATACATTTAAACAAGGAAACTGGGACTGATCTCTTTAAGCTTAAATGACTAGAATTCAAATAATAGAAGATGATAGTTAACCTGTGCTTTTTTAAGGCCAGACCTAGCATTTCAAATGTTGGAACAAAAGCCCAGAGAAGTCTTGGACATTTGTAATGAAATTAGAAACAATTAAAAATGTACTGTTTGGAGATGGCTTTTATTTGGATAAACAATTTCACCATAGACTCGTCCAGTCTAAACAGTGTGTAAACATTAAAGAGACTAATGGAATTTACTTCCAATTGTATTCAAAGTTAACTGCTTAGTTTATTTTCAACTGTTGCTGTGTTTTGGGTTTAATTTCTGACAACATCAATTTTTTTTTATGATGTCAATAAAAATACATTTTTTTTGAGAGAGAAGTGATGTGACTTCTACTTGAAAAATCTATATCTTTTAGTGAATGTGGGCAGCTAAAACTTCTTGCCTTAACACACATTCTAAATCTACTTGCCACTGCCAAATGGTAAGTTTTCCATTGCCGAGTGAGAATAGCTTTTTGTTTTTTTTTTTTGTTTTTTAACTAACTTTATTTCTTGGCATTAAATAGTTGGCGTGTTCTTGAAGCCAATCCAAAGATGAGTCCATGTATCTGATGTGAAGGCTACTTCCACCAATGACAGCTAGCACTGTGGAAGGAATGTGTTATCCAAGGCAATGCCACAAACACAAGTCACATCTCCACACAAGTTTCTCTAATACCGGAGTCCTGGTCTACCTCATAACACTTGAAAGAACAGCCATTTAAGAGGGTTTGGATCATTCCTTCTATACATACTTAAAATCTGGTAGCTCATCTCACAAGGGAACCCCACTGTGCTTACATGGATAGTCACTTCAAAGGCTCTAGCCATTAAGTTTCAGGAATGGACTTTCTTCGGGAGTAAAACAGTAAGCTTAGGTCTACTTGAATTATAGCATACTGAGACTTTTTTTGGACACAAAGGGTTAACATTAATGAAAAAAGGTGGAAGTATTTTTGATGGATAGATTTAAATGAACTTTTCTGAGAGTTATTAAAAAGTGACTGTATCAAACAGAAGCACAACATGCTGAAAACTGTATTATTTTAGTGGGAATGGCTCTACAACTTAATCATGCATTGATAGAAATATCTAAGCAGTGGATAAAATGAAAGGGATGATATCTTCAATTCATTGTTTTATGAATGGTAAGCACAGGCATATAGCTAAATATTGTGGTAGGGAAACTAATGCAGGGACTACTTTTTAGACAAAAAAGATTGGCCAAGAGAACATTCTGTTACAGCACTAGTGAAAAGTTACAGAAATGCTTAATTGTTTACCCATTATGATTACTTTAGTGAAGGTTTTAGGTTCTTCCTAAGCTTATAGCCAAAGGAGACCATCAAGAAGGCAAGCTATATCACCCCATACTGGCAGGAAGCTAACAGAAAGCATACTTTCTCCACATATCCATAGTAAACATTTGCTAATACCCCAGCCAGTCAAGGTCAAGGAGTGAATGGAGGTTGTGCACCAGTTATCAGTACTCAAGCCATTTAGACAATGAGGCAGATAGATAGCCCTGAGTGATGTATTGCATAATACTAAACAGGTGTCCTCGTCAGGGTTTATTTGCCTAGCATTTTAACGGAAATTTAGAAGTATTGTGCCAGCTGATGTGAGTGTCAAAGGACAGATCATAACTTGAGTTTCAGGAATCCTTTAATCACAACACTTATGACTGAAGTAAAATAATTGCTATGGATATTGTGGAGTCATTAATTAGGTCCAGCCATGGACAACAGTATATATTGGTGAGGCATTGCTATAATACCCCATTTCTCAAAGCTATCCTACTCAGGAAGGCTAACTTCAAAGCAATTGCAAAGAAACTGGTGTTACTGTTTTCCTGGGTATCCTAATGAACCAAAGGATATCACTTGTGTCCCAAACTATGAGGTACCATTTTCACATCTTCCAAGTAAAATGCCTGACAATCTCACTTTAGCAACCAGAAGTGGATAGTTTGCTAGAACAGTTTGAAAGGAGTCTAAAATCTATACTAAGCAACATTGTTGAAAAAGTGAGAAAGACTGAAATCAACTGCTGCCCTGTTTAATGTTCTCATTCCATGAAGTATATCAAGCCACTGTCACTATTACATGCAGCCTCTTTGGATTCGACTTGGTAAAAGATATCAATTGGATGCAGGGAAATTCACACAGATGGAAAGGACACTCCTCAAGGATGTTGTAGAGTATTATACTGATAAACAGTAAAGACTACAGGTGGTGAGGCCCAGTGTGTAGGAGTACAAGGATAGTGCACAGACTATCCAGTAAGGATTCCATAACAGAAATGTCTGGAATAAAGAATTTCATGAGACAGCAAGTTTTAGTTTTAGTCCCTACAGCTAAAAACAAACACCTGGTCAAATACCCGTTTACCATAAAAATGTCCTAAAGTTGTGGAAGGAGACACAAGTAAGTGTAGTAAGCACTGTATGCAAGGTCAGGACCTGGGACCAAGAAAAATTAATGATATCTACCCCCAACACGGGGAGGATGAAACCCTTTTTCAAAATGTCAGAAACAAGAAATGTAAGAAATCCTTCTGGGGGAACAAAGACATTTCTTTCAGAGTTGTCTGGACATCACATAGACAGAGTTCTCAGGGTTGTCTGGACATCACATAGACAGAGTTCTGGTAGAACGGTTGATAAAGTACCCAAAGCCTACAAAAAAGCAGTCTAAGAGAAGATACAAAATGCTATTGTTAGGACTAATCAAAAATTCAGTTTGTAGTTGGAACAGTCCTAGTGTGTCAGTTACAAAACCAAATGGTACAGCCCATTTTATAATGACTTCAGAAAACTCAATAGCATCTTCAGAACATAACAGACAAGAACATACATGAGACAAGAACATGCATGAGACAAATGGTAATTGCTCTCCATATTACAGGTCGACACCATGCTGGTCATGGTCATGGGAGGATTCAGAGGCAAGATGGAAGGGCACAGGACAGCCATACACAAATGACACACAACTTTCCAAAAACTGCACCACTGTTGCTTTTAGCCACAGGGGATAGCATAGCTGTCCAAACTCAGTCTAATGGTCCTGACAAATTAACCATTCAGGTTCCAGGCTCCACCTGTGGGAAACCTCACCAGCCCAGCCACACCCAGTCATGATTCTACATTATTACTACCCTCAGTTGGCCAACAGATCACCATACATATCTACAGCAGTTGTCCAAATCATGGGCACTATGAATCGCCTTGCTGCCAGCATGGGACTTCAAATCAGGGGTCCCATTCTTGTTCCCAGAATGATATATCATACCTAATACAGACTGCAACAATCCCAAAAACAACAAACAAATGCACTACACATGGCCAAAGTTCACAGCATGGAAGCTCCAACCCACCACTGGAAAATGTGATCCTTGATTTCCACCAACTGTTATCCACATGAATGGCAACTACATCCATCTCCTCCTCCCATGACCCTGGGACACATATTAGTGCTGCTCTCACCTATCACTATGCCCTGCCTTTCCTGTGCAAATGATGTTTGATGATGATGATGAACTCTGCCCACTCTTTAACCTTGGGTAATGTCTGATTCACAGAGTGGCCAGTTGATCCACTGTATTGTATAGCTTGGGGGATATTCTATACATCAGTCGTGTTGTTTGTATTTTGACTCATAGCTGTTGATCAGACAGTGCCAGTTGGACAACATTTTGCATACATCTCTGCTTTGCCTGGAATATAGCTGCAGCCTATTCACCCATTAACCTTACAGCAGCCTCCTCGTCTGCTGCTGTGACAAGTCTCTCAGGCAGTACTACAATGTTTCCATATCTTCTTGAGCACCATCATATTATTTAGCATGACATAGGCCATATATATATGGCTGCTGGTTTCAGCTGCATAATGTATTGCTCCAACAGATGTATCCAAGCTATCCCTTTAGCAGTCAAAAACATACATCCAATGATGTTCCAAGTTTGTGAATGTGAAGTGTTGTAAGCTGAAGTTTCAAATGGGCTTCATCATCCATGGTTCCAGTGCATATCCAGCTTTACCTGCAACACTGAGCAGTGTATATTATATGTGGTCTGCTTGA
The DNA here is from genome assembly GCF_019279795.1 of Protopterus annectens. NCBI lineage: Eukaryota > Metazoa > Chordata > Ceratodontiformes > Protopteridae > Protopterus > Protopterus annectens. The sequence goes on from NC_056727.1 coordinate 746,899,613, forward strand.
CTGGGAGCCATATATATTAGCCTATATACCCACCAATGTGTGCACCTACCAACTAAATGATCCTGTGGGAAGTCAGCCTATATAAAGTGATGGAAGAGGTCGCACATCATGTCAGTGGTAGGAATCATGGGAAATGCCTGGATGGTGCATTGTATAGCATATCCTGGCCATTGATGGAGTGGAAACTCTTCCAGTTGATACAGCTGATAGTGTGTGGAGCAGATGTGGCCTTGGTTTTGATATGTGTGCAAGCAGTGGCAGCCTGAACCTCGGGAAAATGGATAACATATTGTAGAAATACTTGTACAGTGATAATTCTTTACCCTTTTATCCTTACAAATTGTATATGCCTCTCCATATGCCAGTACGTGACATCACAGAACTGGTATAAGATCTGCACCTCTAAATCCTGTGAAATTCCTAGTGTCTCTCCTGTGGGAAACTGAGAAGTCTGAATAGCAAGAATTGTTAGTACTATACAATCCTTTGTGTCCACATGAATGGACAGTTCTTCCATTCTTCTTGATGGCATTTGTGAGTGACATGTCTACTAACTCCAATATTACCTCCCTAGCTACAGAGAACTAGCCAGAAACATCCCGGTTTGGCATTTATTGATGGTAATCTAGGCAATAGTACACAAGTCTGCACTACAGAGGGTTAACAATACAGAACCTTTTCGACACTGGCAACAAAGGAAGGCATTAACTCCTTTTGTTTAGCAAAGACTACTGCTATCCCAAACACTGTATCACCACTCTAGATCTAGTACAACAAAAATTACCAGTGCTCAGAACAGATGAATAATCTGACATATAATTCTGCCTTTATACATCTAATATTTGCTCTGGCACATTTTCTGTCTTAGTTTGCATACACAATGAAGCTCATCTGCATGTAGTTGATCATTAACATTATGCAGTCGGTTGTATGCTGTGCTACATCACCCGTAATATGACTGTGATACATGTGTTTCTAAATCATCTCCTCCTTGTGAGTCACCATGTCTCACACTATTTTGCTTAATGCTATGCGCTAAATGCTCTTGAATAATAATCCTCCAATGGATTGACAAGTGCAAGTCTGCCAATATAGTTTATTACTATGCTGACAGTAGCACTGCTATGCACATCGCATATTGTACTGAACGTAATGTTGTCTCTGATACCCATTAGCTCAACAGAACCTAGCTACACCAGTATGTTGTTAATTAATAACGATAAATGCAAAATAGGTAGTGAACAACAGTCATCTTATTGTAGGTTTGAGTAAACTACTTAATATTATACTGACAGCAACACTGATCCCTGCAGTGCATATCTTAATGCAACTATAAAACCAAACCCATTTCCCATATACAGTAACAATGCTATAACCAATATATAAGTCTCAGGTTTGCAAAGTATAGAGTAATCCAGAAAATATATGGAAATATTGTTTCTGTATTCCAGGTCTGGCACTACTGATGTATCCTAATTCCATATTCTAGATCTGAGGTGCACATATACAACCACACGGCATTATCCCTGACCACATAAGAAAAGCATAAAGCACAAGGCAGAAATAACATTCCCAGGTATTCAACACTCTTAAATGCAAAGTCAAAATGTGACTAACTTTTAATATGGTAAGTTTGAGACTGTGGTATCTCAGAAAATTTGTTTAATTAATGTAGGTATTTGGTTATTCAAACATTTGTTCTTTGTTAACAGGGACACAGCACTGATCCAGATGGACCATTTTATGACTCAGCCCTGGGGAATATGACAAGAATAACAAAGAAACAAGCAAACAAACCAAAGTAAGCAACATTAATAAATGAACAACACAGCAAGTCATAGAAACAAAAAACAAACACAATCCCTGCTGAGTTGACAATGGGATACAACAGTTTCACAGTCAGCATATACAAGTAGCAGGAGTATAAGGAGTGTGGGGACTTGCAGGGGGTGAGCCTACCTTTGCAGGAAATAGTTTACCCCTGTTATGCTAAATTTAAGGCTTTTCTCTTATAGCTGAAACTCACAAACCAGTGCAACACTGAGTTAGAGTTGACAGTAGTGCTTCAAACATTAGTCATGCAGATGAACTATAGCTATGTGGACTTTTTAAAAACAGTCACACTGTCCATGCTAGAGTTGACTGCATGAGTTATAAATCTGAAATATTTGTGCCTCAAATGCCATGTACATTTATTTGCAAATTTCAGCATCACATAATTTTTTTTGGCTCATTTTACTTGTATATGCAGTGTTATGTATATACCACAAAACATAACTATTTCTTTGCCAACTGCTTTTTCCTGGACTGAGTATAAGCTGATTGGATAACCAAAACCTTTGAAATCACATCACCTAAGGAGTTGTATACACAGCACCATGAAAAATAAACAGATACTGGTATGTTCTTTACAATGTACTTGCTTTAGTTTCTAGCACACATTAGACATTTACAAAAAAAGTGAGAGAAATGGATATACAGACTTAGGGTGGTAAAGTCAAGCAATGATCATGTGAGCAACATTAGAGTGCAAATATTAATGTTACACAGATATGTATTTGTGAATGTATGCATATGTATGTAAGCAATGACATGTATTGAAAAATGAAAACAGCGTGATTCACATAACCTTTTAGGCTGTATGATCGCAATACTGAGCTTTATTTCAGAAACACAGACACATGCGCATGACTATTCCTTGCTTTACATCAGATGTAGCCTGACTGAGTTGCTTTCTTCTTTTTCTTAGCTATAACTTGTGCCCTGCTGAGATGTCAGCATGAAGTGTATGTCAGCCTGTCTTTGAAAGCAGAATGTCAAAGATGGTTCAGGTGATGATGAGACAACATGCAGTGTTGTCCTTGCAACTTGCTTACAAGCAGCTGAGAGAATGACACAAACACCTGTAAGGTCTTAAAGTTAGATAACATGACAAAAGAAAGGACTCCACTGGTCAAAAATAATAATTGATTGTTGGTATATGAATTAACTTATTTTCTAGGCCATGGACTCAGTTTGCTATTCTGGGTAACTTTTTTAAACAAAGAATATTTACATGTGACCCTAAAATTTATTGTGCCAAAGGTGTTGCTTCAATAACTTCAGTCAGAATATTTTTATTATTTGTTTATTTATTTATTTTTGTGTGTCTGTAGGTTCATTTGTTTATTTAGTTGACATTATAAACCAAGTACATAAACTAGCCAGAGGACTCTTTTCCTTAGTGATGTTGGCAGTGGCAGAATATATATATATATATATATATATATATATATATATATATATATATATATATATATATATATATATACACACACACACACATACATATATATATATACTGCATATAAATACAGAGCAAATGCATGGGTAAACCATATATGTGTAAGTAAGCATTACCAAATATAATAAAAAAACTACTACATGTAGCATGATAGTAAAGGAAATATAATAAATCCAAGTCAAAACTGTACAGATAAGCAATATGAGAGATAACAGTGACTCCAAGATTAAAAAAGCAGATATTCATAATAATAATACTTAAAAATAACTGCCTCTGTAACAGTAGTTTGAGAATAGTATTATAAGAAATAATGGTGTATGATACACTTTTAATAGTAGAAGACTACAGGTGTTTAGCAACAGCTAACAGTGACAGTGGCATGAGTAAAAATTAAGGAAAATAGTAACACGATGAAAACACAAGAAATGTGCAAAATAGCACAGCAATGAATGAAGAAAGATGGTTAAAGGGAGAGGGGAAGAAAACAGAAGTGCAGTTTTAGGCAAGGAAGTTATTGCTGTTGAGTAACTGCTTTATATCTGACTTAGCTTGTTTACAACATGTTAAAGAGCAGAAATGGGGTGCAGCATGCCGTAAAAACACGGTTCAATAATTTTTAAAAGTCATACCTGACTGTACTAGGTAAAGTAAAGCAGCATCAGGTTGTGTCAAAGGGCTAATGTAAAATAGATGTAAATTTGTGTTCACAGATACAGACAAGATGATGCTGAGTTTGTGTGACCCTTCATTTACACAGCTTTAATAGTGCTTGAATAATAACAGGCATGTCCAGCTGGAAAAAATATCAGCAGAGGAAATACTTAACACAGGTGTTCTTCAAAATGCTGCTATTTCTAATACTTATATAACCAAATCATGAAAGCATTGGACAAGTATCATTCTAGCTTAATACTGCTTGGAATGCACATAGGACATAATCTATTTTTTCTGTAAATCAGATTTCTTTTCAATGACATCTTTGTCACATTGTCTAGAGATAAATGTACAAGTAAACAGCAGTATACAGCAATTTCTGTATAATACATTACAATGTTTTAGTGCATGGGCATCTTCTGACCTAATTTACACTGTTCGTAGGCAGGCTGCCCTTGTGGGTTGTTTTAAGCCTAGTGAAGTTTCCTTTTAAAGGTGAGACTCAGACCTTGTACTTTGTTAAGTAAACACCTTTACCATTATAACAACCCTGACGTTTAACTGTTTCATGCTGATTGTCTAATGAGAAAAAGCAAAGAACAAGTGATCTGTTGTCAAAGGAGATGTGTGGGTGCTACACACACACACACACACACACACACACACACACACACACACACATACATATATATATATATATATATATATATATATATATGTATTGAATCCTTTCGTTGTACATTTTATTGAACAGTAATTGGTCAACCGTCTACTTCATTGAGTGATTATTTGCCAAAATCTGTCATTTGTCACATATTTTTTAAGTAGGTGGTACCCTACTCATGTTGCTACTGGGTAAGTATATGAGAATTTAATAAATAAAATGCAATACTTTTTACACACACAAAAAAATGTTTATTCCCTTGGGACGATAAAAAGCTAAAATCAAACAGCAAATAAATAGCACAAAAGTGTGATATCACAGCCAATTAATTTAAATTTTTCAGTTACAATTTTGGTTCAAATAATTTGGTACCAATGTGTTATATAAAATATCTATTTTTATGCAGTAATTTCATTTTAAAATTTATTTCATTACTGGTGCTAAAACTAAGTTGCTCACAACTAGTTACTATTTGGCAGTCCAGGGTATCAGTGAGGAGCCTATCCCAAATTCCTAGCTTCTGTTAAGGAGTGACTGGTTAAGCACCTTGCTCAAGGTCACACAGTAGGTAGAGGAGGGCATCAAACCCTGTATCACAGCTCTAACCCTTTCTGCCAAATACCAGACATAAAAGTTAATCCAAGTACATGTCATGCAAATAGAACATACAGTCATCCATACCAAAGGTGAATGTGCTATCTGTTGAGTTACTGAGATTGTGTATAGCTGACACTGCAAATTATGAAATTCATTATAACAGACAGCTAGACAAATGCCCTTAGCATTGTTACACGTTTCTCAAATGTTCCTTAACTGTTATAGCAAATAAATTCTTAGCCTTCCTTATATAAAATAAGTTACAGGGTCACTGGATACCAAAAATTACCATATAGCTAATACAGCTGTATCTACCCAACCTATCAAATTGTATATTATTAATTATTTCAAACTAGTGACAAATCAAAGGACATGTGTGTGCGTGTTAGTTTTGTTATGTTCGTGTGTGTTGGTTTGGTTTGTTATTGTGTCAGCGGGTAGATATATTTGTCTTTGTGTGGTGTAGTGTTTTGTTTACGTTACGTTCATGGTTTTAAATTTTGTGGTTTTGAAATTTCAGGTTTGTGATTTTTTGGCTTTATAGTCTCGAGATACCGAAATTCGATATTTCAGTATTTTGAGATTATAAAGTAAATATATATATATATATATATATATATATATATATATATGTGTGTGTGTGTGTGTGTGTGTGTTTGTAAAGATATATGTGTGTCTGTGTGCATGTTTATGTGTGCATGCACATACACATGCTCACATGTGTGTGTGTGTGTGTGTGTGTGTGTGTGTGTTTACATATGTAGTTCTATACCTTTCAATCTATTTCTCTCTCTCTCTCTCAACATATATATTTTTTACAAGAATTCCAAAGTGCCCACTTGTCTTGTACATCTGAATAAGACAAACAGGCATGGGTGTTTATTTAAGTAGTTTATTACATGCAAACACATCAGGATGAATGGCAGGAACATTAAACTTTAACAAACTAACTGACTAACTACTACACACATGCATGCTATCACTCTGGTTGCTCATTCAAAGTGGCACTCTTGCTTGCACGTGCTCACTACTTATATGCATGTGCCCACGAACTGGAATGTTTCTTAAAGGTATATCACACACTCTGATCCACATGCTCCCTCTTTACAGAGCTGTCTCATATATTCAGTGAGATTTGAATAGGCATGCAATTATACAGACAATAATAAACAAAACAGTCATATCCAGGTTGCCCTGTATCTGGAACTAGGTCTGGAAATGCAACCTAAACTCGTAATGTAATAGTTAGGACTGAGTTTAGCAGCAGGGACAGTCACTGGGGAATGTTCTCCTTCAGGACTCTCAGTGATACTCTCTGGAACAGGGACTGCTGACTGAAGGTTCTCTGGAAAAGGAACATTGGACAAGTTACTCTGAGAATTAGAGTCCATATTACAGGCAAGATGCTCTAACACTGACTCAGATATCGGTAATAAATGCTTCTGATTCTGCCTAAATTCCATTCCTTGTGATTCCACAATGTACAATCTCAGCTCTTGACACAAACGTTTCACAAATCTGATACAATCAAAACCTTTTATTGTCTGCATCCTCACTATCTCCCCTTCTTTTAATGAACTGAGCAGTTTGCTGGTCTTATCATAGTAGGACTTCTGGGACAAATACTTTTTCAACAGTTAGGCTTTCACTGCTTTGTTGTTTTTAGCACATGGAACCAATAAATTGCTGCTGATTGGTAATGTGGTTGTGGTTTGTCTCAGCATACGTCTTGGGCAGGTGAAGCAAGATGATTATCATGAGGAATGTTTCTGAGATTAAGCAAGTTTAGGAAAACATTGGTATTGTCATGTTTGGATTTCTGTAACAGCTGTTATGCATTTAGAACTGCATGTTCAGCCAAGCCATTTGACTGCATGCATTCAGGACTACTGGTAATATGAACAAAGTTTGACATTTCAGCAAATTGTTTGAATTGTTGACTTGTAAACCGTGCACCATTGTCAGAAAAGACTCTGTGTGGACTACCATGGACAGAAAAATGTCTCTTCAACTTAGTAATGACAGTATTGGAAGTTAAGTTGGGAAGTAGGTCAATCTTGAACCAATTTGAATAAGTATCTACTAATACCAAGTAATGTTGACCATTACACTCAAAGATGTCTGTGGCTACTGTCGGCCAAGGTAGTTCAGGAATCTGGCTTAACTGATGTGGTTCTTTTTGTTGATGCAGGTTAGTACTACTACAAACAGAACAAGATATAAGTACTTTCTCACTATCTTTTTTTTTTTAAAACAAGTTTATTGTTTTAACATATAGGTTCATAGGTTCATACTAGGCTATCTGCCCGAGGGCATTTACAAGCCTAGCCCATCGTTTTGTGGCTTACGCCACCCCTTTAGTATGGGGAACTATACCCATTATTTTGCTGTGCCTCTGTCGAGCAGTGACACTGAGGTAATCCCTGGGGTATATCTGCGATCTCCCATCCACTGGTCAAGATTTCTCTTGAACAAGGCCAGCGAGGTGCTCTGCCTCACATGTACTGGGATTTTGTTCCACAGCATAGGGAGTCTTTGGGTGATGAATCTATCCCTCCAGCACGTCCTATTAATAGCCGTGTCGAGGTTTAAGTCTCCCGCCCTTGTGGCTCTGATGGATCTAGATTTTTTGAGGTGAAGCATATTCATCAAATCTGGGTTTGACATGGCCTTGTATGTTAGGCAAAGGTCACCTCTGAGCAGCGTGCGACTGAGTAGAGCTGGAGTTCTTTCAGTCGGGCAGCATAGGACAGATTTTTGAGACCCTTTATCCTTTTGGTGAGGAATGTTTGTGGCCTCTCCAGCTGCTGCAAGTGTCGGGTCAGATACATTCCGAATGGGGCATTGTACTCAATCATTGGTCTGATGAGTGATGAGTAAAGGGAGACTATGACCTCCCTTGATCTAGATGAGAATCCCTTCATGATAAGGTGGGCAATGTAGAAGGTCTTCCTAACTACTTTAGCTACATGGGTGTCGAATGACAGACTACTATCAACCTGGGTCCCCAGGTCCCTGATAACTTCTTCTGTGCTCAGTGGATTGCCACCTATTTGGTAGCTAGGGGTAACCTTGTTTTTCCCAAAGGGTATGACTATGCATTTTTGGCATTTAACTTCAGGCCGTGGCTCTGGCACCAGTTATCCGTTTCTGTGAGACCCTTCTGAAGGATATCTGTGTCAGATGTGTTTTCTACTATGGCGCCCAGTTTGCAGTCATCTGCAAACTTTGTCAGCCATAACCCTCCTGTGTTTGCTTGTACTTCAGAAAAGTAGATGCCAAACAAGAGTGGGCCCAGGACTGAGCCCTGTGGGACACCACTTGTGACAGGCTTTGAGTCTGACATGGCGCCAGCAACTCTGACCCTGTGGGATCTGTCACTCAGCCAGTTTGCAACCCATCTTGTGATGTATGGGTTAACATTTAAGCTGATGAGTTTTTCAATGATACCCAGTGGGGTATTGTATCGAAGCCTTAGCCAGATCGAGGTAGGCTGTATGGACTGCCTTTCCCTCGTCAATGGCTTTGGTGACTGTTTCAAGAAGTCAACCAAGTTTAAAAGGCATGATCTGCCTTTGACAAAGCCAAACTGGGTTGGATCCAAAGTCTGCAAATTCCCTATGTCTTTATTTATGAGGTCCATTATGATCCTCTCCATGGCTTTGCAGATAAGGCTTGTCAAGCTAATGGGCGGTAATTTCCAGGGTCGGTGGAGGCACCGCCTTTGTGAAGTGGGACCACAGTTGCAGTGCGCCACTCCTGGTGCGTATCCAGAGGTAAGACTTTGATTAAACAGCTGTCCTAGCTGTGGGTTTAATTCCTCATTGAGTTCGTGGAGCACACAGCCGGGGACACCATCAGGTCCCATGGATGCTGTGTTTTTGCTTTGGAGAGCAGTTCTCACTTGGGCGCTGGAGATGTTTGGGGGCTGCAATCATTTGGTATAGATATCTCTCCTTTTGGGGAGGGGAGAAGTTTGCACTGAACCTGTCAGCCAGTATGTTGGCAATGTCTGTAGGATCAGTAATCTTCACATCATTTTGAACTAGTTCTGAGCATATCTGGGAGTTTCCTCCTAGGTTTCTAACATAGCTAAAGAAGGCCTTATGATTGTCTTTTGAGTCTTTAGCTATTTTTCTCTCGAAATTTGCTTTGGATGATTTTATGAGATCTCTTAGTTTTTTACTTATAGTGATCAAGGGTGTCTTACCTTTTAAGGATTTTGCTCTATCTTGTAGTAGCTTCCTCCTTTTATTGTAGAGTTTGTTTATGGCTGGGGTCCACCAGACTGGACGCTTGCCTTTGGTACTAAGAGTCTTTGTTTTGTTTGGGATTGCCTTATCCATGCAGTCCTGCAGGTGCTGATAGAAGGTGTTTGTAAGTGATTCAGCGGCTTGAGTACTGTTTTCCGCCAGCTCGGGGGCCTTAAAGGAGACCACACTAGTCTTTAGAAGTGTGAAGTCGGCTTTTGAGAAGTTCTTTACTGTGGTCTTTTTTATTTCAGGTGGGGGTGGGATGAGGACCTCCAGCGAGATTAGTTTGTGATCTGATCTCACCAGTGAGGGGTATACTTCCGGTGTTGAACATTGTGCTCCCATGTTCGTGATGATGAGATCAAGTATGTTATCACATCTTGTGGGGATGGTGACTAGTTGTTCCATGGCATTTGAGTTTATGAATTCCAGGAACTTTTGGGCTAGGGTGTTTGGGCTTGAGTAGTGTTCCCAGTCTATATTAGGGTAATTGAAGTCACCTAGTATGATGGTGTTTGGTGATACATTTATCCCCTCTAGTGTTTTCAGGAAGGCCATGTGAGGTTCCTGAGTTTGTGAGGGTGGCCTGTAACATGCTACAATTTGCAGAGCAGTCTTGCCTATGGTTAATTGCACCTGGATGGTCTCCGATGCATCGTGCGTTGCCACCAGTCTTGAGGTGTGGGTGTCCTTGATGAATATGGATACCCCCCCTCCTTTCTTGGTATTGTCCGGATTTTGGGGCCGGAACGCATGATATGAGGTAAAATCTGATGGTGCTGGGGTGCTCTCAGGAGCCTTGAACCAGGTTTCTGTCACAGCACAGACATCGATGTTCTCCATACTGAGAAGGGCCTCGAGTGTGTGCATTTTGAGATTTAGACTTCTGGCATTGAGCAGCATTACCCTTAGTTTCTTTCCTTTTTTGTGTTCTAGGGTGGTAGCTTTAGAATTTGAGCCTTGCCTAAAAAAGGCACTATGGGGGTGGCAAGAGCCTTTGCCAATATCCGGAATCCCAGGGGTGACAGGTGCAAGCCGTCCCTTGCGAAGCAGTGTGGCTTGTCCAGCATGTCATCCCAGGCAGACAGATACTGGATCCCCTTTGAATGACACCAGTGTTTACGCCAATTGTTAAAGCTGATCATCTTATCTCTGTATTGTGGCATCACTCTTGGTGAAGGTAGGCTACTGCTCAAGGTCAGGGTCATACCTGCCTGGGCTACATAATCAGAGAGCTCCTCAATGTCTCTTTTCATGTAGTCCAAGGAGGTACGTCTCAGGTCGTTTACACCAGCGTGGACAATGACTGAGTCATATTTGTACTTGCTGTTGAGAGACCTGAGTGCTTGCGTTATGTGGCGGATTCTAGCGCCCGACAGGCAGCTTACTGTGACCTTCTCCTTACTCAGTCTGGTGGCCGGGGCGTCAGTGTGTCTGACTATGGAGTCACCAATGACTAGTGTGTCTGGCATTGTGTTTGGCCTTAAGGGCTGTGACTGTTTGACACTCTGACTGTGAGGTCTATGTGTTGCAGGTGTTGTGTTCTGAGGTGGTGGTTGTTTGGGTGTCTGCTTTGGTGGCCTCTGCTGTTTTGGTAGATTTTTGATCAGAGCCTCCGAGTATGTCTTTGCGTGTTTATGTGTATGATTTGAGGTTGTAATGGTGCTATGTGAGACTGGGTCTATAGTGTGTGTGGTAACCTTCTCCTCCTGACTGGTCTTGCCAGTCCTGTGTTGAGAGAGCTCAGCCTCCAGTTTGGCCGTATAGTTGCATCTCTCGCATGTATTTGTGTTTTGTGGGAGGAGGAGAGGGTTGTCTGTGTACATGAGGCAATTGTAACATTGCCTCAGTATTCCCAGGTTCACCAGCTGAGCAGGAGAGGACACTAGCAACTGATCCCTCGACATGCTAGAAGGATAGACAAAAACTTTAAAAAAGATTCAGGGGGACGTGGGTGACCGAGAAATGGGGGGTTACCTTTTTTGGGGTACTATCTATGACAAGAGTGCCATATCAAGGTAATAAGTACTGTAGGAGCAAGTGCTAGGTTTAACAGATAGAGAATAGTCTACTTGGAGTCAAGTGGAGATGATCTTTTAGTTATAGGATAAGCTGCTTAGATCAGTAGTATAGTTCGAGGAAGGTAGTTTTAAGGCAAAATTTGAAGAGTGGACTTTAGGTAGCCCGAATAGTTTAAACCTGCCTAACCGGTGCTGCCCTAGTGTGCAACAGTGGCAGCTCGCTAAGTCAGCTTAACGCTAGCGTTTACGCGTTTATACCAGGGAGCTCGTAAAAGCTAGAAACTGGCCCAAAACGACCAATAAACTACTAGTTACTGGCTGAAACCTCACAAAACTGGACAAAAGGCAGCTCAATGCTTCCCACTCCCACTGGTAAGCAAGGTAACTTCCTCTCCGCCAAATAAGGCAAGGAAACAGTACACAGGAACTACAACCAAAGCCGAGGAATCAGCAACTCTGAAACTGGACTAAACTAGTAAAGCAGGAAAAACAAGAGATATTTTTTTCTTTTTTTTCACAAAACAGGCAGAAACAGGTACAGCAAACACTTATAAATGCTATGAATCAGCTACTACAGCTTACACAGAAGAATTTGCTACAAATACAGTCAAATAGTAACAAACAAGGATTCCAAGTGCAATATTAAGTTAAATGCAGTAAAAACAGCTTCAATGTAACAGAAAGGCAGGCGAAATACAGTCGCTAGGTATTCAGATGTGGAAAGCAACAAAAATATACTTAGTATCAAGAAAAGTCACTTATTCAGCTCTCTGCAGCCTGGATTACTCTGCTGGCCCACGTGGAGTCTGTGCTGAGTAGGTACAAGCTGAAAAACGCGCGTTTACTGCGTTTTATACCAGGGGGCTGGAAAAAGCTAGAAACTGGCCCAAAACGACCAATAAACTACTAGTTACTGGCTGAAACCTCACAAAACTGGACAAAAGGCAGCTCAATGCTTCCCACTCCCACTGGTAAGCAAGGTAACTTCCTCTCCCCCAAATAAGGCAAGGAAACAGTACACAGGAACTACAACCAAAGCCCAGGAATCAGCAACTCTGAAACTGGACTAAACTAGTAAAGCAGGAAAAACAAGAGATATTTTTTTCTTTTTTTTCTTTTTTTTTCACAAAACAGGCAGAAACAGGTACAGCAAACACTTATAAATGCTATGAATCAGCTACTACAGCTTACACAAGAGAAATATCATAACAATTTTATACAAATAATTAAAAATAGGTATTATTATAATATTCAACAAAACAACTAAAGTATTTACAAAGACATCCACTACAATCAGATCAATTAATTAAACTAAAATACTGTGCTATTGAAATTAGAATTTTTTTAACAAATTTTGTAAATTATCCCATACAATAAAATGTGATGTTTTTCTAGTTGTTCTCATTCTAATTGTGCTTATTTCCATATGACACATTATATTCATAACATTTTTAAATTCATTGAATGAAGGAGGTGTATCTGAAATCCAATTTCTAGTTATTATTTTCCTAGCCACTGCTAGGATAGACCATAACAAGGGAAGCTTAATCTTTTTAACACATTGAGGTACAGGTGTGTTGAATAATATAAGAGACTTAGAAATAATGAAATTATCTGTAAAAGAGCCTGCAAAAATTCATTAATTGACTTCCAGTATTCTTTCAACTTCATACAGTCATAAAACATATGAGCCCAGTCAGCATTAATTTCTACATTACATCTCTTACATAGATTATCTTTATTATTAATTTTATTCATCATCAAAGATGTATAAAAGATCTATGTAAAAATTTCCATGTATAAAGTCTCCAGACAATGGAAGATGTAGTTCTATAAGCAGATTCCAATATATATTGTTTATCTTGTTGAGTTGGTGGGTCCCCATTAATAGAGGTGAAATAATTCCAGTATGAATCTACATTGTAAAAGTTTCTTGTCTGATAATTTTATGTATATATGAAAGTTTACCTTTATCAGAAACTTCATGCTGTAAATTTATTATCAAGTAATCAATCAGTTTTGGAATAGATTCTTTAACTGTTATAGACATTAGATCTATTCTATCAATGAGATGTTGTCTAAAGATCTGAACCTCTAACCAGCAAGTTTCTCTCAGATCAAATTCTTGTTTTAAGAAATCTAGATTTTTAACTTTATTATCAGATATCAGCTGATACCAGTACTTTAGATTATTATCTATAGCTAAATGAGCTCCTTCATAAGTAGATGACATAAGCATACCCTGAGTATAAATTATAGGGAATACAATAAAATTCCATTCCCTATACTTAGGGTGCATGAATATAAAGTTACGATAACTAATAATAATATTTAATGGGTAACAGACCATATGTTTAGGTGTAATAGGTGAAGTACAAAATTCCTTTAGCAACCACAACATGGAGTTATTTATAATCATATTTTTATGTGTTAAGGAGATTTTCATGAAGTGCATACTAATTAGCTCCCAATAATCTTTCCATTTTGCGACATATGACCGATCTATTAATAAAGTAATAACTTTTATAATAGAAGAGATAATATATAAATTAAAGTCTGGAAAAGAAATACCCCTTGAGACCAGCTATTAGTATGTTTCTTTAATGCAATCCTAGGTCTATTAGGTGCCCATAAGAAATTTAACATTAGTGTATTCAGTTTCTTGATAGTTATTTTTGTAGGTGAAAGTATTATTGATTGCATTAAGTATAAAATCTTGGGGAATATTATCATTTTAATAATTGTAAGTCTCTCCTCCATAGTAAAAAACATATTATTCCAGGTATTAAAAAGATTTTGTATATTAAGAAAACAGGTATTATAGTTATTATATATAATAGATTTAATATCTTTAGATAGTATTATACCTAAATAAGTTATCTGACCTGAGTTGGTTACATATTTAGTAAAATCACTAATGAGAGTATTTTTTCGTGTATATATAGGTAGTATTTTAGTTTTTTCTTCATTGAATATTAAACCAGAAATACTTTTAAAATTCATCATTTTATCAAATAAAGACTGCATAGAAGAATTAGATCCTGCTGATGTAATTAGAACATCATCTGCAAAAGTTGAATTTTTGATGTTGTATTTTCTTCTATTTCAAAACCCTCTATGTCAGTACTGTTTCTAATCAAATTAGCCCAAGGCTCCATTACTAAAGTGAATAATAGTGGAGAAAGTGGACATCCTTGCTTTGTACCTTTAAGAATGGGTATTTTTGTGAAACATATGTTCCTACCCTAATATAAGCCAGCGTTCCTTTGTATAAATGCTCAATTAAATTTACAAATGCATCAGAGAATTTGTGCACTTCAGTAAGGTAAACAGATAGTCCCAACTTACTGAATCAAATGCTGAACCTATATCAAGACTAATAAGTGTTAAATCTTTCTTTTTCCTATTTGCAAAATCAATTAATGTTAAAGTTCTTCTTATATTATCAAAAGTATTTCTATTTACAATGAAGCCTGTCTGATCTATGTCTATAATGCCGGGGATAATTGTCTTCAATCTATCAGCAAAAATACTCATAAACATTTTATAATCAACATTAAGTAATGAGATGGGTCAATATGAAGAACATTTAGTTGGATCTTTATTAGGTTTTAAAATTGGTGAAATAAATGTATATTGCCAAGATGGGGGGGGGTTATTAACTCAGTTTGGGCCAGAATAAAACCTTATGTATTAATGAATATGTAGTTTTAGAAAGGATTTTATATATCTCTGGTATAATACCATCATTACCCGGTGCTTTGTTTGATTTAAGCTTATTTATTTGTGAAATAACTTCTGTATATGAAATACTCTTGTCCAATAGTTTAATCTGTTGTTTATTAAGCTTTTTATTCATGTTTGTGGTTATAAACTCCTTTATTTTATCTTTAGGTTCCATGTTAATGTTGTTATGGTTAATCTTGTGAAAGTGATTTCTAAATTCATCCAGTATTTCTGGTATACTAGAAACATTCTTCTTTTCCTTAGAGAAAAGATTTATTTGATATGGTTTTGTTTATTCAATCTTTTTGTTTTATTTTTAAGTCTATGTAAGTATTTGGGGCTTATTGAATAAGACAAAAACTTGTATTTCTCTAAAGTTATTTTAACTTTATGAGTTAAAATTTCTTTGTATTTCTCATTTAGTTTGTTTATTTCTTCAATAACTTTTTGTCCATAATATTTTCTTTATTATTATGTTTATAAGAGTCTAGTTTACTTTGAATATCTAACAATTCCTTATCCCAAGATTTCCTTTTGTTATTATACCATCTGATACTTTGTCCATATAGATATGATTTTAAGGCATCCCAAACATAGACAATGGAGACTTCAGGAGTATTATTTATGTCTAGAAAATGTACTTCTGAAAGTATATATTCTTTATAGTCTTTTAGCTGAGTTAAGTATGCTGGTATCCTTTTGATCTGAACATTATGAGTATTTTTATCATGAATTCAAAAACAATTGAGTTATGATCAGATATAGGACATGAAATGATTTTGGAATTAATTAAATCTGTTACCATCTGGTTAGAAATAAAGACCCTATCTATTTTTGAATAAGTTTTGTATCTGTTAGAAAAAAGGTGTATGGTAATGATTTTGACTCTATCTGATTATTAATATCATTCAAATGATAAGAATTAGCAAAATCATTTAAATGTTTTGCATTAGATGTAATTCTTCTTTTCTTTATAGTGGTAGTATCACTTTCATGTAGTATACAATTAAAATCACCAGCTAAAATAATATCCCCTATAGAGAATGATATGATCTTATCAATATGATGTTTCACTGTATTAATACCAATTCCAGGTATCCAATATACATTAATTAAAGTGTAAGTCTTCCCATTAATTTGTATTGTAACCATACAAAACATTCCTTTGTCATCCTGATAAGGCTTAGTGGTTTTAGGAATGGGCATACTTTTATCCCATGAAATAGCCACTCCTCTTTTTTCAGTGTGCTCTGAACTAACCAATACTGCATACTTATTAGTGGCTAGTTTATCAATATCTTTTTCAAGAGATGGGTTTCTTGCAGGAAGACTAGATTGGCCTTGTGTAGATTAATGTATCTTATTAGGCTTGCCCTTTTACACGGATTATTCAATCCATTAATGTTTAAAGAAATTCCTTTTAAAGATGTCATTTGGCATTTTTAAAACTCAAGAATCTTATGATCGAAATAACAAATAACAAGATAAATAATGTTACATCTCCTCTTTTAGGTGTACCTTTAAATATAGCTGTATTTATTAAATCTCTTATGGGATTTTGTATAGGATTCAATTTTGTTTGTAGTGACAATGAGTGTACAAAATATATTGTGGATGTCAAAACTATATACATATAACAATGAACAAGTGAAAATAATGTAAGGATTAAACCTTGCATCCGGCCTGGAGTTGAAAACTCCAACTTAGAGCAGTATTTACTACTCAAGTTAACCCGCTACCCTAAGCAGCAGTACCTCAGCTACCACCTTATCAATTTAATACTAGTTATATTTAACTGAGGTTAACAGTTTTCAATTCAATTATCTATCAAGACAAAACTACACATTTGGTAAAACAGCATCATATAAACTAAAATAAACTTTTTTTTTTTTTTTTTTTTTTTTAAACTGTTCATACTATTATATAGATCTATGTAATATATAACACTTGAATTCTAATAGCATTCAAATAATCTTAATGTTAGAAATCAAGAGGAGAGAAAATTATGTTCTAACATTCATTTAAATCAAAAACTTTGGCTAATATGATTCAGACATTACATACATTAAGATGCATCTATTTTCTGTCATGTGAATTCTATCAACAGCTTCCAAAAAATCTTGAATTGTTTGTATATGAGCATTTACTTAAACTCATTATTGTCAATAGAGTAAAATATTGTATTCATAAAAATTATTATAAATCATATTGCATAGTTATGCAGATTCTCAGAAACACCTGCGTTATTACCTAAAAAAAAAAAAAAAAAAGCCATCACACACATAAACACAGACACACACACATACATATACACACACACATATACACACACACACACACATACACACATACATATACACATACACATATATACATAGATACACACACACACACACACACACACACACACACACACACACACACACACACACACACACATATATATATATATATATCTGATCTCACTGAGTTGTGTGTTAGTAGAGCACTATCCTACTTGCTGTCCCTAGAATAAATCTGCCTGCTTTACACAAAATAATGCACAGCAAACACATATTAGTAACCAGATTTTACAATCATGCTAACCTACTGCTTTAAAATATATCACATGACATTTCTTCCAGAATAGAGTTATAAGATTATTTATGCTTGCCAATCAGATGAATTAAATGAGTTATAGTAAAGTATATGTTTGGGACACAAGTTTTTAACACAGATTATTATGCTACTGTTAAGTAGATTTTCAAAAACATTTAAATAAATGTTTCATTTTCTATGCCTTCTAAAATAAGATATTTACTTGCTACAAGAAACTACATCATCCAAACTCATCATAACTGACATATTTTATGAATAGAGTATTTTTCCTGAATCTGTGGTGTGTCAGTGTGATAACCTTGTCAATGTTTATACTAACTGCTTTCAGTTTCTCTGTGAAAATTCTGTGAGTGAAGCTTCTGAGGAAACTCATGGACACTATGCATGAGACAGCCCACATCCCAGATTGTCTCCCTTAACATTTTGGCGGGAAACTTATTAAAACTTGTGGCAAACATTCATTTTGTCAATAGAGTAAAATATTGTATTCATAGAAATTATTATAAATCATATTGGATAGTTATGCAGATTCTCAGAAAAAAGCCATCACACTCACACACACACACACACACATACATACACACACACACACACACACACACACACATATATATATATATATATATATATATATATATCTGATCTCACTGAGTTGTGTGTTAGTAGAGCACTATCCTACTTGCTGTCCCTAGAATAAATCTGTCTGCTTTATACAAAATAATGCACAGCAAACACATATTGGTAACCAGATTTTACAATCATGCTAACCTACTGCTTTAAAATATATCACATGACATTTCTTCCAGAATAGAGTTATAAGATTATTTATGTTTGTCAATCAGATGAATTAAATGAGTTATAGTAAAGTATATGTTTGGAACACAAATTTTTAACACAGATTATTATGCTGCTGTTAAGTAGATTTTCAAAAACATTTAAATAAATGTTTCATTTTTTATGCCTTCTAAAATAAGACATTTACTTACTACAAGAAACTACATCATTTAAACTCATTATAACTGACATATTTTATGAACAGAGTATTTTCCTGAATCTGTGGTGTGTCAGTGTGATAACCTTGTCAATGTTTATACTAA
The DNA here is from genome assembly GCF_019279795.1 of Protopterus annectens. NCBI lineage: Eukaryota > Metazoa > Chordata > Ceratodontiformes > Protopteridae > Protopterus > Protopterus annectens. The sequence continues at coordinate 746,918,506 of NC_056727.1, forward strand.
CTGCTTTCAGTTTCTCTGTGAGAATTCTGTGATTTGAAGATTCTGAGGTAACTCAAGAACATTGTGCATAAGACAGCCCACATCCCAGATTGTCTCTCTTAACATTTTGGCGGAAACTTATTAAAACTAGTGACAAACATTCATTTAGCAGTGTAAATGCATCTAAACATGACAGAACCTCCACAATGTATTCCACAGATCATCACAGCCTCTATGCAAGTGAAATTAAACTCAAAATTACCAACAAGCAATAAAACTCAGCATTCTTCTCCCAACTCAATTTTCATACAAATCCTATTATTCACTGTGCCCACACAGTCTAAAGCATTTCTATATATTAATAAAGAAAAGAAAAGAGAGTAGAAAATAAAAGGGAGTGAGGCAGAAATAAAAAATGTAAGAGAAAGCTGTAAGAAGTATATACAATGGAATGTTACTTACTGTTTATATTAATAGAGTTAAAAATAAAACATATTATTTACTCTTATTTAGTTCTGATTATTATTAGTTAAAGCATGACAGATTATTTACAAACAAGCATAAGTAGTATAATCAAGAAAGTATAATTAGAAATAGCATTTGAAGAACTTATAAACTTTTACAAGAAATAAATATGTTATTATTCTATTAATGATATTTTCATTACTGTTCTCTCCTGCCCTCCCCACCCTTTACCCACTACATAATCTAAATAGAATGTCATTGTTTAAACAAAGAAAATAATAAAAGAAGAAGGAAAAAAAGGTAAAGATAAAAATGTATCAAATTACTAACCTTACTTTTTTCAGAAAGAAAACAAATCGAGTCACACTCTGCCATTAAATCCTCAGGCATTTTGACTGATTATGAAACAAAACATTTCTTTGCACATAGAGAATAACTTTGATTAAATCTTTTCCAAAATATTTGTGGCTTTCTGGAAATGCAGGAACTATATTCAAAAGATTAATAATGAACTAAAATGATGAGAGAGAAAAAAACATATAACAAATCATTTGTTTTTAGTCTCTTCTTCTTCTCTGAAGTCTTCCAGGAAGCTTCAGTTGCCAATCTCTTTAATGAAGAACTAGCCCATTCCATTTCTTCTATTTTATCCAAAATCCTTATTTGTTTGACAAACAGTAAAGCAGAGTCTAAATCATCAAAGACCTTAGGACCATCAGGAAGGAAGATTTTAAGCTTGGCAGGAAACAGAAGGTATGTTTTAAACTGTGCTTTTTTAAGCTCCCTTATTAGTGGCAGAAAACTTTTCTTTTAGCAATTACCATGGAAGAATAGTCATTGTCAAAACGCACAGTTGTCTCATTAAACTTAACAGGAGCTTTAGCCCAAGCAGATTTAAGAACCATCTCTTTATCAAAAGATGATAGAAATCTAACTATAACTGATCTAGGATAGTTTTTGTTAGAGTTAGTATTAGCTATAGATCTATGTGCTCTTCGATACCAAAAGAGAATGCTTCTGGTAAATCTAAAGTTTTAGGGAGCCATGTTGTTAAAAAGAAGTAATATTGTTACCTTCAATATTTTCTGGCAGTCCAAAAATCCTAATGTTATTGCGCCTAGATCTATTTTCCAGGTCATCCAGCTTTGTTTGTAAATGTGTATTTTGTTTCAGCAGAAACTCAATGTTGATTTCCTGTTCTTGTATTTTATTTTCCATGTCATTCACAGCTTCTTCTATGCCTGTCATCTGGATCTTCTGTTGTTGCAGGTCCATATGTAACAAGTCTATTTGTTTTGTAGTTTTTTCTATGAAAGTGTCTATTTTAGTATCCATTTTATCCATCTTAGCAGTAAGTTGCTGGACTATAATTATCAGAGACTGAAGTTCTTTCTTGATGCTGGAGTCTTGAGAATTTGTCTTACTGGAACTCATTTCAGACTGATAAACTGACAGGAAAATTTCCAAAGTAATTTCTGACAGGAATATTATTAAGATTTCCTTTCTTTTTTAGATATAGTTCAAGAACTATATAAAACAAACATATTTAGAAAGAAAATTACTTCAAGAATTAATTTTTTAAGTAATTAATTCCTGTCAATGTAATGAAATTGGTGGAGCTGAAGAAATCTGCTGCTATCCTGTGTTCATCCTTGGCCACGCCTCTCACTATCTTTTGATGGGATCCGGACACATGCTCAACTAGCATATGTCTGAATCACAAAACACTGAACACATATACACGAAAGCACTTAACATCGACAAGCGCTTCCGTGTATGTGTGCCTGTTTCGTAGCTCGGACTACAGTGCGGGTAAGGGAAAATTCCCTTTTCCCCACTGTAGTGTGATCTCGGAGTAAGAATAATAAAGTAGGGGGGTGGGGGGTGCAGGGTGGGGCAAAGCCCCCCTGCAGAAACATAGATTTTTTTTTTTGAACTACACATACACGGAAGCACTTTTTGATGTTAAGCGCTTTCGTGTATGTGAGTTCGATGTTTTGTGATTCGGACATATGCTAGTCGAGCATGTGTCCTAGACCCCTTTTGACACAGAAGACCAAAATACTAGTCCTCTCTCCCTTCTTCTGGTAAAATCAGTTCCTGAGTGGCCACAATGCAAGATCTTAATATACTCTTGTTGTAAGGATTTTGAAACAATCACTTTTGGATTTTCATGATGATACTAACCAAATCTCATCTCTGTAGGGAAAATAATGTTGCACCTCTACTGGTAAACAAGACTGTTTTGAAGGCCATCCTCAACTAATAAAGAGGTTGAGCTTCTGCAGAAATGGATCTAAAGCTGTGTGAGTTCTAAGCTCATCAAGATGAGTGGAAGAAAAATTTTTCACTTCCAATACTTCAAAATTAAATTGCTCATTGTCATGCTGTTCTGTGGTTTTCTTGGCAGATCGATGTAATGTATCAGCAAGATAAAGAAGTTTGTCTTTTGTGTAAATAAGACTGAAATTGTAATTTTACAATTTGTGCATCATGCATTGCAGTCTCGCAGGACCTGTGTGCATTGGCTTTCTCAAAATAGTGACTAGAGGATGGTGGTCAGTTTATACGTGGATAGGTTGACCAAACACAATTGACAAAAGTTCTTTCTGAATCTGGGCATACTGCATCTTGGTTTGGGTTAGAGTTCTTGATGCATAGGCTACTACCCTCTTGAAGAATGACTGCACCAAGACCAAACTTAGAAGCATCACAGGAAACAGTAACTGGTTTGTGAACATCATAGCATCTTAGAGTTGGTGGACTGGTAATTCTTTTTTTCAGGACATCAAATACTCTTTGGTGTTGCTCTGGCCATGACCAAATTACATCTTTGGTGTCAGCTCTCTTAGAAGTGCTGAAAGTTGGCTCATATCTGGAATGAACTTGCTTAGAAAGTTGACCATACAAGCAGAACATTGTAAGGCTTGGACATTGTCTGGAGCTGGCATTTCAAGAACTGCTGTTTGCTTGGAAGGATCTGTCATAAGCCTGAACTGGTAAACAAATGACCTACATAAGTAACTTCTTGTAGCCTGAATTTACACTTCTGAGGACTCAGGTTAAGATTCACTTCACAAGCTCTTTCCAGAAGTTTCTTGAGGTTTCTATCATGTTCAACTTCACCATTGCCTCCTAGAAGAAGAAAATCTACTATTATAGCATATGGATAGCCTGAAAAAATTTGTTCCATCACACGCTGAAAGACTTCACTGGCAGAATTTATTTCAAATGGCATTCTCAGAAATCTATATCTCCTGAATGGCATACCAAATGTGGTTAGCAATGAAGATTTTTGATCAAGCAAAATTTGTCAGAATGAACTCTTTGCATCTGAGACAGAAAAAAACAGTGGCATTTGGCATGAGGGCAGCAACCTCCTCAACTGTGCACATAGGATGATGAGGTATTTTCAATGCTTTGTTCAAGTCTCTTGGATCAATAGATATTCTAATATTATCTGCGCTTTTCTTATGAGCTACTACCATGGAAGATACACATTCAGTTGGTTCTTGTACTGGACACATTACTCCTAGCTGCAGCATTTTGTCTAGCTCAAGTTCGACTATGTTCTGCATAGATACTGGAATTTTCCAGGCTGGTTTGATAACCGGGTTGACCTCTGGGTCTAGCTTCATGGAGTAAACAGCTGGTAGTTTCTCTAGTTTGTCAGCAAAAATATCAGCATAAATAAAAAAATTAGTCTGGGTGAAATTTGAGCTGTTTTCATTCAAGCTTACAAGGTGGACCTCTCGGTTAAATGAAAGCAGTCCGATTTTCAAACTGTCTCTGAGGCCTAATAATGACTCTATGTGTCTCTTTACTAAGTAAAACTGCAAGTCATAGCTGTTTCAAGCAGAGTAATGTGAAAGCACTACTGAGCCTTTGGTTTAAATCTCTTCACCACCATAAGCAACAAGCTTTGCACCCTTTGCCAAGTCAAGTTGTTCTGCAGCTCTTACTCTAGCAAACATTTCTGCTGACATAACATTGCACTTTGAACCAGTATCTACTTTGAGCTCTCTAGGTCTCCCATGAATCCGAACAGTACAAAAGATTTCATTTTTTGCCCATAAATCTACTGCATTGATGGCTTCACCAAGCACAGACACACCATCAACATAAAAAGTATGACTGCAGCTAATTGATCAACTTGCCACTTTGAATACTCTCTTTTAATACAAGAATGAGCCTCATTTGATTTACTAAGCCTTTTAAAATGATTCCACTTTTTACATGTGTGGTATTGCTGACCAAAAGCTAAGCACTTCTCTCTTGTGGGCTCATGATTTCCACCACAATTACAACAGTCGACTATGAGGCTAGCTACAGGTTTTCCTGAGTCAGCCCTGTACTTTGCTGCATGCACTCTGGGTCTTACTCAAGTAGTTCTGGGTTTTGCTGAAGTGACCACACCCTTAAGCCTGTATCTTTTAACCTTGTGCTGCATACTATCTTCCTTAGCTTTAGAAGGTACTGGAAGGCTTTCCTTCTCATTTGTAAGCATACTTGCATGCATTTCTGTAAGCTCATGGATCTGACAAATCTCAATGGCCATGTTTAATATTAAATCACTATCTCAAAGCAAAATCTTTCTCACTGTGTCACTATTAATACCACACACAAACCTGTCCTTTATCAACTCATCTCTCAAATATTCAAATCTACATGTTTTAGCTTTATTTCTCAAGTTGGTTATATATGCTGCAAAAGTTTCAGAAGAATTTTGATCTCTTATATAAAATATATGACTTTCCACTGTAATATTTGTTTGGGGTTTGTACATTTATATAAAGTTACATTTTAAGCATTCAAGGTCTTTCCGCGTTTCAGCTAGTATCACAATATGGTGGTTCTCCCCCTCCCCTGCAAATACAGCAGGTGCATACATAAACGAATGCTGTCCTTCAATGTTTCTTAACCAGCTAAATTAAACAGAATAAATGCCATTGTAGATGTGTCTTTGTTAGAAAAAGCAGCCTATATGAAAATATCATATTCCTGCTCAAACACTCTCCAGTTTTCTGCAATATTGTTATCAAACACAAGCAGACTTGGTCTGCAAACGCCTTCTGCCATGCCAAAAATTACTTTGAAACACAGTGCAATCTTAACCCTTAGAATCATGTACAAACATGCAAACACACCAGCCCCCAGATTTAGCAAGCCCTACACGGTGTGCAGGACTAGTGCAGGAGCTCCAGCAGGCAATATGTCTGAAGTGCGATCCAGGAACAACCTGTAGGGACGTACATGAGCGCTTCTGCACTAGCTCTGCATGGACTCAGCCCCTGTATGCAAATTACCCCATTTGCAGGAGAGATCCATGCAGATGAGGTGAATTTGCGATCCAGGAAGCTGGAAACTGGCCATGCAGGACTAGTGTAATCAGCAGAAATGTACTCTTCTAGTAATGGAGTACATTTCTGCAAACTACAAAACAGAGCCATGACAGCTCCAAATAAAGGGTGGATATTATGTAGAAAGCATGCCAATGGCATGGAAAACAGTTGCAAAAAAAAAAAAAAAGTTTTATTTTTTTTTAGCCAATCTCGGCTGTTTAAGTGTAGGGCAGCGGCACGCAAACGGGATCGGGCGGAAAGAAACCCTAAAATAAGCATTCTAACCAAAATCACTATTTTGCTATTATACTCAATGGCAGGCAGAAGACAACATGGCTAGTGAATACTGGTTGCTAAGGGGGGAGGCTCAGTGTGGGTCATGTAACTATGCATCAGCAGGCAATCCTATGTAAATGAGGGGAATGATACTGAATCCCAGATTTCCCTGCATGCTAGCCAGCACCCAACAGTATAAGAGCAGGAATACCTTTGTGCATGCCTAGAAGTAAGCTGACATCATAGGGGTGTGTGTCAGGCATACTGTAAAAGTGGATTGGAGCCATGTGGCTCAGGTTTGCCTTTAGCTTAACAGAGCTAAGCAAAGGGGTATGTCTGAGGCTGCCTAACACTCTTTACATTGCCTAAGCGGGTGTGCACGCCACGCACCAGATTTTAAAGGGGAAAAAATAAACCAGGAAATAGCAGGTCTGTGCACATTTGAGCACTCTGTTTGTGTGGCGCACCCCAGGGCTTAAAAAGGAAGGCAATGGGAAGGGAAAACAGTCGTAAGAAGGTAATCTAGGAGAACTAGCATAGCTGGCAGGTGAAATGTATCAGAATCAGCCAATTACGCAGGCAGCAGACCAGCCCAGCCCAGAACACTACTATAAACTATGCAAACACCTTACCCTCTGTTTTTTCCCACATACTCTACACCACCGGTGTATACAAGCAGAGAACTGTTAAGAAACAAAACAAAAAAATGATAAGGGCTGCATTAGCTATCATACAACAACATGTGGAAGAGGCTGAGGGTAGTGAGGATGTGAATGTTGTTGTCCAACCCACCGTGAGGAGATGGAGAAGAGTGTACAGATCCAGGGTAACCTACTAGGGGCTACATGAGCTGGAGATTGAGGAATGCTATAGGGTGGACAGGGACCTCCTACAGAAAATTGTTGAGCTGTGCCGGCCACACCTGACAGACAGAACTAACAGAGGGGAACCCATCCCAATGGATACCAAGGTATGTGCAGGCCTAAGAATACTAGCTATAGGCACTTCCAAAGGTCAACTGGGGATATCATGGGGATTTCACAGGCATCAGCATCCAGGGTACTCCACCAGTTCCTGGATGCCATGTCAGCGCATGCCGATGAGCACATATATTTCCCCAACACCCATGAGGTGTTGGTCAGCAATATGCATCTGTTCCACCAAACAGCAGAATACCCTGTGGTAGAGGGTGCTATAGACTGCACGCACATATGCATCAAAACATCACCTGGTGACCGCAAGTGCTTCCTCTCCATCAACTGCCAGGTCATGTGCGATGCCCAGAGCATAATAATGAATGTGTGTTCTGGCTGCCTTGGAAGCTATCAAGATTCCCACATCTGGCTTCTGATGCAGCTGTACTAGAGATTTGCCAGTGGGGACATCCCTTATGGTCACCTAGTGGGGGATGCTGGTTAGGCACTGGAGCCATGGCTGATGACACCCAATCAGAAATGCACACACACCTGAACAAGAACTCCATAATGAGGCACAAGCACAGACCAGAATTATAATAGAGTGTGTGTTTGGGATGTTCAAGTCATGGTTCCAGTGCCTGGATACATCCGGTGGAACCTTGCAGTACTCACCAATTACATGTACCCAAATTGTCATCACATGTGCCATGCTACACAATATGATCCTGCAGAAACAGGTGCAGCAGGAACAGCAGGGGGCAGGGCCACACAGCCCTCCACCATTGCCAAGGCCTGCACAGGCAAAGAGTGAATCAGAGGAGGAACAACCTGAGCTGGCCCCAGTAGGCAGAAGGAGGCATGCCTAGTATGCCCTGGCCTTGGCAAAGAGGCAACGCATAGCACATACACTGACACAGGAGGGACCCAGGGAAAGACACCTCTTTGTGACTCGCACATACAGTAAAAGGGATGCCAAACATGACACTACCTGTACTCAACCATGCATAGGGAGTGTACTATGTGCATCTGACATAAGCAGCCCTTCAGCACCACCCTCAGTACTGGCACACCCACAAGGTAAGCCACTCAACATACCAACTGCCGAATGTTGTAGTATGTGTTGTTACCTGTATCTATGGTATGGATGTGAGCATGCAAGGGAATCGGGTGGCTGAATGGGATGCCAGCAGATAGTAGACACCTATAGTGGCAGCATGAGACCTGTAACAAATACAGGTGTCACCATAGTAGCTAGTAATACACATGGTGACAAAACCCACTGCAGGTATTGTGCTGGGCCACATGTGTCCATACAACTCACACCTGCCAGTCAGGAAGGTTCACATACCCAACAACAGTCACAGCCAGCAGGACAGGTATAGACAAACACAAACAAAAGCTGTGCTAAGGCCACTGAATGATGCCTATGATTAACCACCCCCAGGCCTACACAGACAGACTTCATCAGGTCAGGCAGTGTGATGTTAGTTCTGAAGGGTAGGAAGTCAGAAACTAATATGTAGGTCAATCAAACGCAATACCTGTAGTACACTGACATGCCTTTAGTCAGCATAATAGGTTAGGAAACAGAATGAAATGGAGTACCTGACATACCAGTGCAGTCATAGCAAATGTGAACAAGTGTCAGATGTGCCCCCCCAATCCTATGTAGCAATGTAGAAACAGTCAGGTGTGCCCCCCCAATCCTGTGTAGAAATAGTCAGGTGTGTCCCCCCACTCCTGTGTAGAAATGTAGTAACAGTCAGGTGTGCCCCCCTCCCCTAATCCTGTGTAGAAATGTAGAAACAGTCAGGTGTGTCCCCTAACCCTACTTAGACATGTAGTAACAGTCAGGTGTGCCCCCCCCAATCCTATATAGAAATGTAGTACTGGTCTGGTGTGCCCCCCCAATCTGATGTACACACATTGAGACAGTCAGGTGTGCCCCCCCAGTCCTATGTAGAAATGTAGTAACAGTCAATTGTGCCCCCCCATCCTATGTACCAATGTAGAAACAGTCAAGTGCCACCCCCATATTCTATGTACACATGTAGTAACAGTCAGGTGTGCCTCCCCCCACAATCCCATGTAGAAATGTAGTAACATGTATGTGTAGGTATATTACCAGTAGAGCACAGATGCCCAAAGGTGGCCAAGGTAGCAGGATAGATTTAGCATTTGCACAATATGCAGGTATGTGTGTATTAGGTTGTTGTGTGTTTCATATTGTGTGAGAGTGGTCAGTATGTATGCAAGTTAAGGTATGACCTGGTGGGCATTGCCCACTACTGCTGATGACAGGGCTAAGTCCTCATAACTGCAGTGCCAAAGACAATCCCCACCAGTATAACATATGCTAGCAGTAAGCTATTGAAAATGTATGGTTGTAATATGTGTCACCATCTGAAAGATTGACATGGCATGGCTGTTGGGCTAGATATACAAGCAGTACACAGGGGAAAGTACCCCAGACATACAGTATAGAATGTGTAACTGTGAATTGGACACACCTTTGGAATTGTACATACAGGTATGCATCTCATTATCTGGGCCTGTAGTAGGGGATACCGGTGTAGTCTGCCCGAACACTGGCAGATCACAAGGGTGGCAGGACTGATGTAATGGGAAACAGCCGGTGTACCTGCACATGCCAGCATAACTTGAATACCCCATGCATATCTGTGCATCAGACACAAGTAGTGTCCATAGCACACATGCATCCAGATCACCCAAACACCACCCACAGGTACCTCTTTGGTCGTATCCCTGCTGTTGGGAATGGGTACAATATGACCCCACCTGTATATGGCAATAGCAAAGGAACGCAACATGCGGTGCAGGTGTTCCATGCAGGTGTGTCCCTAGCTGCAGGTAGTACCCTGCCAGCATCCACACCACCTGATCAGGACAGATAGAAAGTATTGGCATGAACACCTAGCATACCTACCCTGTCACACCAGGGGAATATACTGTATGGCGGTCTGAGACTGTAGGACTGACAGAATGTAACGGCCTGCCACAGTTGGCCAGCATCACCATCTAATGAACTACAGGTCTGTGTCTCACATATACTGCCAATGCATGTTATGTCATGGACACCCAAATAACAACATAACACACTCCACATAAGCCATATGCAAGGACATGTGGACAAACCACAGTAACATGTCCACCATGTCCTACTGCATGCACTGTGGACCAACACCAAAACACAGCTGTGATGAGGTGATAACTTTAGGGAAAGTATCAGAGAATGTATGCATAATGTATGGAAGAGGTTAGAATAACAGAGGGGGGTGGGAGCATGGGCAGCATGGAATGTGCAAGATCCGACACACAGCTGTGTGCATACACTATTCCTGGCTGCAAACACATAAATGGATGGCTACAAACCTGCCCATACACACAATAGGGGTAATGTCCTGACTCATGGCCCCTACCTATGGGTAACCTGTGTGAATCTGTACAGCTGTGAGGTACTGCCACAGCAAGATACGGCCATACTGTCATGTCAATGGATGTGCAAGTATGGCATCCTCTGCCAGCACTGTACGAAGGTGCTGAACCAGATACAGAGACCAGGCAGAAAGTGTCTGCAGCTCCCCCTCCAGAATGGCATAACTTACCATGAATATGTAGGTGTCTGCCCACAATACCAGACACAGCTGCATTCACCCTTGTTCCCCAGGACATCACTGTGGGCAAGAATGTCCACCTGACAGTACTTGAGTACATAAAACATTACAGTGTATAACAGTATACATGTCTGAATATCTCTGCTAACACCAGTACCATGTAGCAGAAACAGCACAGACACAATCTCCTACAGTACACACTGTCCCCATATTGCCAAATGATCTACAGATACCATGCAAAAACAGTTAGCTACCTGTAGATGTACAACACAAAGGTCTGCACTGGAGTACAAACTACTTGGAATGGATCCACACATTCAATACAGAAGGGCATACTGGGCATGCTCACACACTTAGAGAAATGAAGGCAATGTCAGACAACAACATACCGAAAGGTAATACTGAGCTTGCTCACACACTTAAACAAATGAAGCCCATGTCTGCAAACAGTGGACCACACACATCTGACAGTTGCAGACGTTAGCGCATATACTCCTCAGTATGCATCAGTCATGCTTTCCACACATATTGGATAGGAATGCAGACATATATTCAGGGACAACACACTATAATAAGCCAAAAGTAGACATACATAGATGTGTGGAAGAGAGTGACTATGACAAATAGCCATCCATCATGAGGCCTGTCCCACCCAGCACATAGCCAAATGGCTGCCACCACATGATGTGTAAAGGTCACTCACTGTAGAAACTAGCCACTAGTATCCATCAGCATTACAGACTATGTAGTGCAAGTGCTAGCTGTGTAACATGGCTGTACAAGGCAGTAGGTATCTAGCAGCTGTATACACGTCCCTGCAGAATATAACCCTGTGTGTGCCTGCATGTGGTGTGTCAACCTCTAGATGAATGGTTTACGGCCCATGCACATACACTGCCCTCCCCATAGCCCTACTATGACAAGCCTGCTGATGTAATCCACTTTGAAATACATCTTTGGGAATGGAGTAACCCAGTAATCTCTGTGGTGCGTCTTATAACTGCGTAATGCTGTAGTGTGATAAACTAGTTAGGTAGAAATTCTAATCCCAGACATGGCAATTGTGTGTGTGTGTTTGTCTCGGTCTGTGAAAGGAGAAATGCTTTTTAGGCTAGTCATGCTCACTACAATTCAAATGTCCTACTTTGGCAAGGATTCTGATGTCATTCACTGTGAAATACACCTGTGGGAAAGATGTAGACCAGGAATCTCTGTGGCGTGTCCTATAACTGAATAATGCTGTAGTGTGATAAACTAGTTAGGTAGGGGTTCTAATCCCAGACATGGCAACTGTGTGTTTGTGTCTCTGTCTGTGTAGGGAGCAATACTTTTTAGGCTAGCACACTCACTACAATTCAAATATCCTACTTTGGCAAGACTGCTGATGTCATTCACTGTGAAAGACACATGTGGGAAAAGTGCAGCCCAGTAATCTCAGTGGCCTGTCCTATAACTGCGTAATGCTGTAGTGTGACATAGTACTCTGGTAGAGGGTCTATTCCCACACATGACAAGTGTGGATGTTTGTGTGTGTGTTTCTATGTCAGTATAGGGAGCAATGCTTTTTAGGCTAATCACACTCACTACAGATCAAATGCCCTACTAGGCTGCTGATGCCATTCATTGTGAAATACACCGTTGAGAAAGGTGTAGCCCAGTAATCTCCATGGCATGTCCTATAACTGCGTAATGCTGTACTGTGATAAACTAGTTCGGTAGGAGTTCTCTTCCCAGACATGGCAACTGTGTGTGTGTGTGTGTGTGTGTGTGTGTGTGTGTGTGTGTGTGTGTGTGTGTGTGTGTGTGTGTGTGTGTGTGTGTGTGTGTGTGTGTGTGTGTGTGTCTGTATATGGAGCAATGCTTTTTAGGCTAGTCATGCTCACTACAATTCAAATGTCCTACTTTGGTAAGGCTGCTGATGTCATTCACTGTGAAATACACCTTTGAGAAAGGTGTAGCTCAGTAATCTCCGTGGCGTGTCCTATAACTGCATAATGTAGTGTGGTAAACTAGTTAGTAGGAGTTCTAATCACAGACATGGCAACTCTGGGTGTTTGTGTGTCTCTGTCTGTATAGGCAGCAATGCTTTTTAGGCTAGTCATGCTTAATACAATTCAAATGTCCTACTTTGGCAAGGCTGCTGATGTCATTCACTGTGAAGTGCACCTGTGGAAAAGGTGTAGCCCAGTAATCTCCATGGTGCATCCTATAACTGCGTAATACTGTAGTGTAATATAGTACTCTGGTAGGGGTTCTATTCCCACACATGGCAAGTGCGGATGTTTGTGTGTGTGGTTCTATGTCTGTGTAGGGAGCAATGCTTTTTAGGCTAGTCTCACTCACTATAGATCAAATGCCCTACTTTGGCAAGGCTGCTGATGTCATTCACTGTGAAATACACCTTTGGGGAAGGAGTACACCAGTAATCTCTCTGGTGCGTCCTAGAATTGCATAGTGCTGTAGTGTAATAAACTAGTTAGGTAGGAGTTCTAATCCCAGACATGGCAAGTGTGTGTGTGTGTCTGTGTTTGTCATTCATATTCTGTGTGGAGGTGGCTGTGAGTGTCTAACAACTGGACTCATTGTGGAGTGGTTTTTGCAAATTTCTTATATGGTGGACCTATTATATGTCACACTGTCCACCTTACAAGGTTACGGATGTGAAATTGCAGAGAGGCTGGGGGTGCCAATCCATACACCTACATGTGACATCAAGGCCTGGCGAACAAAGTTAGCAACCCTTGTATTACTCAGAGAACACTCTCAACCCATATCTCATACAGAAACAAACTTGCCTTGGCAACAACCGCTATGGGTGGTAGTACCCTGCATATTGCCTACAGATAGTAACCATGGTGTGATTGCAGTGGACTAGAGAGGGCATGGCACCCTGTCCATAAGTACAATAGGCACATACATGCAGACACTGGGCCTTCACTATGTTCCCCACTGAACACCTGTGGTGCCATCAAATGTGACCCACAAAGGACATACCATGCCTTAAACACATACCTTGTATGGACAGATGCCACTGACACCAGGGAATACCTGTATCATGCTATCAATGTAGATGCAGGGTCAACCTGCTGTCCATTACCTGTACCTGACACATGAGGCCAGGACTGGAGCATCAGATAAAATCTGTGTACACAACATGGGCCAGACACCCCAGGAACAGTTCCACATGTCACTGTACATGCATGTGGGACATGTGCACATCCCAGACACTGTCCATGTCATGGACTAAAGAACACATACATGGCAAGCAATGCACAGCAATGGCCACACACAATAGTTAGCCAGGTGACTGGATGTTGAATACAGTACCCACCTGTGTGGGATAATCCAGACACTACACCCCTTAGCCACACTGCAGACCATTGTTATGTGGCCTGATGCCAAGGTATACCCATCACCTGGCCTTTTATAGCCTTCTGGCACAGTCAACCACTACACACCCGTGAAGCAATGCACCCATGCATGTCAGTACTGGCACCACATGTCTGTGTGTGTGCTGTATGATGCTTTTGACCACATTCACACTCACTACAACCCCCATTGGCATACCGAAGCATGCTGTCTCATGTCAGACACCTCCACATACCCTTTGCCCATATAACCCCCAGACACCCCCTGTGGTGCATGTGATACCTGCACAGTACTGTATTGTGGCAAACTAACTAGTGAGGAGATGTATTCCTGACCCTGCCAGTGCGTTGATGTGTGTGGGTCCCTGAGAGAGTGTGGCTGTGTTGACGTTGACACCTTTTCATGTGGACAGGCATGTGTACAACACCTACCGAATCACTACCATATTACTGTTGCAGATGTCACTCACCATCACATATATATTTGAAGAGCTCCTCAACATGTAAGCTACGTGGTGCATCCAATAACTGCATAGACATGTGATAACAATACATAGTCAGTTAGGGGTTTGATACCCTGCACTGGTAGGTGTGTGACACAAACATGCTTAGGTTTTACTCTCCCACCCCCTCCCTGACCTATCTTTGCCTCTGTTTGCCTCTCCCACTCCCTTTGTGGTGGTTGTGGAGACTTACACCTGCTTTGCTTAGACAGCAGCATGTGTTTTGTAAGTGATGCTCATGATCAGCTCATGGCCTCTGCATGAATTGCAGCCCCCTTCTAGCTGATTGCATGTGGAACAGCAGTGGTAACATTCCCATAGCCAATTGCATGGAAACACACTCCAATATCTAGGAACATCATGTTGGTGTTGGCCCTTTTCATTCAATGTGTGCAGGACCTAGATCTGTTGTTTGGCAAGCAGCATTACAGATGGATTGGGGATTCACCTCTAACAACATACACTGTGGAAACAGGCCAACACACAGTAGGGGGATGCGCCTGACATGACTAGAGAATGTAAGTGCCGCTATTCTGCATTTGGAGTAATGTTGGTTTAACAGGGTGTGTGTGGATACGGCTGCTCTACATGTTTTAATACCCGTCATGACAGTGCTATGTTTCTGAGGGAACCCCCATCTGTAGGGTCATTTGCAGACTGGGCAGTGTGTGGTGTCTTCTGTGTCTTGTGTTACTCACAGAGCACCTATCTGTGAACTGCAGAAGCATAGTGTGAGGATTGCAAACAGTACATGGTGACAGACATGAAAGTTATTGACTTCATATTCCTCATAGGACATATGTCACAAAAAACCCTGTTACAACAGTAAATGTATGAGGTTATCACAGCAACAAGTCAATATTGGTCCTGTGATTGTGCCTCCAGCCACAACTCTGTCAACCTGAGTACATATGCCATGCAGTAAGAGGTGCATATGTTCTGTACACCATAATGTACTGACATCATATCTGATAAGCCAGTGAGATATCAGACTGTGACACGTTATGCATAGTAGGGGTTATCTTTGAGGACATAGCCTGGGCATTTTGTGGTTGTGTGTACAATACTGAGGTCTGTGTACTGCCAGGCCAGCAGAAGAGTCATGTATGTCGGACAAAGCAGTGGGATGCTGTACAGATGTATGTCACAAACTAGTGGGTAGTATGTGACCATGACACCTCTGCACCAGTGGTTTGTATGTATCAGAACAGACTGGGGTGTGTGAATACATAACCTATGGGGGCAAATGTATACCAGCGTTTATGTGATATACCCATCTACATGGCTTTTAACATCCATAATGCTAGGCTTGGTCCACGTCTTGCACTAAGGGGTTCCGTGTATACCTCTGGACTGACCAGAGTATGTCAGACTGTCCACATATATTGGCCAAATCTCTGCTGTAGTCCACAGGATCATTACTGTGCTAGCAGTGGTACTGCTATGATGTCCTTAGGATGTCTGTCTGTGGCCAATGGCGCACATGTTACATGTAGATGTGACCGCCCACACACGTCTGTAAAGATGACCCCTATCACAGTATCAATAGGTTACATATATACCTGCAATACATACCTGACATCCACTTGCACTAAGAGGTTGGGACTACTGGGGCTGAGGTAGGGCTCCACTCCAAATGGTGAACATATATGTATAGATATATACACATATACATATCGACATACATAGATGAATATGTATATGTATATACATATATATATATATATATATATATATATATATATATAAAAACACTCAGATATATACATATACACAGCAATATATGTCTACACATACAGATAGAGATACATATGCACATATACTTATGGATATATATATATATATATATATATATATATATATATATATATATATATATATATATATATATGTCAACAGTAATAGGTATATCAGAATAGATACGTATGCACATATAGTTATAGATATCTACATATATATCTACATAAATAGGCATATCTGTACACACAGGAATTGCATACATATATAGTTATATATACATATATATATATATATATATATATATATATATATATATATATATATATATGTACATATGAAGAGATGTACACATGGCCATATCTATGTTGCATTATACAGATGCGTATACAGACATATGTATGACTATACATGTGTATGTACATGTAGACATATATTAACCAATTATATGTATATATCCATATTCCTGCCACGTGTAAACCTCACGGTTGTGTATACACTCCCAGATGTATCAAACTGTATGTATCTGCTATGTGTACATTATGATAAAGCAATATATGTGATGCAACATTCATATTAATAACAAGTACTACACATCTGTGGAAGTAAAGACAATTGTTCAGTACTAATCAGTACTGACAGATATATTGGAAAAGGAAGAGTTGTCTTCACAGTGGTCATGGCGTAGTGGTTAAGTGTTGTGACTTTAGTGTACAGGGTCCTGTGTTCAAGACGTGCAAGGGCTGTTCATTTTGTCACTGGGCAGAACAAGGGCTGCCAGATACAGAGTGATTAAGGCAGTTTTGAGCAGCTTTAAGTGCTTTTGCTTGGGTCTGTGTGAAGCAAAGTGGTGCTAAGCTATGGGTATACATATGGGCACTTACACAATGTAGGCTCCGCTTCCCAGTGTGCAAATCAGCTTTGCTGTTATATTGCAGCAATGTTGATACCTGTTAAGCATGGCTTAGCCCTGGTAACCAGTTCACACCACCCAGTCTGATAACATAGCACGGAAATGACATCTGTAAGAAGTGTATGTAATGCCATGTACAATACATGCACCTATGTGCTGTCATTACAGTAGCAAGGGGTGTGAGTGTCATGTGTGGGACACAAATGTATATGAGGCCTGTTATCCATGTGAATGTGTTATATATGAGGTAGTAGCCCAGGGTACGTGCTGTCACACTGGCATGTAGTGTAACTCGGCGGTACTACAGTTGACAGTGCTTACCCAGGCAAGAGTACAGTGCTAAATGTAGCACTGACAACAGGCACACCTGCAGGCATAGCTTGACTCTTTGGCCTCCATGTTGTATCCCTGGTGTGTGAGCTGTGTCACAGTATATAACCCCTACTGGGTAATGATCCGACATGTGGAATGTAACTGTAGGCTACCGTCTGTACAGCACATGATAGCAAGGGCTCCTGACATGTAGGATCACATACATATTGTTGTCAAATGCCTATCTGTCAACACATTCATCCTACTGCATAGCTACATGCCAAGCTGACAACTGTCAGTCCCTGTACAGATGGCAGGTATCCAGCTGGGAAATGTACAGGCATCATAAGCTTGATTGACACTGACATGTCTGCTCAGCTGTGTAAGAACTGGCACATATTGGAGAGAACACCCTGTATGCACCACATGCCACTGGTACCGCCACTACACTACCACAGTCAGCAGAACATGCATGGGTATAGGTCTCCATCACAGACACTAACCATGTGTTGTAATGCATGTATGTCAACCCGATCACCTCAGGGGCCATGTGCAGGAGGCACCTGGAGGAATGGCTGATGCATGTCACTCTCACCCTGAGAGTCACCACAATAGTGTCTGTCAATAGATTGCCTGCTGCCACATGGCAGGTGGAAGGATACCACTGTATACACAACCCCTACACAACTCATCTCTCCTTGGATAATAGCTAGGTACACAGCTATGACCACCTGCAGCGATGCACCCCAATACTGACACATGTGTACATGTGCATGACTGAGTAAAGCAGTGTCTGTGTGTTAGCACACCTGTATGTGGGAATTCCATGAGGGCTTACACAACCATTGCAGCACCCATTGCCATAGCCAGTTGTGGCTGCTGCTGTATGGGACATTACATGTACCCTGTTAAGCTCCTCTCCATACTGGCTACATGAGCCTTGCAGTACCATCACAACAGTGTTGTACAAATGGCTTGATAGGCATGTGATGCCCATTGTGTTCTGGCAAGTGTGTGCATGTCTGTAGGGTACAGCATTCTGAGGCCATATAATCCTATTACAATACCCATTGCTACACAGTAGTACAGATAGTGTTATTACTGCCCATAGGTGAGGCATGACAATGCAACACCCTACTATGTGTGTGGTATGAGCATTAGTTGCATATCCCTGTAGTGCCACTGTAGGGATCTACCAATGGGTTGTATCTTAGTTGTGCCCAAGGTGTGATGGTGGGTATGTCAGAGTGTCATCATCGATTTCAGCGAGTACAATATCCACTGGGGGATGTGGGTGCTGTGTACACTGTCATTACACCAAGGTACACTCAGTATATGTCCCATGTACCACGTTATGGTTACCGCTGTCACCAATAACCATACAGGTAACCAATACCACAGCCTACCTGTAACACATTGGACACATGGTCAAGTTAGTTAGCAGCGATAGGCCCAGGTCTCTCAAATTTGTGTCTGCCTGTTATGTCTCTGTTAATGTGTATATGAAGGAATGTCACACTATGTATTGTCCATATACACCCATTACATCCTCCATTAGCATACTGTACATGTCTATGGATGTTCTGCATGTAACATGTAACCTGGTTCACACCTCACCCGAAATGCTGTGTGGTGTGTGCAATGGAAGCCACATACGTCAGTATCATTACATACCTAGGTAGGGGTCTAGTCCCAGTGTTGCCAAGTAAGAGTGTGCGTGTATGTGGATGGGTCTACATCAGGTTGCAGATTATACATGCCCCAGTGGGTCACCTGTCCATGTGGCATAGGCAATAACCGTTATACAATCCTGTGACATGTTCAACTGTACTCCAGATATGTCACAGCCATGGTGTCACCACAGTGCCATACCCTGTTGTGGGATATGACTGCAGACCATCCTCATCCTGACACATGTACACCTACAACACAAATGGATAACATTATACAGACCACAATCAACCAGTGTTATTAACAGCTATAATGCATCATTACTGGATGGCTACACTACCTAACATACATGCATTACTCTTTACTCTTACAACATGTTACACTGCAGTACTGTGGTACACTGTAGTACAGTCAACGTCTGCATCAGAACCATATTAGCCTGTCCCTGCATCGATGGTATGGATGGCAGGGATGTGGCACAGGTATCATCATATGCACAGGGTGTGTTGTTGGTTTGCCAGAACTGAGGGTGGGCCATACATTTGACACCATGTGTGTGGTGAGGGGTGTACGGAGGTGAACTGGGCATGGTGATGTGGTGTGTGTAGGTATGGGGTTCACCTAGATGTGTTTGTATAGTGTGCGGGTATGCATGCACACAGTTCTACCATGTGACTCCCCTACACAGGTGTTTATGGACAGCTGCAGACCATACCTGTCAGGGTGTGCAGTTCACTGCCTCGGGCCATGGACACATGTACTGTGCCTGCCAGGGGTTCCATTGGCATGTCCTGGTACAGGCCTCGATGTGCTACTCTCCTGAAGATAACATATGTTTGCTGGAACCAGGTCCCTCCTGGGACTGTCCAAGACCACATGCTTATGGCCAGCTGTGGTGTGGTGTGGACAGCACCCTCCCTGCAGTGCCGGGGCTGGTACTGCCACTACAAGATCCCCTTGGTGTCCTAGAACATCCATGTTGACTGCCAGCTGTTGGTGTTGTTGGCCTACATCCACATGGTTGTTGCTGCCATCCCAACACACCTTCAAGCACAGACAGACCATGGTCGATGAGGGCCATCATCTCACCAGATTGCCTATCCATAAACTCAAGTTAATGCACGGATGGCACCAGCCAGTTCACAGGCATTGTCACTTGCAGATGTGAGAGCAGCCATCTATGGCCTCAGGCCCCATCTGCTGTAATGTTCTATATGTGCCTACACTGCCAGGCCAGCCTGAAACATGCACCTGCTGATAACAGCTGTGTCACATCTGCCAGGGGCTTGATGACCAGTGGCTCTACCATGAGCACCCTTGGACATCTGCCTATGTGGTGCCCTGCTGGACATCCGGCTATGCCTGCTGCGATCAGACACAGTAGGCATGGTTACCATACTTTCCTGTGCACTGCCACCAAACGCCAGCTGTCCCTCCGCTATGGCCACTGGTGATGGGGTATGTATAGGCACTGAAACTGTGTGCGGGGTTGGGGTGGCTAAAAGGGGATGTCAAATGTTAATGACACACCAACTACTTAAACCACAAGAAGGAACACTGTTGTGACCTGTAGTCAGGAACTGCAAGTAGCACCAACTCAAATAATGACCACAGTTTACCTAGGTTTCATCTTTAATGAAACAGACTTCTTCAGAACAAACAAGTCCACACACCCTGAAAATAATAAATACTCTTCCACTAATTACATTCAATTAACATACCCATCCTCCAATGTAATATGCAAATAAGCTTGCCTTCAACCTTAAAATGTAATGTATACATCAAATACACTCATACCAACATTACTATAGTAAAATCCATATGCCTAATAAACCTTCTAAATACATATATAAAAATATATAAAAAACATATAACATACTGTACAACATTACTTCACAATGTATAAAACTTCCATACTCCGATACAAAAATTAGAAAAGCAAATAAATGAACCACGATAATATATGTGTGTTCAAAATACATTCCATGCTAATTCCATTTTTATACATACCCCCATTAACCCATGATATGTTTTAATTTTAAAATGGGAGCTAAACTTATTTTATCATTGACGCCTGGAAACACGGTGGCATCCAACCTTAGCTGCCACTTCATTTCACATATATCAAGGTGCACGTCTAAAACAGCACCGTGAAAATCTTTTTTAATATGCTCTATTACACAAAATTTAAAATGAATACCAGAATTTTGTTTTATGTGCCTAACTAAAGCATTAGTACTTCTCATATGCTTAATATCCAAATTGTGCTCACCAATTCTTTCTTTGGATGCTCTACAAGTCTTTCCTACATAGAAAGTTGAGCATTGTGCACATTTTGCTAAATAGACCACATTGTTGGTGAAACAATCAAAATGCCCATATATACCAATGGGCACATCCATTACTTCTATCTTAGAACCAGTAACCAAAATGTACTGACATACATTACATCTGCCACATTTAAAATTGCCCTTGACTCTGTTTGAATCACTCATGTCACCAAAACCACCTCCACCCCTTTCAAATAACTGCTTAAATGACCTTCCTTTTCTATATACATTTTTTGGAACCTTGTTCAATTTACTCCATACATGATTGTCCAATCTTAATAACCTCCAATTATTTTGAATCATTTCAACAATATGTTTAGTATCATAGGAGTATGTTGTGATAAAATATATTTCAGATTCCGGCATTTCAGTGATATTTTTTATCTTATCACTTCCCCTTTTGTTAATTAAATTCCAAGTATAATGATTGTTGTTTGTTAAACAATTTCCATTACCATTCATCGTTAATAATGCCATATAATTTCCTTCATTTCTTTTGCGTACTACTTAATCATCAATAGAGTCACACAACAGAATAGGATAACCTCGTTTGACAAACATGCTCTTTATAAATTCCAACTCATCAATGAAAACCTGGTCCTCACTCACCATTCTGGCTGCCTTAACCATCTGACCTTTAACAATAGCCTTTTTCTGATGGCTAGGATGCCAGATTTGATAATTCAAATATGAATTTGAAAAGGTGGGTTTTCTATAATACCAGAAGTCAAGCAATTTCTGACTTTGTCTACCTTTAATTGAACATCCAAATATGATAACTCGTCCCCACTAAATTCAAAAGTAAACTTCAAAATTCTACTGTATCATTTATGTATTCAATAAACATATTCATAATTTCCACACTGCCTTCCCAAATCACAAAAATATCATCCAAAAAGCGAGTGTAATGCCGAATATGTTGCATGTATTGACTGTCAAAGACAAACTGCTGCTCCCAGAAGGACATTATATAATTGGCATATATGGGGGCACAAGCAGCACCTATTGCCACACCAGTAATTTGCTTAAAATAATGGCCTTCAAAAATATATAATTATTGTCTAATACAACTTCCATTAAGGTGACAAAATCATTGATGCGATCCTGTTCATACATCCCAGTTTTTACTAACTGAGCTTCCAACCACTGTAATCCAATATCACTTGGAATCACTGAAAACAGATTATAAACATCAGTAGCCAAGAGAACAGTCTGTTCACTTATCCTAACTGTTCTAAGCTTCTCCAAAAAATGCCACAAATCCTTAGTGATGTATTCAAACTTCCTTGTCCCTTTTTGTAGATGGAATTCCAAGAATTTGCTGATGAAACAAGTTTTACTTCTCTTTCCATCAACAATAGGCCTAAATTTGACATTGCTTAGTCCTTTATGTAATTTAGGGATTCCAAAAATGCTACTTATCATTGGAAAATCATTTTTTAAATAATAATACTCAACCTCATCAATTTGCCCTTGCATTAATAAATCTTCTATCATTAAATCAATTTTTGAATATGCTATATGTACCTGATTGAAACTACTCTCCTCATAAGTGTCATCCCCTAACGTACTTAACATATAGTTAGTATATTCATTCCTGTCTATTATTACTGTACCACTACCTTTATCAGGCTTCATGAACCTAAGAGTTTTGCCATTAATTAATTCCTTCAATAAGGCTTGCTCATGTTTATTTAAATTGTTAACCTTGTTAAATGCTCTATTTTCAATAGTATTCCTACTTCTCCTCATGTATTCCCTAATGTCTAATTTGCATATTTTCTCATAGACCGCCACGGTTCCATTTAAAGTGGGATTAAATTTACTTGGCTTTCTCAAGGCAAACCTTCCTTGTTCAACATTATTTTCAAAAAACAACCTAAGGTTCATTCTCCTAGTTAGCATTTTTAAATCAATGAAAACTTCATTTAAATTTCCTTTCATCACTGGAATGAATGAAGATCCTTTTGATAATAATTGCACATGCTCTTTACTTATTTCTTTGTTGGAATAATTATAAACTCGATAATCCCCATAAACGTTGGGGGTTATATGTGGACTATTCATTAATACAGCATTATCAGCCTTCTACATAGCATCAATGACTTCTAATATTTGGCTTAGCTCCCCATCATAACTAAAATTAAAATTAAAATCTATCATTGTTACATCACTTGCGACACTAGTAATATCATTGTAACCTAAGCAACCAGAACTCATGGAATAGCATACTAAATTTTGCCCCCCAACCACCTGTTGACCTGATACATCCAAGTTCATATTTTAAACATTATTCTCGCTGTTAATAATAATATTCTGTTGTGGATGAATGGTCATTTCCAACAGCGGGTCTAATTGATCATCATCTCTAAACCCAGTCGACAGCATATTATCTTCTGTCTTTAATGTGGATGAAATGCTTTACAATTTTATCATTACACTCAGTAACAATTTCTGTTAGGTTTTTCACATGAAGACTTGAACCAATAAGTTCAACTGCATCCAAATTAATATTATATGCCTGTTTGAAAGATATGTCAGCTTCACCTGATCTTATATCCAGCGACTGCAGTTCCAAACCAGGAGCATTTGTATTTCTAAATTTACCACTTGCTCCATTAACCTGTAAGCCACAATGTATAGGCAGATTTTTGTATGGAAGTTTTATACATTGTGAAGTAATGTTGTACAGTGTGTTATATGTTTTTTTATATGTTTTTATATATGTATTTAGAAGGTTTATTAGGAATACGGATTTTACTATAGTAATGTTGGTATGAGTGTATTTGATGTAATACATTACATTTAAAGGTTGAAGGCAAGCTTATTTGCATATTACATTGGAGGATGGATATGTTAATTGAATGCAATTAGTGAAAGAGTATTTATTTATTATTTTCAGGGTGTGTGGACTTGTTTGTTCTGAAGAAGTCTGTTTCATTAAAGACGAAACATTATTTGAGTTGGTGCTACTTGCACTTCCTGACTACGGGTCACAACAGTGTTCCTTCTTGTGGTTTAGGGTGTCAAATGTTGGCGCTGCTTCGGCCCCTGACAACCCCTCCTGTGCCTCAACAGTACTATCATGATCTTTGGTGTCTGTATGGACACCAACATCAGACTGCATGCAGGAGGGACCCTGACCCACCTCGCCACCTGTGGGGAAAACAATAAACGCACTTTATAACCTTTACAGCATTGCCTAACTGTATACACACACACACACACACACACACACACTACCATAATACCTACCTCTCCATGACTTTACAGACAGTCCCACGTACATTTGCATGTGTTCCCTATCCTGCATCACACTTGTTAACATACACACATTGATACCACTCATTAACATATCAGTCCTCTAAATGCCTAGACAGGTGATCACAACACAAGATCTGTTACTACATTACCTGCTTGACCTGTGTGTAGTGGTTTTCAATGGCCTCACTGCTGTCAGTCAGTGTTCACCCTGTGTATGTCTGGACATCATGAGCATGGCCCCTATATGTGTGGGAGACTATGTTCACTCCATAATATCACACACTGGTATGTCATGTGTATGTATTGCTCAGTACATGCCAGATATACTGCTCAATCAGCCTATCATGTGACAACTGTAATATATGGATACACTCCCTGGTGTTGACTACTACTTCCCCAATGCATCTGTAGTGCTGCATATGTGGGGTGTTGGTCACCACTCTGCTGACTGCGATATTAAGGGTATACCTGGTGTCTACCTTCCCTCTCTATGCCTGTTCCATGCTACAGACCTTATTATACTATCATCTGTCCTGTGATTGCATACATGACAGGTATTCCTTGTGTGTAATGTGGCAGTCCATGTCCATGTACTGCATGATCCCAACAGGGGTACTGCTGTATCAACAACCCCACAATCACACGTGTGCATACATGGCCACGCACACAAACACACACACATCAACCTCCCTCCACTTCATCAGAGTGACCCTACAGACAAACTAATTACCCACCAGGATGCACACACAGACACATATACAGGTGAGGCTGCACAATGATAGTACATACAGTCCTCCTATTACCCATATGTCAACATGCATAACATATGGTACACAACAGCATGCAGTACAGCTATAGTCAATCCATGCTAGCAACAGTATACGTGTGTGATGCACGTGCTGTGTCACTAGGTGATGCCCCTTCCCTTGGATACCACTGCACCCATGTACACAGTATTGCTGTGCACCTGTTCTGCACCCTGCCATGTACTGTGCACCACACCTCACAGATGTACAACCCATTGCTGAATGTTTAGTACTGTGTCAGATATGTTAGCTATAATGTTCACAGCCCCTATGTTTTACGGCAACACATACCTGGGATAATATGTGGACAGATGTAATTTGTGAATGCCTGATGTCTGATTTACAGCTCTCAACATCCGCAGACCATGTATGACCAATCCAATACTATTACACTGGCAACCATCAGAGAATATCGTGGCTAAGGGGGGTGTACACAACCTTATTGATATGACCATGATCTGCCATGGGACCACATCACCGCATATATTAACAGTACATGAGCCCAATATGTGACATATGTTCTGTACTTTCACATGCAAAATCTACGGAATGTGTTAGGTGTGCAGTTGCTGACCACGATGTATACATTCTGTGCGGGCATATGTGTGCACACCTTTAGCATGACGGTTTGTTGCACCTATTATATGTGTACTACAGCAGTCACCACTCCTGGGCAGGGGTATACTAGCGTTGGCCATTTGCAATTGCCAGTGTATGTTCAGTCTGCCCTACACATGTCCCCATAATCTGCATGATTGCAAGCTACTCATGTGCACATTTCTTGGTGTTCACACGCTGCCATCACTATTGCTGTGTGGGTAGGGTTACAGCTGCCACAGTTCCTTACCCGGACTGTGTGTAGCTACAGTCATTCTTAGCATCCTTAGGATCCCTGCTGCAGTGCACTGGTGTGTCATGCTGACACCCCCTTCAACTTTTTTGCAGATGCTTGACAAGTAAGGCCTACACATGTGTGTCACTGTGCAGTGTCCCATACACTGAACACCACATGTTACAGCCCAGTCCCAGCTGATAATGTGGAACACAGCAATGCCTTATGCCATAGTTTAACTCTGCAACAGTTGCCAGTGTCCTACAGGCATATACACTGGTGTTGCACTGTATATGGGTGTTGTTCCAAACATGTCCCTACTGTAGGTCATGTCTCCCACCATTATGTTACTCCCTATGGACACATTCCACAATGACAGGATGTTAGTTATCATGCAGGTGTCTGACATACCCTTCCGATACCACATCATGGTCACCACTGTGATGCCGTGCATTTAACAGCAACAAAATGTGCCCATGTACAGTATGCATTCTGGGTAGGTGTGTTAGATGTGTGCATGGAATATACCATCACCATTACATGCCCGGTGTAGTGGCAAGCATCTACATAAACCATACTCACCAGCTACAGGCTGTTGCCTTGGTGGTATACCGGAGGAACCTACAGGAGAGGGTGAGAGATGCAAAGTTAGTGGGTACACCTGTGGCATTGCTACAGGGTGGGTGCAGCATTACAATACATCAACTGTACATGTCCACAATGCTACCACATATGCACATCTGTTTATCACTACTATGCTGCACCAAATTATATTTATGACATGTCAGATATGCATGATTTACCTGTACCAATGCGGATGTATACGTAACAGTGGTCTACTGATGTGCCCTGTGGCCTTACCTGCACGTTCCTTGGCCACTGTGTTGGTGGCACCCACCTCCACTAAGGTGTCCGGCAAGTGGAAGCTATGTGGACGGGTAGGTGCATCGAGGCAGGCTAGAATCTCCTCCACTCATGTCAGGGGCATGGATGGCATGCCCCCCCTGTGGCGAGGTGATTCCCCCAGACTGCTGCAGCACTCTGACGAGCAATGCAAAGCAGGTCAGAACAATGATGCCGGACCTGCTCATAACTGCAGTTGTGCAGTCCGACATCACTGACCCTGTGGACTAGGTCGTTCCAGAGGGTGGTCCGCTCCTGCTGATTATGGGCGGCCTGGCCAAACAAGACTGCATAGTGCTGTATGAGGTCATTCACCAGAATGTCATTTTCAGCTGTTGAGTACGCTGGCAGCCTTCCATGGGACATCATGCCGGAAAGACATAAAGATGGACACAGGTGTGAGCAAGTCATGCAGCAAGGTTACCACAGTTCTTACTACACATCACTGTCAACCCCCACCATATCAATGACAAGAAACTGTACAAACAACTAAATAGGTATGGCTACAGCATACCTACCAGTGGGGCAGATATTGTACTGTACCACACTTTTCCTATCATTGCTAGCCTGTTGCAGACTATTCACCTGCATGCCATTGTCAGGGCCACAATGGCTCCATATCTGCCTGTGGTATGCTTGCTATGTGTTTGCTGCACATCTGACATTCTGTGTTATTATGGTTATCTATGCATGCTGCTGGACATGTTCCAGGATTGTGTAAACTATTACTACCGACATATGATCTATAACAGTGACACAATACCATGTATATGTACTACTGGCCAGCACAAACACCTCTCCAAACTAATCTGCCCATGTTACCAGGCAACATCATGTGTGACCCACTCTGGGGCCTCATGTACTGGTCCAGCAATACTGTCATATGGAACCAGCTCAGGGGATGTTGTCCCCCCCTGGGGGCACACACAGACATGTTCCTGTCCCCTGAGGTCAGGTCCAGGGTCTGTTCCATAACGGGCTCCACAGACACATGTGGGATATGCTACATCACCTTCGGGCATCCAGTACTCATTCACAGGGCCCACATGCTCCTCCTGCTCAGCCTCCAGGCCAGGCACCTTCTGGACATGGACTGCTGTTGTGAGTAGCAGTGGGTGGGAGGCTTGTTCCCATTGTGTCCATATTAGGGCCCATGGGGTGTCCACACACACCATCCAGGGTGTTTACCCACCACATGTGTCACATACCACCACTGTAGGCTGTCCTCTAAATCTACCAACCCTGACCACCTCCACAACTATACCTGCCATACTTCCACATATTCCCATTCCATACTTTACAGACAAGAGCAATGTGATCCCAGCAAGAGGTTCACATGTGACATACCCGTACATGTTGCACACACTGACAGCTGTAGATATCTGTGTGTATTGCTATGTGTGCTGTTTCCTCGCACATATCACGCAGCACTGTGGTGGTAATATAGGGGACATGTATTTACATACATATATGTTTGTGTGTGTGTGTGTTTATATATATGTTGACATGTGCATATAGGTACATATCTATAAATGTGTAGATATGGATTCACTTTAGAAGATCGAATTCCCAAAATCTAAAACCTCATATGGTCGAGACCAAAAGATCGAGTTTTGGAAACTCGAACTTCTAAAATGAAACCCAAAAAAAAAAAAAAGTCAAACACCCCCCCCCTACTTAAATATACCAACTCCAAGATCGCGCTACAGTGGGGAAAAGGGAAATCTCCCATATTGCGCTGTATGCGGAAGCGCAAAACGGGAGATTTCCCACTTCCTGTCAACACCACAAAAAAGATAAAAACATTACGGTCACACAGAGCGTACAAGAAGCCTTGCCTCTGTGTGCACATAACGTTTTAAGGTAAGTAAAGTGTTATTTTTTTAAAACTTTACATATTTGATTTACTGAAATGCTGATCATATGGTCTCGACCATATGACATTCGAGATTTCAGTAATTCGATTATGTAAAGTGCTTCCGTAGATATATATGATGCTGTATATATGTGTTCATATATATGTCTACACATGGGTATCTGTCTATTTGTGGACATACATGTATATGTATGTATATATATATATATGTACACATATGCATACCTATATATGGGGTACATTCAGACATAAGGTCCACAATCTCACAACACCTTCCTACATAGCTGCACTGTTCTGCCTTGCTACAAAACAGACAGCTGCCACATATGGACACAGCCTGACATTAAAGGGCTTTCCCAAAAAAAAGATTTTAGTAAAAGGGATTGTTTTTTTTAAAAATTTTGGGGGTTTGTTTTTTAAACTTAAATTTTAAAATGTCACATTGGTTTAAATACATTCAATTTAAATTTTTAAACTTAATATTTAATTTTTTTTAAAAAAAAATATTTTTGGGAAAACCATTTAAAAATTTTTAATTAATATTTTGAAACCATTGCTCCTAATTTTCACAGACTGGTAAATTTAAAAATTCCCCAATGTGTTTGTTGTAAAAAAGACAGGTCCCAATAGGACAACCTAATTTGGGGGATATGAAAAATTGAGTACCCAACAACTTTCATTTAGCAAAATGGGTAACCTGGATCCTAACGTAACCCCATTTTATAACATTTTTCCAAACCCTTTTGGGCCCGTAATAAAAATTTCCTTCCAACACCAAGATTTACTCCAGGCCCCTTGATTTGCTTTGGCCCAAAAAGGGGAAGTATTTTTTTAAATTTTTCATATATATTGAATGCCAAAATCATATTTTCCACTATCATCCAATTTTTTGGGACCAATATAAGGTCAATTAATACTATATATTCAATATGTTCTGGGAATGAATTTTTGGACAATTTTATTTTGTTTTTTTTTTGTTTTTTTTCCCCCTTTTTTCCCCCTTCCTCGGCCCTTTCCCCAAAATTGAGCTGCTTTCGTTCAGCATGGAATTTTGGGACACTGACATTGTGTTTATTTTCCCCATTGCTACCTATCACATTTTTTGGGGCTTAAAACCATGTCATGGAAAACCTAAAAACCCCTCACGTGGGTGTGGCCCTTTTTTTTCCTTTGATACTCCCCGGGGGGGGGCACAGTTTAAACCAAAAAACCCTTGGGAAACCTGCCATCGGGCCGCTCTTTTGTGGAGGTTCCAACCACAGACAGATTTTGTTTTGATTTTAGCACCTTTTACGGGGTTTGGGAACATTTTAAAATTAATCATCTTCTAT